>NC_068990.1:44806767-44810084 GCF_001194135.2 Octopus bimaculoides
TATATATTTTATTTGTATGTATAAACATATACATTTATATACATATGCACATATAATAATGTATATGTGTGTGTGTATGTGTGTGTGTATGTATGTGTGTATGTGTGTGTGTTGAGTAACTTGCACAAAAACAAACATTTAATTCATACACATATACACACACGCGCACACCAACACACACAGACACACCAATACACACGCACACACACATACACGCTCACGCCACCGCGCACACACACACACACACATATACACGTAAATGCTGCGCCTGTGCAGATGTAAATATTACAGGCGGCAGCTGTGTTTGAAACTGTAGAAGGAAATCTGAAGTATGAGAATTAGTACAACATATATATTCTTGTAAGACAAGACAGTAAGTTGTAAAAGGCGGGACAGAGTAGTAAATTAACTTTTGATCTTTATATCACAACCAAACATAGAAAATCCTACGATGAATTTATGCTAACATCTCTACTGCTATATTACATTCAACATTAACCTTTTCTCAGTTTTTTTTTTTTAATTTTTGTGTGCTTTTTATGGGTTATTTTATGTTATTTTTAGGTATTTTTCAAGTTGCTTATTTTATTTTTATTGGAAAAAAAAATTGTATTTTATTTTTAGTTTCATATTATATTGCGGTTTACAAAATTTCTTTACAGCTGTAGTTTTCATTTATCATCATTTCATCATCATCCTCCTCATCATCATCATCATCATCATCATCATTATTATTACTACTACTACTACTACTATTATTATTATTATTATTATTATTATTACTATTATTACTATTATTTTGTCTCTTCTGGGTCAGCAAGTTTTATAGTTTTGCAGACTGCTTCCAGAACATATAAAAATTCCACGATTGTAATATTTCATTACCAAATATGGTATTATCATTTATCTCTGGTACCACCACCACCATTACGAGCTTACTGGAGAGATTTTACGAGGTCAGTAGACATACTAGAAATAGCAGTTAATTCCGCTATCATCTAAAACATACAAAAATTAGGACGAAATTTTGGATAACAATGTCCTAAAACGCTGAACCTGTGAAAAAGAAAGGATGAAATGGCCATCAGTATCATTAATACATGCTTCCTCAAGAACATTTGGTTTGTTGTTATAGAGACAGACAGATTACTCAAAGACATTCCAATCGTGATACGCCATCTTTTTGTACACCCTATCTATATCTAAATCAACATTGTCTAGCGTGACTTTAACTTTCTAAGATATGGTGATTTTAAATCGAGGGAGATTTAGCTGCTATTTTGGGCACTCCACAAGAGGTTTTCCTCAGACAGCTGAAAACACATGTCTAAACGCCGTTTTTACCACAATACTATCACCACAGCCACAACTTGCGCCGTAACCTCGTTTTAGCCAAAAGTCGATATTTTTATTAACCACACACTAAGAGTTGTCGTTGGTGTTTAACCCTAGATAAACTTTGATCCAGCACAGCTATGATGAAAGGTATTTTATCTGTGACTACCTCGTCTTTTATGGGATTCTAAGACTACAATTATGAAATACAATTCTTATATTTAAGAAAGAAATCTGACTGCATTTTATAACAAGTCGAACAAAATCTTTACTTTTTGTCTTTGACTTGTTACAGTCATTGGACTTCAAGTGCTTAGTCGAACAAATTGACTCGAATATCTATTTTAAAGGCTGGTGCTTATTCTACCGATCTCCTTTCCTGGACTGCGAAATTACGGTGACGTAAGCAGGCCAAGACTTGTTGCCAAGCGGTGGAGATATAAACACAAATACAAAGAAGCTAATATACAAACTCACACACACAGAAGCACACACACAAGCACACACACACACATACATATATATATATATATCGCCAAGTAGACAGACCTACACAGTGTTAAGGCTAACAATCTCCAGCCACTAACACCCAAGGGTAACCACTAACACCCAAGGGCTTCTAAAACAAAAGCAACGGCGGGGGACCCGCTTTCTATTTTGTATCCAGCCTCAGACTGGGAGGTACAAGTGAATCTGAAGGGCAGACTCATAATCTCAGAGAAGATAACAATAACGTCACTCGGAGCATACATGTTCCTGCTTTCGTATCGAACTTACAGTATACTAGGAGGAGAGACTCGATATTTTTCACCAGCTAAAGAAAACCAAATATTAGAACTTTGTCGACAAGGTCTTTGTCAAGGGATGGCTAGCAGTCATTGAAGTTGCCTGCCGCAGATTTCCAATTATATCGGTACGTTATTTCCTACAGAAGAACTTTCTGGAACCCATGAAACTGAAGAAAGCCAGCAAGTAAACAGGCACGACAGGTGAAACCAGCTCAAAATGGCTATGACTGATAAAAGACCACAAGGGGAACCCTTTCTCAGGCGAAGGCTAGTTCAGCGCTCGCTGCCCCACTCAAGCTAAGAGATGAAACGCTTCTGACCCCGAGATACCCGAAGATTTTCCAGTATTGCGATGGATTTAGATGAAGAGTTTGTAAAACTTCTGAGTAACCCCTGTAGTTTCTGCGTGATGCAAAGCATCTCTGGTGTTTATTTCACCACGTATATACGATGGGCTTGCGTACAGTTTCCTTCTGGTAATTTTTCACTCGTAAAGCATAGGTAGACTCGTGGCTCTAGTAAAAGACACTAGCCCAAGATGCCGTGCAGTGGGACTGAACCCGAAATCATCTGGTTTTCAAAGCGAGTTTCTTAACTACACTGTGAAGCATGCATCTCGACAGTTCCAACGGTTAGAGTATTTCAAGTCTCAAAGTAATAGCAGCAGTAGCAGCAGTAGTAGCAGAAGTAGCAGCAGTAGCCATATGCGCGGCAATTCAGTACGTGTTGCTCTTATAGATTCCTTATAGATTATAGGCTTCAGAAGGCCACATTCCGTTTGATTTTTTCAAAAGAGTATACTGCAGGAAAATAATTGCCATATTTATCGAGGCTCTAGGGAAGCAATTTTGACCTAAACTTATTCTTAAGCATACATATGCATGCACGCACTAACACTCACACACACGCGCACACGCACGGATGCGAGAGCGCACACACAAGCACATGCGAGGCGAGCGCGCAATCAGACATACATTGAAATCATGTGTACAGATATAAAGCTAGGTATAAACATCCACATATACATATGTAATATTACACAAGGAATTTGACAAATTGACATGTAGACAGACTGGTACGCAGCAGTCAAGTATCAGACAAACAGTAAGATATGAAGAATAATTTATACACACACACACACACACACACACACACACACACACACATATATATATATATACATATATATATATA
>NC_068990.1:44810094-44811170 GCF_001194135.2 Octopus bimaculoides
TGACCTATCTTATTTCTACAAACAATATATATATATATATATATTTACAGAAAACAATAGACGAAGACAGGTGAAGGAATAGCAAGCAGGTGTATTACTTTAACGCTCGGGAAGAATGAAAAGGTCTTTGAAGTCTCGAGTCTACCTTCTTCGATAGAAAGGACTGAGAGAAAAGAAAAACAGAGAGAACGAAAAAGACGGAGAGACAACAACGTGTACGGATTAACAGTTCAACGTGATGAAACGCTATAACGGCTCAATATTATTAAATGCTATATATATATATATATACATACATACATACATACATACATACATACATACATACATACATACATGCATGCATGCATGCATACATACATACATACATACATACATACATACATACATACATACATATAAATGCAGATAGAATCTACCTACTGTTATGCATGCATATCCGGATAGGCAGATCAGCAATGGAAAGAGAGAGAGAGAGAGAGAGAGAGAGAGAGAGAGAGAGAGAGAGAGAGATAAAAGAGAGAGAGAGAGAGATAAAAGAGAGAGAGAGGCACTTTATCGGTTACGACGACGAGGGTCCAGTTGATGCGATTGAAAGAACAGCCTGCTCGCGAAATTAACGTGCAAGTGGCTAAACACTCTATGGACACGTGTTCCCTCTTAACATACTTCTCAGGGGGATTCAGCGTGACATACAGGTACTACTCATTTTTGCTAACTGAAAAGGCTAGGGCAACGTGAAATAAGGTGTCTTGCCCAACGACACAACGCACAGCCGGGAATTGAACTCACGACCGTGAGCCGAATACCCTAACCACTAAGCCACACGTGGTCACTATTTATATCATCGTGGCACTCCGTCGGTTACGACATCGAGGGTTCCAGCTGATCCGATCAACGTAACAGCCTGCTCGTGAAATTAACGTACAAGTGGCTGAGCACTCCACAGACACGTGTACCCTTAACGTAGTTCTCGAGGAGATTCAGTGTGGCACAGATTGTGACAAGGCTGGCCTTTTGAAATACAGGTACAACGGAAACAGGAAGAATGAGTGAGAAAACGTTGTGGTGAAAGA
>NC_068990.1:44811613-44817299 GCF_001194135.2 Octopus bimaculoides
ATATATATATGGGAGAATATACAAAAAATAACAACAGACGAGGACAGGTGGTGTAAATAACAAAAGTATATATATATATATATATCATTGAAAGAAAATAGAGAGATAGGTAGATAGATAGATAGATAGATAGATAGATAGATAGATAGATAGATAGATAGATAGATAGATAGAAGACTTGAAGAAAAAAATGAAGACAAAGTATCATAAATTGATTTTCAAGAAAAAGCTGCAAAGAAAGACAGAAATACTTAACGAATGCCATCAAAGAACATTGACCAAAGCAAAGATTAAGTGAAAACTTACCGTTGCCAAACGCAGCAGAAGATTGAGTGACCAGAAGTTCAAAGGTTCACCTTTGGTTACTGAGATTCTGGCCTAACTTACTGCTTTTTATAAGGAATCGCTGAATGCGTTGGTTAAGCAGGTAGGCGATCGAATTATGACACCTGACTTAAGACAATTTACAAATCAGTGATACCTGGCGCCACAGCTTGATGGTTTTTGGAATTCGATTTCTTCAAATCAGACGCCGCGTCTGCTGTGTCTTCAAAGAAATGTTACCTGTATCCCATCTATGTGCAGGTGTGTGTCTCTAAGTAGTTTATACATATATAGATAGATAGATAGATAGATAGATAGATAGATAGATAGATAGATAAACATATTTGTATATATGAGTGCATGAATGTACGCGTAAATATATGTGTATGTGTGTATATGCACTGTAATAAATGGATGTGTCTATAAATATACATATATATATATATACACTTATATACGCACATATGTGCACATATATATTTACATATGAATATATACATATTTATATATTCATACACACACACACACACAAAACATTTTATTTAACCGATACACACCAGGCAACTTAAAAAACAATGATAAAAACGTTAACTAAACAAAAATTTTGTTTTCACTCTCTCTCCCTCTATCTCCCTCTTTAACCTCCCTCTCTTTCTCTCTCTCTCTCTCTCTCTCTCTCTCTCTCTTTCTCTCGTTCTCACTCTCATTTTCTTTCTACTTTAAATTTAACACTCCACCCCCAAATTACTTCATGATTTACTTGTTACTTCGATCAAACATCTCTGGCTGCCCATTTCCACTTATGACAATATAACCACTTTGTCTCCGCCATCACCACCACAACCATCTCTCTCTCTCTCTCTCTCTCACACACACACACACACACACACACTTTTACATTAAGATTTGCTGAAGGAGCCTCTTCGTCAGTCTCTATTTGGAATGGATGGCAAAATTCTTACTCTTACTCAAATATTCTTCTCCTTCCTCCTCTATTCCCATCATCACCACCATCACTACCACCACCATCATCATCATCAACAACAACAACAACAACATTTCATTCATTGCCAATACCTTTCGTAGGCGAAAACATGGCCTTGTGGTTAAGAGGCATGCTTTGCGATTCCGTGGCCTCAGGTTCAGTCCCACTGCGCGAAACGTTCGTCAAGTGTCTTCTACTATAACCCCGAGCTGACCAATGCCTTGTGACTGAATTTAGTAGATGAAACTGCATAGAAGCCCGTCACATATATATGCGTGTGTGTATGTGTGTGTGTGTGGGGGGGTTTGTGTGTGTACTTATGCGTGTATTTATGTGCATTTTTATGTACGCCGTTGGTTTGTTTACATTCCTTTAGCTTTTTTAACCCTTTTATAACAACAGAGAACGTACCAATATTATACTGTAATCTTTCTTCTATCATTTGCTTCATGGGGTGCGGTTGAGAAAGACACCAACTGCTGTCTGCAACACCAGGGTCGAGTTGGTGGCCAACATCAAGGTCTTCGAAGATCATCTCAGGGACATCACCATCATCATCATCATCATCATCATCATCATCATCATCATCAACAACAACATTACATTCAGTGTGTGTGTGTGTGTGTGTGTGTGTGTGTGTGTGTGTGCGCGTACGTATGCAAATATGAATATAAATACATACATAAATATAAATACATACATACATATATTCATACATACATGTATGTATGAACATACATACATACATACATACATACATACATACAATGAAGAACGCATGTACCGATTCTTGAGGCCGTGGTAGAATCTGGGGGCGGCTTCTTTGAGTAAATTGTTACCTCCCAGCCATAACTAGTTGATTGTGATTTTTGTTGTTTTTTTTAAATACTTTCATTTTTGGATGGGATATCGATGAGTTTTCCTTTTATGATAACTGTTAAATTTAACCCGAACATCCTGTATTTAATAAAAGAAGCATTGAAATATCAGCTACAAATAAATATGTGTAGAGTAAAATATTTATATTTTCACTTTTTCGGTAGTTATGGGCAAAGTACTCTGAATGCATTTCGATCTTATTGTGACATCATCAGCAAAGCACTGACTTTGCCGTATTTGTTGAAATAATGATGGGAGAACCAATAAATACTTGCACAAGAATGCACATTCGATGGTACTGGAAGCCAGAAATGTTTATAGAATAAGTAAATCAGCGAAACTATCTGCGTGAAAAGTAAGTTACATTTGCGTTAGAATATTTAACGCAGAGCGTATTTAATATGCACGCACACACGCACACACAGACACGCTTGAACGAAAACGCGCGTGCGCGCGCACTCACATACACACGTATATGCACATATGCACACATGCACACGCATACACATACACATGCGTATTCATTCATATGTACATACGTATATTCACACGCATGTACGCATGCATACCAGTGTGCACGCACACACGCACACGCGTGCACATGTGCACTCGCACGTGCCCGTGCGCAAGTATACACGCGCAAAACAAGCGTTGGGGATTGGTAAGCGTTGGGAATTGGTAAATGTTGGGGGTTGGTATGAGTTGGAGGTTAGTAAACGTTGGAGATTGGTAAATGGCTGTCCTGCTCATTGGGTTGATTGGTAGCGGAAACCTTGGTGCAGGCGGTGCAAAGTAGCAACTGGTACTAAGGTGGGTTGTCGGCAGTCAGAGGCCTGAAATTTGCCAGATGGCCATATCTCTGGTGACATCAATACGATAAATCGGATTTCGTGTTTATGGATACTGCGGGTTGGATATTCCGGTTTAGACAACACCGCATCTAACATCGCACGCATCAACAGACGTAAAAATGCACCCATACAACCCCAACCTGCAACTTCCGAAACCCTATCACGTGCTACTCTTACACCGTCCGATGGCATTACAAGACACTATACCAGTATGACAGCTAATGACTTCATAGTAAGATACTTCCAGCATATGCATTCGTTCAGATCCAGGCATAGAGAGAACTCTACTTCCTTGTCCCGTTTTCTCTATAGACACCGTGAACTCCGAGATGAAATACCCAGCATCAAGTGGACTATCATCGACAGAGCGCCATCATATTCACTCGGCGAACCCAACCTACCTCTGCCTTCGTGAAAAACTGCATACCCTCCAAGAAACCGCAGTAACCATCAACAAGAAATACGACTTATCGTATTGCTGTCAACAGAGATATACCCTTCTGGTAAATTTCAGGATATACTACCTTAGTACCAGCTGCTACTTTTCACCGCCTGTACCAAGGTCAGCGCTACCAACCAACACCATATTATTTATTTAAAGGACATAATACATGTCTTTAAGTGCTAATAATAGTTTCATATGTTAAGAAATATCTCAAACATATTCTTCGGGCACAAACCACATATCATAACGAACTAAAAAGATTGAATAAGACAAGTGAACTTGGTAGACGGAAACTGATTGGTAGACCGCCATCTACCAATCCCCAACGTTCACCAACGTGCGGCACTAACATTTGAACTCTACAAACAAATCAATTGTACAGGTCATTCGGCAAAAGCTGACCCCTCATACAGGACTGACCTTCATATATATGCACATACATGTATATACCACATCATATATATACACATATATATGCACTTACATGTATATACCACAAAAGGCCCCAAAATTAGAAACTATTCATTAAATACTATCCTAACTAAATCAATCAAGCAATATCAATATGTGATCAGCATAAATCATGAACTAACTCGAACTTACGAGAATGAAGGAGGCCTCAGAACGAGACCCCATGACATAAAAGATTCATAAACAAACATATCAAACTTACATTCCTATCATGTGTGTGTGTGTGTACGTGTGTGTGTTCGTGGGGGGGTTGAAGAGAGAGAGAGAGAGAGAGAGAGAGAGTATTCACATATATACGAATACCTTTATGACACGCCTAAAGATTGCTTGGAGACAAAAAGCAAGTTATAAAAACTGCCTAGATCCGCGTCTCCACTGCAAGAAACTATTAGTAGTACACATACATACATACATACATACATACATACATACATAGCTTGTTGCTAACTTTGAAATTCCAATGGAAGAGCCTTGGTTCTAGTTTGGAAACCGGTTCTTTATTGGTATGAAATCTTGAATAATGACATACATACATTCATACATACATACACACATACATACATATATATTTATATATATACATATATATATATATATATATATATATATATATATATATGCGTGCATACATATATATATAGATATATAGATATATGTCTGTGCGTATATACGTATATGTATGTATGCATGCATGCACGTATCTGTTTTGTCTTCTTTTTTTTTTAGTGTCTACGTATTTCTGTGTATTTGTGTGCTTGTATACATGCGTGTGCTTTTATATATCTGTGTATCTGTGTGTACATACGTGCGTGTGTTCGTGGGTATATGTCTCTTTAGGTATACGTGTGTGGTCAGAGTATATGGAGACTTTTAAGTTATCGACTCTGTGCTAACTGTTGTCATTAAACGCAAATTATGTCTAATAGTGTACTTAGGAAAGCTTAACTTGAATACGGATTAGTATCATTAACTATGTGTATGTGTGTGCGCGCGTGTGCAAGTATCTAACTTTATAGATGAACATACGTACATATATTTGTATATATGTATATATATACACACACACACACACACATATATATATATATACTCATATATACACATGTATACACATATATGTATGTATATTGAAAAATGCATATGTATGTATGCATTTATATACACACGCATACTTATATATGAATGAACACCAAGTAGATTAGCCGGCAAGTAAACAGTATGCGGCCAATGTATGACGAAATAGTGATTCATTAACGCAACAAGGTGTTGTGGCGACATATGTAATATTAGGTGATGGATTACATCAAATATCATTATCAGTTCATGTACAGGATTATAGAGTGGCCGACCATATACAGAAATATCAAAGGCATTGGCGCCATATTTACACCACCTGTCTTCGTCTTTTGTTTGTTTGTTTGTTTTTTGTGAATTTTCCCCATATACATATATATATATATATATATATATATATATGTTGATAGATAGATAGATAGATAGATAGATAGATAGATAGATAGATAGATAGATAGATAGATAGGTATGTGTGTGTGTACATATGCACACACACATACATATGTATGCACTCACACACACACACACACACACACACACACACACACACACACACAAATAGATAGATAAGTGGACAGATAGCTATATATAGCGAAATACATACATACTTACATATACATATGTATGTATATTTGTGTATATGTATATATATATATA
>NC_068990.1:44817399-44817681 GCF_001194135.2 Octopus bimaculoides
AGATAGATAGATAGATAGATAGATAGATAGATAGATAGATGTGTTTATGTATCAATTTGCTACTTTTCTTTACACGAACTAAGAAGATATCTTGCGGAACTGTTATTTTAATGAGTTATATTTATTTATCACCCGAAGAGACACATTTACACTGTTAGATGCTCTTGAACCAGTTGTTAAGTATCCCACCCGTGAGGGATCGATGCTAGATGGGTCGAAACAATTGTCGTCATTAATAACAATTTTCGTAACCAAATATATATATATATATATATATATATA
>NC_068990.1:44817691-44819383 GCF_001194135.2 Octopus bimaculoides
TATATATATATATATATATATATATGTATATTTATATTTGTGTTTATCTACCCACCAGTTAGAGGCAGCATTAGTTTGTTTACATCCTCGTCATTTGGTAATTCCTAGCAAAAGAAACCTGCAGAATAATTGTCATAACTTAAAATATATATTGGAGATCGATTTATTCGAATAACCCTACAAGGCAAACGCTTCAGCATAGTCGCCATCCAATGAGTGAAACAAGTAAAAAGATAGAAGAGATATTTTTGTATACTTATTCTATTTGACAACACGATATTCACACGATATACTGTAGACATATCTTTCAAACTCTCGTAATACCACAGCTTTCTATTAAATATTCGACAACGAAATTTTTATATTTACTCATGAAAATTTTCTGGTAAAGTATTAGATACATTTGTGGATTCATCTTTTATTTGTTTCAGTCATTGGACTGCATTCACGCTGGGGCACCGCTTTGAAGGGTTTAGCAGATCTCGGTACTTATTCTTTTGCTAAGTCAGGAGACGTAAACACAAACATATAAACAGAAAGACACACACACATACACACACACACACACACGCACAAACACACAAATATCACAGGCTCCATTTACTAAGTCCACTCACGAAGCTTAGGTCGGCCCGTGGCTCTAGTAAAAGACATTGGCCAAAGATGCCTCACAGTCGGACTGAACATAAGACTATATAGTTGGGAAGCAATCGTTTTTTTTTTTTTTTATCACACAGACACGCAACAACCACATACATAATGTATGTAAATACAGATTTTCTTTTTCACTTTAGCTTTCTGATAAATGCCAATACAAACTAGATGCAGACGATAAATTAAACTGACAGCAACCATGTTAGAATTCGTAAATTTACCCATAATCTTAAGCTGGTCTTGTATTTATCTTTCATGCACCGAATATTATCGGACATTTCATCTGACATTGGATACTGTATGATTTGATTGGACATTACATAGAGTGGCACTGATGCCACTCTAAGTCGATAGTGAAGCCGTTTAACTTTACCTCTCACTTTTCTCACATACGCGCACTAACACTTACCTTCTCTCTTTCCTTATCTCTCTCTTTCCTTATCTCTCTCTCTCTCTCTCTCTCTCTCTCTCTCTCTCTATCTATCTATCTATCTATCTATCTATCTATCAATCTATCTGTCTGTCTATCTATCTATCTCACATAGACAGACATACAAGCAACACAGACACCAAATGAAAGGCTGCTGTATTAACGTTACTATTGTTGTTATTGTAGTTGTTGTGTTTGTGCTGTTGTTTAGCCCCTGGCCAATCTTGATCGAGTAAACCTATTATCAAAACATTCAAGGCGTGATCACTTCGTCTTTTTCAAGAAAACTGCCCAGGACTAGATAATGCTTCTAAATATGTCCTTTTTAAAGACGGCACGACGTGTTTTGAAAGAGACTTATACTACTGTTCCTTGCAGGCTGGTTGATCATGTGTTGTGGAACCCATGTTGCATCGTTGCTGATGTTGTCGCTGCTGCTGCTGTTGTTGTCGTTGTTGTTGCTGTTGTTGTTGTTGTTGTTGTTGGTATTGTTGTTGTTGTTGTTGTTGTTGTTGTTGTTGCTATTGTTACTGCTGTTGCTGCTACTGCTACCGTTGCTGCTGCTGCTACTGCTGCTGTCGTTGATGATGATGATGATGATGACGACG
>NC_068990.1:44819734-44820791 GCF_001194135.2 Octopus bimaculoides
GGCTGCATCAAATTCTACCAGAAGTTCTTTAAATCTGCTACGAACGCCTTCGAAACTTTTGGTGAACATTCTTCAAGGAAACACAGAATTTCGAGTGGGGCGTGTATTTCAAGGCCGGTTGATTGTCAGCTGAGAACGACCAATCACAAACAAAACAGCAAGAAATACGAGGCACAAAATTCGGAAACAAAATTCGCAGAACAATCCATCGGCTCTATCACATGTCTTAGATCACTTAAATAGGCTGCAAGGGGATTCTCATGGAACGCTTGAAGAGTTATCGTCGTTTTGCTGCAAAATTGTTCTCGACTCTGGACATTCGGTCAACATCAAATAGTCGTCTTTTCAAGCTGTTGTGTAAAGATATGGAATCTGAACATGAAGCATCGCTTTTTCATACGAACGTACGGTGGCTATCAAAGGGGAACATGCTTGGATGGCTTTATGAACTACGAGAAGTAGCAATATTTCTAGACTGTTGTATTTCGGGATGGTCTTTTTTTTGCCAAATAAACACACGCACTATATATTCGTTCTTCACTTGTTTATTACTGTTCTTATTCTAACTCGTGTCCATTATCCGGAAATTTTTCGTCACACATTTGTGACCTCTTCAGCGACACTTTCCGTCTCCGTGTGTGCTCTTGCTCCACTTATTTCATTCTCAGAAAAGGAGAATGAAATACAACAATATCTGTTTTAACACACGATTTCCCATCAGGAATCTTGCAACACAAATCCATAAACTTAATCAAAGAATATATTTATATTTCTTCAAGTAGCGTATTTAAGGTCCATTTTTACCCTTTGTTTAATTCACATAGACGTAGTTATAGCACCAACTAAATGATGAGTTGTTATGCACTCTTGCTGATTAAATATCTCACTTAAACACACAAAGATTATGCTGCCTAAGATTATGTGTGTCTATCTATGAATTATCGACATGCCTGTCTCTCTGTCCATTTATTTATCTATCGATCTATCTATTTATATGTCGGTCTCTCTTTTGATGTGTGTATACAAATATAAACATATATATATATATATATATATA
>NC_068990.1:44821014-44822285 GCF_001194135.2 Octopus bimaculoides
ATATACACATATATATATATGCACATACATACATATATATGTATGTATGTATGCTGGCCATATATCTATCTTTATACCCCCATTTCTATATTTGTCTATCTAGCAAGTTATTTATCTATATCTATTTATCTGTCAAGCTACCTATAGACTTAGCCAATTATTTATATCTATCTATATGCCTATCTAGCCTCCACTAATCTCAATTTAATATACTTCTGTCTGTATTCATTACAAATGAAGACAGACTTAACATTGCTAATCATTTACGATTGCTATTGTTGTTATTGTGCCTTTTATTGTTCCAACCAGTATCATTGACTCTGTCGGTATTTTTGTTGTTGATAGTGATCATTATCATCATCATCATCATGGTGATCGGGATAATGCTGACGGTTCCATTACTGACGTGGCTGTAATTGCTAGTGCTCTGTTTACATTAAAGCCAAGCAGTGAAGCAACAAAGCATATTCTATGTTAAATTGGAACACGGCTCCCTTCTAAATGATTATAAATAAAATAACAACAATAACAATTACAACAACAGCAACAGAAACGGCGATGATTGTGACAATAACAACAATAACAATAATAACAACAAAAGCAGTACTTCGACAAAATCAAACTGTATAAAACTGTAATTCTTCCTATAATGGAACAAAGAATCTCGTCTGATTAGTAATAATTACACTTTCAAAATGTTGTTTAAGGAAGTCTATGTGCGTATGTGCGCACATACATGTACTTATATACATTCATACGCACGCGCATAGATACGTACGTACATACATACTTACATACATACATGTATACATACATACATACATACATACATACTTACATAAATACATACATGCATGAATACATATGGTTGTGCGATAAGGCGCTTTCTTCTCAACCACATGGTTCAGGGTTCAGTCTTTTTGAGTTCGCACGGTCGTCCTTACATATATATATATATATACACACATATATGTATGTGTGTGTGTTTAGATGTCCGGGTGCATGTGTGTGTCTGTGTATCTTTATGTCTGTGTTTGTCCCCCACGACTTCTTGACAATCGGTGTTGGTGTGTTTACGTCCCCGTAATGTAGCGGTTCGGCAAAAGAAACCAATAGAGCAAGTAATAGGTTTTAAAAAATAAGTTCTGAGGTTGGTTTGTTCGACTAAAACCCTTCAATGCGATGCCTCAGCATGGCTTGCAACCAAATGATTGAATATACATGTATATATATATATATATATATATATATATATATATATATATATATAT
>NC_068990.1:44823934-44826019 GCF_001194135.2 Octopus bimaculoides
AAAACCTCTCCTTCAACCAATTAATATCATGAAAAGAAAGAAATGGGCTAAGGAGATGTCAGAAAAATCCAGTTCATTTTGGAATAGAGTGATTTTCTCAGATGAATCCAGATTTGCATTATTTTCAGACAGTGGACGCGTTTGGGTCTGGGGGTTTCCCAGTCAAGAATTTGATTTGAAACGACTCCAACCAACTGTGGAACATGGCGGTATCTCTGTAATGATATGGGGAGCTGTCACCAGCAATGGTCGTTCCGAGCTGATGGAATGTGTTGGAACCATAAACTCTGAAAAATACATCGAAATACTTTAGCAAGGACTACTTCCGATATATTCACACGATAACATAACAAAAAATGAGTTTTTATTCATGGAAGATCACTTCTTATTTTGAACTTGACAAAGACAGACGTACTGTTGAAATATCGTTCAACTAGTTTTTCATTGCGATTTAGTGAGGCTCCCTGGTTTTAGTTGTTCGTTGATTTTTCTTTTTCTTTTCTTCTTTTTTTTTTATTACATTACGAGGGAGTACTGAAAAGTTCCTGACTTTAAGGCCCAGCCTTCCGAGTTCTTTTACAGGGCTTAAAAAATGGCTGAATGACCGCTGCAATAAGTGTGTGGACCTGATAGGGGAATATGTTGAATAAAATCATAATTAACTGAACTTCCTGTATTTTCTTTTACCCAAAGCCAGGAACACAAAAGTTGATCCGTATTGTCACCATTCCCCACTCTGAATGTTTACTTTCTAGTATAATTATCCCACCACGAGCTCCACTTCTCGTTGTCGTATAGTGTACTTTTTTTTACCTTCAAGGACTCTGCAAGCTCCAGGTAGAACCTCCCATACTGGACTGGATAGCATAGAGGCCAGACTAATATAGACTACTTCTTCCAAGAAGTAAAAGTAGGATTGCGTAGAGACGACACCCCTACATAGAAAAAAAAAAACGAAATTCCAGAAGCGTCGATGACAATTCAAAACTAACAAGACCTGAGAGAGGAAAGATGCACAAATGACTGAGTCGAGAACGGTGCAGAAAAGTTGTCGATAACCGATGCTCCAGAGGAAGCGAAGGGCTTCAGTAAGTAAGCCAAATTATTGGTGTTCATTTTCTTCTTTTATTTTCCATCATTCACATGCCCCGATACTGAGGCGGCTCTGGCAGATATCACAATGACAAAGTGGGCGGAATAAAAATATCTGCAGTCAGTATTGAATAACAAGCTGGTGACTACAGTTACGCAGATATATATGTGTATGTGCTTTTGCGTGTGTGCGTGCGTGGTGTGTACGTATCTGTGCGTGGTGTGTACGTATCTGTGCGTGTGTGTGTGCGCGCGCGCATGTGGATGTATATGTGCGTGTGAGTGCGTACTCATGTGTGTGTGTGCATGTGCGTGTATGTGTGTGTGTGCATGTGCGTGTGTGTGTGTGTGTGTGTGTGTGTGTGTGTGCGTGCGTGTTTATGAATACTAAAAAATACAAAATATATATATGGAGAATGGCTGCGGGTGTCGTCGGCAAAGTAGTTTCGAGTTTTCGGTAGAAAACACAGAACCAACATTCGCACCGAAACCTGATCCTCGCTAAACAAATTTCATTAAATAAAGAATTCAGTTTCGGTCTCACTGAACTGGTGTACATGAAGACTTATTAAAAGAATTTAATCAACACATTTTGGTATACATTCTATTCATTCAAATATGGTTGTATAAATAAATGTCTACATACATGTATGTGTATGTATCTATACATGCATATTAGACTATAGATACGTTAATTTATATGCGTATGCATGTACGTCTGTGACTGCATATACTCTTTTACTTGTTCCAGCCAATTGACTGCGGCCATGCTGGAGCACCACCTCTAATCGAGCAAATTAACCCCAGAGCTTATTTGTAAGCCTAGTACTTATTCTATCGGTCTCTTTTACCGAACCGCTAAGTTACGGGGACGTAAACACACCAGCATCGATTGTCAAGTGATGTTAGGGGACAAACACAGACACACAAACATATACACACACAAACATATATACATATATATATATATATACATATTTATATATATATATA
>NC_068990.1:44826549-44827818 GCF_001194135.2 Octopus bimaculoides
TATATATATATATATATATATATCTTAGCTGCTTTCTTGAAAACGGGCAAAGCCATTGCTACAAAGAATCATTTAAAAGGATCAATGTTGATGCAGTGTGAGGCCTTGATGGTTCTTGAGTCCGGTGAAAGTTTTGCAAATTCTATTACATAATGCACAGCTGTGCTGGCTGGCAGAAGAAACAGGCGCCACAGTATGAACTCTTTTGATATTCCTTTTCAATCCTCCAACTGAGGAGGCACACCTTTCCACATGTTGCACATGTTCTGTTGTGAACAATAGCCATATCACAATTTACCATGGGTCAATTCCTGTGAGTTCTCTGATGGCTGACCAGGCCAGCACGACTCAAACATCTTCTCCCACAAATCACGCACACAAAATGCATATATATATATATTTTAAAATGGCTTGACACAGAGCAGCAGACAACGCATATTTCTCCGTTATTGCCAATTTTTAATCTTTTCTTCTTTTAAATTTTCTTCCTTTAAATAGTTATGTGACTTTTCTGAAGAAGCGCCTAAGCTTGAAACGTCTGAGACACCCCTCTCCTTCCTTAATCTTTCATTGATCATCAATCAAACAATTACGCTTTGTTTTCACTCTTTAGTCGAGCAAATATCTATATACATGCATACATGCATACATACAGGCAGACAGACAGATCGACAGGCAAACAGACAGATCGACAGACAGACAGGTAGATAGACAGACGGACAGGCAGACAGGTAGATAGATAGATAGATAGATAGATAGATCATGAGTAGGCTGCCGAAAATGTAACATGCACTGGTTTGTGCAATGATGAAGACAATGAAACCGATGTCGAAGGCAGAACCGGGAGACAACAGTTGTATATCAATGAATGTACTAAATCTGGTCCATGAAAACTGTAGGCACTAGCATCAAGGTTCTCCTGTATAAAGCCATTGTATTGGCAGTGACATGACATGTGAGCGAAACGTAGAAGGAAAAAGCAAAAATTATGAAAATATTGGGTACCTTTCACCAGTGGTGCTTGATGTTATCAGAAACGAACACTCCACGTTATGGTTTTGAAATGAAGGATGTGAATGGCCAGTCATGTCCTGCAACACCTAGATTATTTGTATATAAAAACTGTATTGAGAATATACTAAAGTGTGTGTGTGTGTGAGTGTGAGTGTGTGTGTGTGCGTGTTTGTGTTATACATACATACATACAAACATATATACATAGACAGAGAGAGAGAGAGAGAGAGAGAGAGAGAGAGAGAGAGAGAGAGA
>NC_068990.1:44828443-44829229 GCF_001194135.2 Octopus bimaculoides
AGAGAGGCAGTTTACCAGCTGAAGGGGACAAAGGGAGACATACATGCTCGGCGTCTCTTTCCCATCCTACCTAGGTACTAGCTAGCGGCAAAAGTTGGGGGCAGAGAACAGAAAGCAGAAGCAGCGCGCACTAGTGCACAAATAATCGACCTTACAGCACAGACATTTCATACCCAGCCTGCGTACACACACACACACACACACACACACACACACACACGCACACATAAGCATTTTCACATTACTTAATTAATATACATGATATGCTAAACGAATATTTCAGGATTTTGTTACTGACAGCGAAATGGGTTAAACCATAAATAATTAAAACAATTCCAATATAAATGTGCCATGTATGCATGCATATATATATATGGAGGTGGGGAATATATATGTATGTATGTGTGGGCGTGCATGTATGTATGCATGTAAGTGTGTATGTATGCATACATGAATGTGTGTATGAACGTATGTATGTATGTATGTATGTATGTATGTATGTATGTATGAATGTGTGTATGTATGTATGTATTATGTATGTATGTGCGTCTGTAAGTACTGCACTTATGATCGTTAGATTGTGGTTTCCATTCCTGGCCCGAGCGATGCGTTGTTTTCTTATGCAAAGCATTTCATTTCAAGGTGACAAAAATAAGTACTCCTGCGATAAACCGGCGTCCCTCCCAGGTGGGGTGGAGAACATATACACTACAGAATCGGAGAAACCGGCCGCATGACCTTATGGTTCGAGAATGACCTTTGATTTATACATACATACATACATAT
>NC_068990.1:44829810-44831646 GCF_001194135.2 Octopus bimaculoides
ACGGATCGAGCAGTGTTTAGCTGTGATGGGAAATTATAACAATGTATGCACAATCATTCTACACTTTCGATCTGCACAATTAATATCTAAATTTATTTCAGTCTTTCTTTTTCACTCTGTGTTATACAAAGAATGTATATTAATATGGAATTTCCTAGAAAGTAATGCGAGAGGGGCATATATTGTTCAAATTGCATATGTTTATAGAGTAACTGTTCTTCCTCTAGTTTTTTGATTTTTTTTATTGCAGGCAAATAATGGCTTCCAAGCAGATGCAACATCCGCCACTGAATTTTTGACAAAAAGGAGTGCCAGCTGTCGACAGCTACAGAAGGCTACAGGTTGTTTACGGAGATGACATTATTGATAAGAGCAAAGCGCACAGATAGATAAAGTTAAAAGAAGGGGAAACTAGTATTGGAAACAAACCACACAATTGTGACCATCAACTGCGACCACAGACATGAATCACCCTTGTGTGGAATCCGTGACCTTGTTGCAGAATTGGACAGTGGTTACAAAGCATTACAGAAAATGAAGAAGACTCAACAGGACATTTCCCAATTTATGTTAAAATAAAATAAAAAACACCTACTAAAAATCCCAAATACAATCGCCCTAAACAGTTATATTTTAATCCTGCACATGGACACACATGTGGCTGTGTAGTAAGAAGCTTGCTTCCCAACCACATAGTTCTGGGTTCAGTCCCACTGTGTTGCACCTTGTGGGCAAGTGTCTATATATATATTAATCAAAGCCTTGTGGGTGAATTCGGTAAACGGAAACAGAAAGAAGCCCGTCGTATATATATATGTCTGAGTAAGTGTGTATGTGTATGTGCGCGTGTGTGTGTATGTTTGTCTCCCACTACCGCTTGACAACCGCTGTTAGTGTGTTTATGTCAAGTAACTTAGCAATTCGGCAAAAACGGCCGGAAGAATAAGTACTAGGCTTCTCAAAATTAAGTCCTGGGGTCGATTTATTCGACTAAAACCCTTCAATGCGGTGCCCAAGCATGGCCGCGGTGAAATTACTGAAACAAGTAAAAGGTAAAAGATCGGTTGACACCGGTTTGAAGGCGAGAAGAGTGAAAGTCTGGAATGACCAGCTGGAAGTATTTAAAGCCGATGAAGACATTTTTCCCGATCTGATAACAGGGGATAAAACGGTTCAGTTCATGGATGACAGAGGGATCAAAGGCTCAGTTCATGGAACTAGGATGTTTAAGAACTAGAGGTCGGCACGGAAAGTCATTGTAACTTTCTCCTTGAGCTTCTAGGACGTGACTGTACCATGAACAGCGAGCTGTACATTAAGACACCTGAAAAGCTTAGAGAAGCCATTAGGAGGAAGAAACCGAACAAAAATCTAGAAACGATCCAGTCATCATGACACTGCACGAACACACACATCTTTGACAATAAATCAGGCAATCGGCAAATTGGACTAATGGTAGTCCACGCTCCACCGTTCATTCCGGATGTGGAATTTGACTTCCAACTGTTCGGTCTTGAGGGACACAAATGAGATGAAAGTGGATATCAAAACGTGGGTACATCAATGCTTATTTTATCTTTTACTTGTTTTAGTCATTTGACTGCGTCCATGCTGAGGCACCGCTTTGCAGAGTTTTAGTCGAATAAATCAATTCCAAGACCTTTTTTCTTAGCCAAGTACTTGTTTTATCAGTTTCTTTTGCCGAACCACAAAGTTACGGGTGCGTAAACACACCAATACCGGTCGTCAAGCCGTGAGTAGGGACAAACACAAGCACAAAAACACATACACATACACATACGTACACACACGTACACGTATATATACATACATACA
>NC_068990.1:44833539-44835196 GCF_001194135.2 Octopus bimaculoides
ACAAGACACGACTTCGTTAAAACAGTCCTTCCTGCAAAGCAAATTAAATAAAATTTGGGATTTTTTGCGGAGGGTGAAAGTGGTAACAAAAATAGGACAGTGAGAACAAACAGTGAAAACAAACGGTGAGGGCTGTTGAGCAAAGGTGATGTGAAGTGCTGAACGCTGGAAAAACGAGCTTTGAGAAGAGACAGATAAAAGCACGTCTTGTCTTTAGGAAGGAAGTGGAAGAAAGAGAGAATGGCCGTTAGTCACGTGTAATCAACGAGCGAGTCAAGGAGGAAGAGTGAGAGAGAGAGGGGGAACATTTTCACGAGATACCTATTCAGGCAGGTAAGAAGAATATTTACCAGAACCTTGCCAGAAGCTGATAGTAGAGCAGTACCTTTGTAGTTACCATACATTATTCTGGTTCCTTTTCCTTTATAGAGAGGAAGAACAATTGCATTCTTCCAGTCCTTAGGCATTACACCATCCCTCTAGACTACACTAATAAGTTCATGAATGGACTGTATGATGTAATCACCACCAAATCGCAAGACCTCAGCACAAATTCCATTCCTTCCAGGTGCCCTACCAAGATTCAATTTACTTATTGCTGTCATTACCTCATCTATTGAGGGCGTGGAATTTAAGGAGCCAATGATAGGTCCTTGTTGCATTGTATCAATCATTGTTTCATCCACAACTGACTCATGGTTCAGGAGTTCAGAGAAGTGTTCAATCCAGCGACCTGTGATTTTTGTTGATTTAATAAATAGAGTAGAAGATTCCTTGGAAAGCAAAGGAGCTGATGCAGAGCTCTTAGGCCCATAAACTTGCTTCATAAGATGGTAAAGCTTCTTGCTATCGTTTGCATCAACAGCAGCCTGAACATCACGAGCAAGATCCTCCCACCAAGTGTTCTGCATCTTCCTGAAAGATCGCTGCAGTAGTAATTTTACACTGTTATAGTGGGAAAGTGCTAGATTTCGCTGTACAGCTGAAAGACCTATGTGCAGCAATACATTATGGGCATGGCACTTTACAACCAATAGTCACTGAACTTCAGTATCATTTTCATCAGTCTCTGTGACTGGCAGTAGCATATCCCAGTGTTTCAGCAGCACATTGAAGAACTTGGTCTCGAAAATCTTCCCATGCTGCAGTATTTTCAATGCTGGACAAGCGAGTCTGAAGCTCTTTCCCCAACACAGCATCATATATCTTGTGGACATTCAGACGCCAAAGAATGCCAACTGGTCCTCTTCCCTCTTTCACACTAATCATCAGCCGGAACTTTGCTCGCATCAGACTTGACATTACAAATGTCATAGATGTTACGCTTGCGTATGATGACATAATCCAACAAGTGCCAAACTTTAGACCGTGGATGCATCCACGTTGTTGTATGATCACCTTTGTGCATAAAATGAGTGCTTGCGATGTGAATTCCATATTCATCGCAAAGCTCCAGCAGCATGAGACCATTGCTATTCCTTTTCCCTACACCAAAGCGTCCTAGAGAGTTACATGTTTGCCAGTCTGTTCCAACCCTGGCATTGAAATCCCCCAGTAGAATTACTTTATCAGAATTGGGGATTTTCCTAAGTATGGCTCTCAGCTGGGCATAAAAAATAGTTTAAGTTTAATCACAACTAGTCAAAGTGGGTGCATA
>NC_068990.1:44835206-44835976 GCF_001194135.2 Octopus bimaculoides
TGGGCATAAAAAATAGTTTAAGTTTAATCACAACTAGTCAAAGTCGGTGCATAGGCACTTAGAGTAGCAAACTGCCCACCTTTCAAGTGCAATCATAGAGTCATTAGGAACAGGAACCTCCTCCAACTTCTTAAGGATATTAGATCGAACTGCAAAGCCAACACCAGCCTCTCTGCGCTCCTCCTTCAACATCCCCTTCCAAAACATGGTGTGTCCACCTCTTACTTCCTCTAGCTGACCATTACCTTCTATACGAGTCTCTGAAAATGCAGCTGTATCAATGTTATAGCGGTCAGCTCGCGAACAACAAGTGCAGTGCGTCTCTTTGAGGCCTACAATCACTCTCGTTATCCAACAGAGTGCGCACATTCCAACATGAAATTTCAAGTTCCATTCAGATTTTGTAAAGAAAAGTCTCTTTGTTTTTCGAGTGCAGAGTGGACATCCGTCAGTCGCGCTAAACTGACCAGATATAGAAATCTTTAAACTAATTTTTGGTTCACCTTTTCTAGAACCTCCCCGGCTTCTGGGTGAGCAGTACCCTCTCCAAATAGAGCTGCACAGACACCCATGCAACAACCGAATCCTATTGCTGTCTTGACGACGAGGAGACGACTTTATATCTAGCAATGGGCCACCTACATGCAGGTCGCTGACTACATGCTTCCAACCCGTCAGGTCTGCATGCTTCGCCACCTTCCCATCGCCGCAGGACTTCCGAATAAAAATAAAATAAATATATACTAAATATATATATATATATATATATA
>NC_068990.1:44836112-44839236 GCF_001194135.2 Octopus bimaculoides
ATGCAGGTCGCTGACTACATGCTTCCAACCCGTCAGGTCTGCATGCTTCGCCACCTTCCCATCGCCGCAGGACTTCCGAATAAAAATAAAATAAATATATAGACGGCGGAAAAAGCAGAGGCCAGCAATGTCTGTGCAGAGTTTTAGATCCAATAAGGCTTGCACGACACCTCATAGACCCTCTCCACTCTATTGACATTATCTAGAAACAAGCCAGAGCAAGATATCTGGTGCCAATATGAGTTGCAGGTTCAGAGATGTGGGAGCGCCATGATCTCTAGCACAAACCAAAGATCCCCAAAATGTCCAATGCCATTCCTTGCATATCTGGTTTTATATCAGAGTGACGTTCTCCTAGTTGTCTTCTAGCACGCCGCACACCATGCCGGAATTTCTGCGTACCCGTGCTATTGCTAGATAGCCGTTGAGCCTGCACTGGTTGGTCCGACCTTTCAACAGGTCTCGTTTTTAATCCTGCTGGGTTTCTAGCAACCCTCCTCACCAGGGTAGCCTGGTGAGGTTGCCGGTTCAGTCGCCGACAGCCCGACCATGCAACAAGTTGTACTGGATTCCATGTTACCAGTAGCCTTATAAGTGACCTGACATACATACATACACGCATATATACATACATAAAAAATGACAGACAGACAGACAGACAGACAGACAGACAGATAGATAGATAGATAGATAGATAGATAGATAGATAGATAGATAGATAGATAGATAGATAGATACGGGTTTTCTGCTTTCAGTAACAGAAAGAAAGTACTTCACTAAATGGAAAATTTATCTTGTATGATATATATTTATTTAGGTAAATTTGAATTTAAATTTCATTTTGTTCAGTCCTGCTTGCGTGTTGGAATGCCCTCGAAGAAAGGAGATGCTCTTGATAAGTGAATACTGTAAAATATAATTAAAGAGAAAGAATCCTTATACCGTAGCACAATGCTAAATTAAACACAGTGTTGATATACAATCTATCCATCATCTCCGCCTACTATTCTGGGGAGGTCGTGGAGATAGAGTTTTCAGGTACCTCCTCCACAGAGTCCGATGAGAAGCAAACGTCATTACATTTACAGGCTGGATTGCCACGCGTGACCAACTGAGATTATGAATATTATCCAACTATCTCGTTCTAGATCTACCCCTAGGGTTCCTACCGGTTTGCTTGACTTGAAGAATCCATCTTACGATTTTTTTTTTTCTTGCAACATTTTAATATGTCCGTAATACCGGAGCTGTGACCTTTCAATGCCCAATAACGTTACTCTAGAGATCCTTCGAAGGAACACCAAAACCTGCGCTTATATTTGCGATCGTACTCTTATGACTACAATAGAGACAAACAAAATTAAGCATCTTTTAAATATGAAACTAACGGTGAAATATTCAAAATCTGCTGGTAATATCTACCTAATATAAACGGGATGCAAGAGATGACCCGGAGAATGAGAGTATGAGAGTCAAGAACTGCTGATGTTGGTATTGGTAACTTTACTGTTCTTAAAAACCGGCAAAGAACTCAAATGAAAAAAAAAAGGAAGCTGGATAATTTTATACATACATATATATGTATATTCTTAAACGCATATATATATACTTACACGCATACGCATACGCATGCGCACAAACACACACACTCACACACTCACATATGTACATATATAGATATATATATAACACATGCGTATGTATAAGTATATATAACCATATAAACTTACATTTCTCATTTTATCTACTATAAATGTGTTTAGCTACTCTTAAATTATGTACGTATGTATGTATGTATGTCTACACACACACACACACACACACATACACGCATATATACATACATATATATATATATATATATATATATTCAGATACACTATATATAAGTGTGTATGTGTGTGTTTACATATATGTTTTTATATTTCCCTGTATGTATTAACGAATGTATTCATTCATGCACGCATGAAAGTTTATATGTGCTTGCACGCACGTATGTATATGTGTACATGTATGTATGTACAATCTTTGCTTGCATTCTTATAATGTATATACACATATATCAACAATTCTGAGATGGCGTTAAATTAAATAGTCTTGAAAATAGTAAATAAAGATATACTGACTACGTATTACTCATAGCTGAATACCCTGGAGTATTTCAAAATAACTCTAGTTACGATAAACAAACTTTAAAACCGCTGCTACAGTTCTTTTATGCAATTTTTAATCTTATTTTTGTATGGCTTACTCGTTAAAAGACTATTTTCAAGGGACAGAGAAAAAACTTCTCTTCCCTGGCCAGAATGCCTGCAACAAAGTAGATTCTGATAAAATTATCTACGAACCGGACTACTAAACAGAGTGATCAGTTAAATTTCGTAGTCGAGCTAAGAGATTATCATCTTAATATTATGTGCTATTGTTATTGCTGTTACTACCAAAGTTAACCTCGATGGAAGAGACCTGTAATTAAAGACATTTAGCCCTATCCTTTTCAATTCTTTTATGTGTTTTAAGCGTTAG
Organism: Octopus bimaculoides; assembly: GCF_001194135.2. Taxonomy (NCBI): domain Eukaryota; kingdom Metazoa; phylum Mollusca; class Cephalopoda; order Octopoda; family Octopodidae; genus Octopus; species Octopus bimaculoides. The sequence continues at coordinate 44,838,639 of NC_068990.1, forward strand.
ATTGTAGTTATGCTGAGGTTTAATGGAACAAATTCCCAGCCTTGAGCAGTCAACGTTCGGTGTGTGTGTGTGTGTGCGCGCGGGGGGGTGTCTCTGTGTGTGTATGTATCATGTGTAAGAGCACGGCAAAAGACTTATAATAAGGTACAGACAAGTTAGAGTTAAGACCGAATCAAATTTCTAAAATCCAGCATCAAACAACGGAAGATGCAATCCAGGACAGGCGATTGATCGTGCAGATAACAAAATTCAACTAAAATATATATAGTGTCTCCCGTCGATTTACATGTGCAAACCAATTAGCAAAGTTGATCAGTTTATAACACAGCAAGCTTCTATAGAACTAATGAATGTTGATTTAATAGTTCTAATTTAAAGTCTACAATTTCGCTGAATTCATTTGTACATTATTTACATGGCTTGTTGTTTTAGACTTTGAAAGGATTTTTCAAGAGGTGTACTGCATATTTATATGTATATGTGTGTACATATGAGCCAGTAACATATGAATGTATATGTGTATACCTGTGTACGTAGTTTAGTAGATATTTATCCACATATGTATAAGTGCATATATATATATATATATATATATATA
>NC_068990.1:44839430-44843162 GCF_001194135.2 Octopus bimaculoides
CTCCAACAGAAAGGAACACGAGGAAATAAACAGAGCGAGAATAAAAAAAACTTTGGGAGCTAGCGATCAACCATGGCAGCTCGTACATATATATATATATATATATATTATTTTATTCTTTTACTCGTTTCAGTCCTTTGACTGCAGCCATGCTGGACCACCGCCTTTAGTCGAATAAATTTTACACTGTTATAGTGGGAAAGTGCTAGATTTCTAGTATCTCTTATAAAAACATATATACGTGTATGTTCGTATATATGTTTGTATTTGTGTGTACATAAGTATATATGGATGCTTACACGCGCGCGCGCTTTTAAGTGTGTGCACATATGTATGCATGCATGTATGTATATCGTTATATATGTACGTGGATCTAGATGTATATCTATATTTGATAACTATAAACTGAATACAGTATGGACTGAAGTCCCTGTTGACAGGTCACTAGTATGTCGTTCTAGCTGCTGAATTTAAGTTTACTAATTTAGTCGGTCCAGTGTTGCGACATCACTTTGGTGCAACAGTCAGCATAACTACACGGTTTACAGTAGACGCAGCAATTAAATCCCGTCCCGCGATGCTAAACTTTCTTCCGTCTCCACCCGTATGATACATACATACACATATATATAAACACACACACACACACACACAAATGTATGTATATATATGTTTGCCACTGCATATTTGCGTGTATATGGGTGGGTGTGCATACACGTACGCGTATAGGTATATGTTTGTCTAGATACCTGTACACATACACAGGCATATGTATTGAGACACTCAGTCGTTTTTATGCGTATAATTGTGTTTGTGTGTGCTTGTTAGATATCTTGTAGTTGTATCTTTGTTGTGAGAAAAGGAAGTGACGAGACGTAACTAAATACCACAAAATGTTGTGCTTTTTTTCTTTTTTTGTCGATGCTCTAAATGATTCTGCTTTCCACCATTCTGTCTTTATAAGCATTCGTTCTACTCTAGGTACAAGACCCGAAACTGTGATGGAGGTGGTCTAGTCGATTGCATCTAAACCAGTATTATCGACCACTGAAAGAATGAAAGGCAAAATCGACCCCTAAAGATTGAAAGGCATATTATCAACCCCTGAAGGAATGAAAGGCAAAGTCGACCGCGACAGAATTTTTAATTCAAAACCATAAAACCAGAAGAAATGCATTTTGTCCGATGTGCTCACCGCCAGCTCACTGCCTTTCTTGCTATGAATATCGGTTTCAAATTTTGGCATAAGGCCAGTAATTTTAAGGGAGGAGTAAGTCGATAACATAGACACCAGTGTTCAACTGGTACTTATTTTGTCGATCTCGGCGGAATTTGAAGTCAGAACATAATGACGGGCGAAATACCGCTAAGCATTTCGCCCAGCTTACAAACGATTCAGCCATCTCGTCGTCTTTATTCTTGATATGAATATTAAAACTAGAATAAAGTGGTGAGATGGCAGAATCGTTAGCATGCCAGGCGAAATGCTTAGCGCCATTTCGTCCGTCTTTACTTTTTGTTCAAATTCGACATTGCCGTTCATCCTTTCGAAGTCGATGTAATCGACTTAATCCTTTCCCCGAAATCGCTGGCCTATTGCCAAAATTTGAAAACAATATCTAAACTAGAATATTTTTTTTTAAACTGAAACTGAAAAATTCATAAGATACATCGTTCTTTGCACATCACCATATTTCGTCTATACCTCTACCATATTACCCCAAATAAAACACTACATCACCGTCACCACCACCTCTACCACTCCACTGCTGCCACCACCGCCTTCGCCTCCATATCACCACCACATGTAGGCCATCAATAATACACCAATAGCACCGTTACCCTACCACCACCACTTGCACACACATTACATCTACGTGACTATCACACCACCGCAACAAGTTCACTACCAAAAACCGCCGCCACTACAACCACCATCTCAATCTACTATCTGCCATCATATCTGCACCATCACCTTCCCTTCCCCCATCAGCACACCACCACCATAACTACTACCACAACAACAACTTCCACCATCACTGCCAATACTGCCATAGCCACCATCACCACCGCCACTTATATTGAGTGTCAGCCGTCATTAGATACATTACCTCTCACTGTGTTTGTTTATTAATCTTTAGCCAAAAGCCACCTGTCTCCCGTTTGTCACTTTGTCACCACCATCCCCACCAACACCACCTTCACTACCACCACCGCAAACTACTACCACATCATCGTTTACACTACCATCACTACCACTCGCATCATCGTCACATCACCTGTAACACATTCCTTGCGCCAGGTCAGCTTTGACTGAGCAGACCTAAGAACACCCCTATCTTTGTTTTTTCGTTCGTTTACTGCATATTTATGACTACGGTATTAAATGTCTTACCTTTTTCAAAGCGGTAGGGTGTGATTTGAGGAAGATTTGGTTGCTCTTTCTTGTAAGTAAAACGACTACATAGAGGATCCCTCATTAGTTACTCACTGATGAATGGGCCAACGACGGAAACTCTACATTGTCGTTCGATCTGCGAAGATTAGCAGCCAAATTTGCATCAAATTTTACAGCCTGCTGACTTAGAAATAAAATGACACTTTGAATAAGTTAAGTAAGTAACTGGCTTTCCGTCGGTTTCCATGATTTATCGACTGAATTACCGTATAAGTGACTGAGTACTACACCGTAATGTAATCAATTCTCAAGAAGAATCAGTGTGACAAAGCCGTACCTTTTAATTACAGGTATAGTCCAACAGGTGGGCTTCTAAATAGTTTCCATCTACCCGATCTCACTCACAAGGCTTGGGACGACACGAGGTTATTGGAAAATAACACTTGCTCAAGATGTCACTCAGTGGAATCGAACGCGGAGCTTCGTGAATAAGAAGTGAACTTGTAAATGTTTCGGCCACAGTGCGTCCAAATTAGATATGTAGTCATAGATAGTGTTCTTCAATATTTGTTTTTCAGTATAATTTCTACGCATGTGTCTGTCTCATGGCTTTGAAACTTGTTACGTTAATAATTATGAAAGTATTACGTTTCTGTTATCAGATTCTGTTGTAATAGAACCACATTTTTCAATATTCCAATATTGCACATTGTCTCCATTGCGAAAATTGGTGTTGGTATCAATATATACTTTGATTTCCATCTTGTAGATCTACTTTTATCTATCATCATCATTTTCTCTCTCCCTCTCTCTTTATCTGTCAGCCACGCAGTAACCGATAACAGAATGTTACAGTCTAGTCTGCTGTGTATCTGATAATATATTCTTAGGTTGCGAATGAAATTATAAGGGGGTCGTGGCCGTTTGCGTGGTGATCGCATTTTATTGGTTAATTTTCAATTCAATCAACCATTGTGCGATAGTTTGGCATGCAGCTGCCTTCGAGAATTTTGTCTTACTCATTTTCGCTTCCTCTTTGTTGTATGCTATGTCATTTTAGATTTTGCTAATGATTTTCTAAAAATTGATATCATTAATATTTCAAAAAATACATTTCTGTATAGTACAGCTCATAATATACTAGCTGTTGTTCAGTTTCTCTCCGTATGATAATAAATAAATACGACTAGTTCTATACTTTTTAAGGTTTATTATGACATTCTCTAACCCTTTTGAGCGTGCGAATTTTTCAATTCTAGTAATATATATACACACACACACATACATACATGCATACATACACACACATACATACATATACAAGTACATATATA
>NC_068990.1:44843622-44845561 GCF_001194135.2 Octopus bimaculoides
ATTACTGTATTGCACTATTTAATATTTTTTCTTTGTATGTGTATATATATAAATAAAGATAAGATCGTTATTTAAAAATACCGATCTTATCAGGTGGCCAGCATGAGAATAAAAACCTCAAAGGTAATAATTATTATAAAAATTATAATTTAGGGTATCTAAGAGATACCACACTGGTCTTGTGCATACGTGCATATATATGTATGTATACGTTCGTATATGTAAGTATTCGTATTGATGTATATATATATTTGTATTTATGTGCTATCTGAGTGTATTCCACTGATGAAGGCAGAGCATTTCTTATGCAAAGCCAGAAATCCGGGATCTGGAATTATCCAGTAATTTTTTTGCTAGTTTATTTTGTCTTTTTCTGTTTTCTCCTGGTGCTGTATGTACATTTAATGTGGTTTTAGAGTCAAGGTTTTGACTGCTATTTCAAGCATTGTGGTATCTCTTAGATACCCTAAATCATAATTTATATATATTTAAACCATCAACACTGTACAGCAAGATCCATGATGGTAGAATCCTTGAAGTATAAAGTTCAAATGGCAATCCGGTTGGAGTTGTGGTAAAAAGGTTCGGAAGAGATGGCAAAGGTCTGAGAACGTCTGAAAGGAGATGAGAGTACAAGAGAAGAGGAAGCTCTGTCAGGTAGGACGAAACTGGGGTGACCACGTGAGCGTATATTTATATGTCATTTAAAATATTTTTGCACAATTTTGAACCGCGTGTGTGTGTGTGTGTGTAATTATTTTCAGGATCCACTAGAATCGAGGTATTTTAATAATAAGGATAGCATACACCTGTATCAACAGTGTGTACGAACACTCACGTTCTTACTAGAGTATAAGCTGATTTGTCCTTCAAGTTATGCATACATCCACATTTACAGACCAAATACATTGAACGTATACATAAAAATCACACAAGAGTATACTCTGGCATACTGTTCACGGTCCACTGTGGGCTCAAAATTGAACAAAGAGAAGGTTCCGAATATGGTGTAGTATAAGTAATGACACAAATAGGGTCAGGTTAACTTTATGGTCCTTTATGTTTATCCGAGGATCACAAGGCCTAAGGGGTTCCGTCCAGTCTTCAAGTTTCAGCTCATATTATTATGTGTGCGCGCACAAGTGTGTGTGTGTGTGTGTGTGTGTGTGTGTGTGTGTGTGTGTGAGGGAGAAACTACGATAAACATAAGTTGGTTTTGTCTACATTTGCCCTGTATATCATAACCAGTAACATTACCTAATACAAACTAAACACCTTTACAGCACCAGTCGTACATCTAACTATCCGCACAAGATATTCTCTGTACGTCTGTGCGCGTGTGTGTGTATGTGTGTGCGTGTGCGCGCGCGAGCGAGCGCGTGTAATGTTGTAAATAAGCGAAGGAAAATTAAATACGTATATTTTATGCATCCTCTTCCTTGTTCCTAGACTTCAAATTCAAAGCCTAATCCCGCCAAGTATTATATAGAAATGATTATCTTCCTTACACTAAGTGGCCACGTGCGTATATATGTATGCGTGTGTATGAGTGTGTTTGTATGCACATATACATACATGTGCACACACACACGCGCGCGCGTTTATGTGTAGAAATCAAAGGTAAGTGTACTCAATGCATTCTGTAGGCTTTATATCTAAAATTAAACATTTATAAATTGCATCTGACAGTTCACGAACTTAGTTCACGTCTGTGTCAAACAGTAAGTAACGCAACAGTTAAATGTGTGTGTGTGTGTGTAAGAAATGGAGACGTACACACACAAACACACACAAACACACACACACACACACACACACACACACATACACGCACGCACACACACACACAGTGACTGATACACGGAGAAAAACAAGCAGATAGATAGTGACAGGCAGACAGACAGAAAGATTATAACAGCTTCTTCTTCTTCTTCTTCTT
>NC_068990.1:44845661-44846145 GCF_001194135.2 Octopus bimaculoides
ACTGTTGACGGGATGGGCAGGGCTTTTGGAACAGTGCAGTGGTAACCTGTTCGATACCAAAGTTATGTCAACCCCTCTAGGATCTTCAATGTGTGTATCACTACATATCTCTTCCGTCTTCTCTCCAGGGAATATAATCGTAATTCTTTCAGTGTCTTCCAGTAGCTCAACTGTGCATGTGTGTGCGTGTGTATGCATGTATGTATGTGTGTGTGTGATTTTTAACTGTCTTGAAGGTGTAGATCTGATTCTGATCCGGAAAGAATGAAACTTAACTGCAACTCATCAGACGATTCATTCAGTTATTCAATTTATATTATATTCTATTTTATTGTATTGCATTATTAATTTCAGTTCTTTAATCACTTATGTGCGCGTGTTTGAGTGTGTACATGTGTGGGAGTGAGCACAATAATTTTCTTCTCTGATTCACCACCTGTAGATTAAATTATATATGCGCATTAACACATAGATACACGCACAA
>NC_068990.1:44846394-44850570 GCF_001194135.2 Octopus bimaculoides
TATATATATATATATATATATATATATATATATATATATATATATGGTTGCATATATATATGCGTGTGTACTTGTGCATGTATGAAGGCATTCATGCATGTATAATATGTATAAGTACGTGTAAGTAGACAAGCAATCCCAATACTTAATTCTTCGCTGATTGATTAAAGAGAAGTGCCTAAGTTTTAATTAACCATAACTATTCAGCAAATATGAATTGAAAAGGAGCGGCGATTGATGTTATTTCAATTATCCAGCTGCGTTTGCGTAAAAGGTCAAATGCCCGTATATTTACTGCTTTCATTGCAGCTTACATAGACAGACACGTCGTATAATATATTTTGCATACAGCCTGCACTGCAGGATATCTCCTCGCAGCTGTCGACTGAAGATCACACAATGTTTCCGATACCTTTCCCACAGATTGTTCTCTCTAAGAGGAACAGCCAGCCAGTATTGAAGCGATCAGGATATATTTAAAGGATATACCCTGACCACAATGTAGCACGTTTTCTCCACCTATCATCCAAGTAGCCACCCAAGTGGCAGAAGAAACCACCCAACCCATAACTAACTAGGATAATGAGCTGACGAGGCAACTATGTATGTGATCGCTCAATCTCTAGAAATAGTAGCTGAATTACCCTTCAAATACGCCCTATCGTTATAAGTAAGGATAGAAACTTTTGGGATAATGTTGTTCTACATTCTTTAAAAGACATGATGGTTACTGTTGGACTACCTTTCCTTATATATATGCATGTGTATGTATGTGCCCGTATGTGTGGGAAGGCGCGTGGCCTAGTGGTTAGGGTCTTGAGATCATAGTTTCGATTCCCAGGCGGGTGATGCGTTTGTTTTTGAGCAAAACGCTTCATTTCCCGTTGCTCCAGTCCAGTCAGCGGTAAGTAGATAACCTTGCAATGAACTGGCATCTCATCAAGGGGGTGTTGGATGCGAGGAATCGCATTATGACCGGTGGTATATAATAGTTTGGTTGATACATGCATATTTGTATGTACACACACCCACACACCCACACACCCAACCATACAATATATATATATATATATATATATAGGCGTGCTTCCCAGCCACATGGTTCTGAGCTCAGTCCCACTGCGTGGCACCTTGGGCAAGTGTCTTCTACTATAGCCTCGAGCCGACCAACGCCTTGTAGACGGAAACTGGAAGAAGCCCGTCGTGTGTGCGTGAGTGTGTGTGTACAGTCTCAGTGCGGAGCAATTTGAGCGAGTGTCTTCTACTGTAGCCCTAGACCGACCAATACTTTGTGAGTGAATCTAATACATGGAAACTGTGTGAAGCTTGTGTGTGAATGTGTGTATATGTATATGTGTATGTGTATGTGTTTGCGTCTGTGTAGTTCTCCTTCCATTATTTGACAACCGATATTGATTTGTTTATGTCCGTAACTTAGCAATTCGGCACAGATTTCAAAATAAATACTGGAGTCGATTCGTTCGATTAAAACCCTTCAATGCAGTGCCCCAGCATGGCTGCAGTCCAGTGACTGAAACAAGTAAAAGATAATATATATATATATAAGATTTAATTTACTTGTTTCTCGTGGACATTGGGATCCTGGGTGGTTGTGATCGCCTCGCTTCAGTGACAATCAGCTCTTGACTATGAAATCAAAAACTACATACACATGCACTTATACATGCATATATATATATGTGTGTATACACATATATTTGTGTGTATATATGTGTATATGTATATATGTTTACGGGTACGTACTTGTGTATAGTTGATTCTCTTTCATCACATAACCTCAGTGATGGAAATTATGCAATTAACCGAAATAACCGAAATTAACCGAAATAATCGAAATCAACCGAAATAACCGAAATTAACCGAAATTAACCGAAATAAGTGGTTTTGCTTTGTAGGCAAGACCTTATGATCTTTCATTATATTGCCAGCAATAAGACATCATGGTTAGATTACACATTTATCATTTCTTTTACTTGTTTCAGTCGCTGGTCTGCGGCCATGCTGAAGCATTGTCTTAAAGGGTTTTAGTCGAACAAATTGATCTCAGTACTTATTTTGAAATCTGATACAGCGATTGTCAAGTAATGGTAACAAACACAGATGCACACACACAGATAGATAGATAGATAGATAGATAGATAGATAGATAGATAGATATACAGGGTTACCACACAGTTTCCGTGTACCAAATACATTTACAAGGCATCGGTGGGTGTGGGATTGAACCCAAAGCCATGTGACTGCAAAGCGAGCTTCTTAACCTCATAGCCAAACCTGTGCCTATATGTGCATTATTTTGCAAAACAACTTACAGTAAGTTTTATATTACTTCATTTCTTTTTTTTTTTTTGTTACAAAATGTCGGTTTGAAGTTGTTTGTAATAAATTATACTTGTTAAATGTATTGGAAAATTTATCACAAATCGACTTGTTCACCTTCAAATTTATATTTAATCGCTCTACGACTTCCTTTAATAAGACTTAAAGCTCACGTGAAGTAGAAGGTATGAATACGTTTTAATCAATATCTTGTGCAAAATTCAAGTAATAAATTGAAATTTGTAGCTTGCTCGAAATTGAGATTTTAATAGTCACTATGGTACCCTGTCGTTAGATTTGAATTTGTTTTTTTTTTATATTTTATCTTATTGTCCTCTAACTACTGCTGATTCGCACACGTCTTGAAAGACTGTTAAAATATAAAGCCATCAAACTATAAAATCTGTTAAAATGTAAAAACTGTTGAAAATATAAAAATCTGTGAAAATATAGACTGCTAAAATATAAAAACATAAAAATTAAGAACATAGAAATATACAAACCATTAAAATACGAAAGTTGTTAAAATATAAAACTGTTACAATATAAAGCTGCTAAGAAATAAAGAAAAAGGCTAATAAAAACTGTTACAATTTAAAAATCAAAAAATACAAAAACCGCAAACGAATTATAAAATTAGAAAATTGTTAAAATAAATGTAAAATCTACAAAAATATAAAGAGTGCAAATATATAAAAACTAAAACTACTAAAATATTCACAAATATTCTCTTCTATGAAATTTCTCATTATCTCTAGGGAAGAGAGAGAGAGTCTAACATCAGTTGTCGAGACAAGAATTTTGCCCAAAGAATCCTTTTATCTTAATTTCAGAGTATTTGTAATATCGTAGTCACGTGGTTGTGTGTTAAATCAAACCAAAAATAAATTCAGTAGGTAATCATAGATAATCCACAAACTTACAAACGGAGTGGAGCCTCATCAAAAGCTAGTGTTACTGACTCTCTTGACAACTCCTGCCGTCTGCTCTCTCTCTCTCTCTCAGACCTACTGGTCTAGCTTTTCCTCTGACCCAGTAAGGAACGGGCGGAAAGAAGCCCCTGAATAAGTACGAGGACCACCCAAGATGGATTAAATCAGTCCTGACTAGGGTCATCATCATCTCAGCTTCTCACACTGTCGAAAAACCCCAGGCGCGTGCCATTATTTAAATCATCTGGTTGAATTATTGTTATTGTGTTTGATAGAAGAAACATCAGTCCCAGTTAAGATTTGCGAGTAATGAGTGGGCAATGCAATTGTCAACAAGCCATACAACGTCTCTCTTCTTCCGGTGGGAGGTTATCTCTCTGTTGACTTCTCTCAGCCATGTGGTGAATATTTCTCAAATTAACCAGACGTTCTTGCGGTTGTTTTTTTTTTATAGGTCAAAGGAAGTGTCTTCCTACGGATATGTCTAAATTCTTTATTTTTCACGATCATTTGCGACTTTCTTTTGTCATTTTCTGACATGTTGGAAACCCCTCTATTATCATAACACTATTTCTTTGCTTCCGCTTATGTTCTCTGCCTTAGGTAGGAGACAAGGGTACCATTTGGAACAACTGTGTATTACAATCCGCTTTCGTCTGCATTGTAGGTGTCATCAGAGCAGTAAATCTGCAAAATATCAGCAAATAATAGGACATACGTTCAGTTATCAACTGTCAAGAATGATCGGAAGTCGAAACACGCTCTGTATGCTTTATAAAGGCCAGAACGAGATACTTAAGTTACTTTCAAGATCAGTGATGTTGTATTCAATATTCCCCAAAATAATTGCGTGTACATACATACTCATACACACGCTCATATACATATTCATGCATGCATATAA
>NC_068990.1:44850580-44851023 GCF_001194135.2 Octopus bimaculoides
TATATATATTTACATGTATACATATATGTATATGTATATGTATATATATACATGTATACATACATGTATCTGTGTATATGTATTTATATACGCATATGCATACATATATGCATGTATGCAGATATGTTGTTGGCACTCTGTCGCTTACGACGTCGAGGGTTCCAGTTGATCCGATCAACGGAACAGCCTGCTCGTGAAATTAACGTGCAAGTGGCTGAGTACTCGACAGACACGTGTACCCTTAACGTAGTTCTCGGGGATATTCAGCGTGACACAGTGTGACACAGTGTGACAAGGCTGACCCTTTGAATTACAAGCACAACAGAAACAGGAAATAAGAGCGAGAGAAAGTTGTGGTGAAAGAGTAGAGCAGGGTTCGCCACCATCCCCTGCCGGAGCCTCGTGGAGCTTTAGGTGTTTTCGCTCAATAAACACTCACAACA
>NC_068990.1:44851676-44853663 GCF_001194135.2 Octopus bimaculoides
AATGACCTTTAAAAAAAGGTCCGGATCAACTTCCAACTGTTCTTTCTTTTCAGACGTGACACGTTCAGTCGTGACTGCTTTTGATCTTCCATAAGCAAGCGAGTCACAAATTTTCATTCGCAATTTCTCGCTCAAAATTCATTAGCAGGAGCTCCAGGACACACCAGTTATGTCAACAAGTTCGACAATTGTTTGGTGACGGTCTTCCAAGATCAGTTCCTGCATTTTCATGATGTTTTCATTCGTTCAGGAGGTCGACGGTCGTCCTGAACGAGGTTGGTCTTCAAGCGACAAGAGACCATTCCTAGAGCGTGGAAACCACTCGCAAACTTGTGCTTTGCTCGTGGCAGCGTCCTTCTAAGCTGTTTGAAGCATGACAACTGTTTCAGCCGCCGTTTTCTCCTGCAGAAAACAGAATTTCACAGAAGCACACTATTCGTTCGTTTCAGCCATCGCAAAAATCGACGAACAAGGGAGAAGCATTGCAAAACAAAGAAGCACCACGTAGCAGTACGACTACACTCGACGACGCCAGTCGGCAGACTGATAGTGGCATCAAGTGGCTTCTAGTAGCGGAAGCTTGAACTACAACGGGTTTATCCCGCAGAGGACGTTTCCGGTTACTTTTGGGTACCCCCTCGTATAAGAAATATGTAAGAAAGCTGCTCAAATTGACTTGTTTCACCTGGAAAACTGGATCTGTTCCCTAACAGTTCAAAGATGCATCTCTAACGCACTTGTATGAAAAGAAAGTGGAAGAAGAATGCATGTGATAATCATAGCGGAATAAGCCTGTTGTGCATAGCTGGAAAAAATCTTGCGAGGGTGATCCTTAACCGCATTAATAAACATGTAATAATCAGCATATATCTTGAATCCCAATGTGTATTTCAGGCTGAGAGAGGCACAATTGACATAAATTTTGCCCTCCGACAAGTTCGAGAGAAAGCGCGTGAACAAAATACTGACTTGTACGTGGTCTTTATCGACTTGACCTTGATCTTTGATACAGTGAATCGTAAGACGGTCTGGAAAATTTTGTCAGGAAGTTGGACTTCCTGATAAAATGATGAGGGTAATAGTATCCCTGCATAAAGGAATAATGGCAACAGTGATATCTAGTATGAATGTTTAAAGGCATTTTCTGTTGCCACTGGAACCAAACAGAGCTATGTTTTAACCCCTGTACTTTTTTTCCCATTTTTTTTTCAATGATACTCCAACATGCTTTAAGGGATTACCATGAAGGTTTAAAATTTCAGTTTCGCACAGGAGGAGATCTACTAAACCCGAAAGGGTAGTTTCAGATCGAAGAAAAAGACCAAGGAAGAGATTCTACATGACTTTCTGTTCGCTGATTATTGCGCTCTGTTGCCTCATACATTTGAGGGAATTCAGGAAACTGTCAATAGTCTTGCTGCGGCAACTCGTGCATTTGGACTATCAGCATTAAGAAGACTGAAGTTTTATTCCAACCAAAGCCTGAGGTAGAACATATTCACGATATATATATATGTGTGTGTGTGTGTGTGTGTGTGTGTGTGTGTGTGTGTGTGTGTGTGTGTGTGTGTGTGTGTGTGTGTGTGTGGATCAAAACAGTTTGATTCAAATTCGTTGGTACTCCGAGAGTTTCAAGCGTGATGCTAATCTTCAGCCATTTTGAATTTGAATGAAAGAAGTTGATTGTAATTACCATAAGGTGGGCTGCGGTTGGTCAAGGAAGGCCACTTGGTGTCGTGGTTTGATGTCGGTATAGCCGTATATCAGTGACAACAGTTAGTTGGAAAACACCACATGGTGAAAAGGAAATCGACCGCGTGGTGGACAGGAAATTGATCAGGTTGTTGGAGGAGAGGAGAGGTAGGAAGGAGCGATATGCGCAAATATATAGTTGTATATGTGGGTGTGTGGACGCGCTCATATGGTTTTGTGCGCATGTCGGTATTGATGTGTATGTATGTATGTATGTATATATGTACATATATAT
>NC_068990.1:44853673-44855137 GCF_001194135.2 Octopus bimaculoides
AAAAGAACTCGTAAGGTTGGACCTCCGACCAGGCCTTTCGTGACACCTTTAAAGCCAGGAACTTTTTAGCACGCCTTCATGTTTGTGTGTGTATGTATCTATGCCTGTATGTGTATATACGTAGGATGTATATTTATGTGTGTATATTTACACACACACACGCACAAGCGTACGTAATTGCACTTCTTTTCAAGATACTGATTTGATTAGTAACAAATCTACGTAAATTTATCCGTGATTCACATCAATTTATTTTCTCGTTTTTAGTTATAGGAGGGACAAGCTATATAGCATAAAAATTTACCATTTCCACCCAGTCCAAAACTATTTTGCAAATGATATTTATCAGTATAACAATCATTTGACTTATCTCTGTAGATATTTTCCCAATCTTTTTGATATTTCTCAATTATCCAAACTGAATACGATTTGCATGCGTCTCATCAACACAAACTGCCACTTTATTTTACTCGCTATTCCATAAGACAGCAATTGAGTCTACATAATTTACTTTCTTCCCCCAGGACATATTATTTTGTGTGTGTGTGTGTGTGTGTGTGTGTGTGTGTGTGTGTGTGTGTGTGTGTGTGTGTGTGTGTGTGTGTGTGTGTACTAGTATTCTTGCTCGGTCAAAATCAATGACATTTTAAAATAAATAAGCTGAAACTGATTTTGAATAAATATATTATGCATTCCATACATAACATGCATCCCATTACAGAATTATTTCAACACATCGTATATTGATTTCAATTTTTGGCACAAAGCCAACAATTTCGAGGGAGGAGGAAAGTCGATTACATCGACCCCAGTGCTTAACTGGTACAAAGTCGACCGCGGTAGAATTTGGACTCAGAACGTAAAGACAGACGAAATGCTGCTAAGCATTTTGTTCGGCGTGTCAACAATTCTTCCAACTCACCACCTTTCAACACATCATATACTGCCAGGCTAGATTATTATAGAAAGTTCATTAGAGATTTTCCGGACCATCAGAGTTCGGATTATAAAAGATTCCGGACTCTGATGGTCCGAAAACTCTTTTAATCCGCCCTAATTTACGAGCAGGGATTTCAAATGTCTGCAGCCGCCAGCATGGTTTACTAATATCTTGCACAGACTAGTACATTGCGCATGAAACAGTTTTTAAAAACACTAAGGAAGAGAAATGCCAGAGGGTTTGAGTATATTGTAGAAAAGTTTCCTAAAATCACACAGGCGAAGTTGAAAGAGGGTATCATTGTCGGACCCCAAATTAGAGAAGTATTCAGAGATGTCAAACTCAAGACAACACTGGATGAACTGAAATTGCCTGCCTGGAATGCTTTCAGTTGGATCTGTGAGAATTTCTTGGGCAACAAAGAAGGCAATGGGCTACAAGGATGGCATCAAGAATCTTCTGAAATGTTACTCAGCCATGGGTTGTCGCATGTCACTGAAAGTTCACTTCTTCGACTCCTATCT
>NC_068990.1:44855477-44856908 GCF_001194135.2 Octopus bimaculoides
TTTGAAGAATAATAGTGATTATTTTTAACTCAATTAACTCATTTACTTTCTAAAAATAATATGTCCTTATTTATTACGTTAATGATTTCATATATATAAATATGTAAATATTTGCATGTATCTACTGAAAAAGTCATACGTGCTGCATACAAATGGAGTAAAATTTTGAAATCAGCATGAAAAATTAGTCTAAAAAAGTTGGTTTGCATTCATAATGAGTATAATACATTTAATTTTGTTGACCAGTAATATTAATAAAAATATACACATACTCATATTTTGATTTCTACGTGGTCTGATCAATAAGTATCCGGACTGATGCCTTAGTAATGAAGCTAAAGCCCGCAGAGTAAAGCTGCTTGGCACGTATTGACCTAGAACTCTTCTATGCATGCGCACTAGGTTTTAACGTTCTGGTTCACTTCCGTTGTTTACAGAAGTGATCGGAAGGAAGGTGTGTAGCGTGTGACCGTCGCATTAAACCTGACAGAGAAAGTTGAGCAGAGAATTTGCATCAAATTTTGCCAAAAGCTTGGCGATGCCTGCACACTAGGTCTACGCAAAGTTTTCAAAACGTTTTCATCGTTCTCGACACATTCAAGGAGATCTTGTGTAACTGGAACCCGAATGTCTTATTGGTCAGTTGAAAACAGTTTGGGCACAAACTTGGCAAACACGCGTCTCATACCAAATCTTCAGTGATAATGGACTGAACTGAACTATAACTAATATTCACATCTTCTGATAACTCACGGATGGTGATTCGACGGTTTCTTTTCACAGCTGCACACACATCTGCGATGTTTTTCTCATTTCTCCTGGCTACAAGTCTTCCAGAATGTTCATCAATATCGATATTTTTCGGCTATATTGGAAACGTCTGAACCACTCGTACTCTTGTGTGCGGCTCATACACTCCTCTCGATACACTTTCTGCAACTTTGCGCAGGCCTCTGAGCAGGTACCGCCATGACAACTTTCTCAGTCATGGTCAATACGACGATCACACGTTACATACCTTCCTTCCAAGCACTGCTGTAAAAAGTGGAATGAGCTGGAACATTGAAACTTAGTACGCATGCACAGTAGAGTTTAATGTCAATCTGTGTCAAGCGGCTTCCTCTTGTGTGCTTTAACTTCGTTACTATAGCAACAGTCCATCAGACCTCGTATTTTTCCTGTTTACACAAACATAACTGTATGCTCGAAATACGAAGTAGAAAAACAGCCGACAACTGATGAAGGGATCTTTTTTATGTTGTTTGTCTTGTTTTCTATTTGTTTCTTTCGTTGTTCGCAAAAAAAGTTCGTATTCCATGTTTTCGTATTTCATCTTGCTTACGTTCTGTGGTGTCCTGTACCCGTATATGCATGTATATATATACGTATATATGTGTGTTCATATATGTATGTATATATGCATATATATAT
>NC_068990.1:44857778-44858542 GCF_001194135.2 Octopus bimaculoides
TGTGTGTGTGTGTGTGTGTGTGTGTGTGTGTAAGACGGGCTTCTTTCAGATCCACTCACAAGGCTTTGGTCGGCCCGAAGTTATAATAGAAGACACTATTATAAGGGTGCCACGCAGTGGAACTAAACCCGGAACCATGTGGTTGGGAAGCAAACTTCTTACCACACAGTCACGCCTATGTACATATATCCTCTCGTCTGTCTATATAAATAAATATTTACATTTGAACCAATAATATCTATGTTAGCATCTCGTTTTGTTATATTTTCTCACATTGGCATAAACCACCTTTAATTTCTACGCCCCCATACAATATAAACGCGATGCCTGTGATACAGAACGTATTACATGGGTGTGTGCGTAATATATAGAGCATACATACACACTCATATTTATATACATATGTATATATGTGTGTATAATATATGTACTCTGGTGTTTGTGAGAGAAGGAATGAAAGATTGTAGGAGGAATGTAGCAGAGAGGGAGATAGAAAAAAAAACAGAGAAAGTAGCAGAGAAGGAAAGAGAAACAGAAAGGAGGGCTATAAGCAGATGAGGACAACCAGATTAAAAGATATCCGTTAGAAAGTTTAGTTGAGGTTCATTCTATGTTCGGAGGAAAATGGAGATATCTAAAAGGAACAGGCAATATTCGAAGAAACAGGTAGATAAGCACTATAATTAGGAGTGAATATATTTGCATAAACATTCTTACTTGAGTGTGTGTGTGTGTGTGTGTGTGTGTGTGTGTGTGTGTGTGTG
>NC_068990.1:44858827-44861278 GCF_001194135.2 Octopus bimaculoides
TGTGTGTGTGTGTGTGTGTGTGTGTGTGTGTGTGTGTGTGTGTGTGTGTGTGTGTGTGTGTGTGTGTGTGAGGAAGCATGGCCTAGTAGTTAGGGTGTCCTAGACTGGGTGGTGCGTTTTGTTCTTGAGGAAAACACTTCATCTCACGACCACTCTGCGATCACTTCGACAGCTGAAGCTTTGTACAAAGTGCACCTGTTCAGACAACAACAATTTGATGGAGAGAGTGAGCTAATTTACAGCACATACATTTGATCGCTATTAACAAATCATTTACGCAGGTCGTTCTGCTAAAGCTGAACACTCATATGTTGTCTTCGACGAATGAGTCCATCATATATATATATATATATATATTATATAGGCACACATACATACATACATACATACATACATACATACATACATACATACATACACACAAACACACACACAACACATTCATACATACATTAATACAGACAGACATGATGGAAATCGACCGCTTCTTAAGCCCATTTCGCTCTAAGAAACATCTCACGTTTGGTTTCGCCATCGCTCATGACATGTCATATGGTCCCTGAGGCCTGAAAGGGACTTACAAGTCATTCCACACCGACCACAAGTCTGGACGTTGGGACCTACAATGATACAATACCAAGTGAGTCCACTGGCCGTCACTCATCATTTGCGAGACAAGGTGCAGAAGAAAAAAAATCCTGGATATCACATTGGTAGACGGGAACACTTCCGTGAGTATGCATGTGACTGAGTAGGCCCGCCTTTGAGAAACATACACAACCACACTAGTCATATGAAAAAGATTCTTTCATCCCCTTCTGAGGGAAAAGGCTCACATCCTCCATATATTTACCAGCACGTACATGCAACCCTGTTGTTCTCGAATTCTTTAACACCAGTAGCAATCAGATTCCTCCACATCTCCCTGTATATTGCAAGATCTTCCTAAATATTAGTAATGATATTGTTATTTTTAAGTGTGTAGTCAAGATTGTCTTTGAAACGCTTGCGTGGCTTGCACTGGGGACGTTTGATGTCTAGACCATTTAAGTTGGTGACTCATAACCATGGACTGAATATTCATTATTTTTACCACTCTCGTTTTAGTCATATACCTCTTTAATAGGCACAATTTAAAAATTAGTTTTAGTTCTACTACTAACATTAAAAATATAATTGCACACAACAAACAAAAACAACAAAATGAAACCAGCTGTTCCTGCAGGTTAAAAATTTGTGCCCGCTTAATGGAGCTTGTATGACCGAGGCCATCATTTATGAAGCCTCCGTAGACTCTACAACCACTAAGGACATAGTTTCGTCAAAGAAATATGTGGGTCTCACAGGGAGACATTTTAAAGCCAGTTTCAACAATCACACCTTAAGCTTCAGACACTGGGATAAAAGAAAAACAACCAACTTATCCAGTTATATATGGTCCTTAAAAGAAAAAGGTGTCAACTATAAGATTCACTGGAAGATCTTGGCCAGTTGTAAGCCTTACACCAACGGCAGTGGAAAGTGCGGTCTTTGCGATATGGAAAGATGGCTTATCTGGAAAAGTTCTTTTAGACCCCGTTACATGTCTAAATTCAAGAACTGAACTTTTGGGGTCATGTCCACATATTTGCTACGTTTTTGGACCCCTCAAGACTACAGATAGAACCTGCTTTTTATATTATGTCCACGTATGTTCTCCAGTGAGAACAGCAAATGGACGTTTTCTTTTGACTGACACCGCTTCTATCCATAAGCGTTGAGTAGAACGTTTTTCTGCACTTTTGAATAGACCATCATCCGTTGACATGAGGACAGTAGAAAAAAATTGAACACACCTTCCAGTTATAGAAGAGATGGCATTTGAACCAACTCTAAATGACATTTATTTAGCTGTGAATAAGTTTCTAGGGTCTGATGAATCTGTGCAGAAGTCTTGAAATATGGGGGTGACAAAATGTTTAAACTCTTAAATATATTAATTTGTCACTGTTGGAGAACTGAGAAAGTGCCTCAAGACTGGATTGATGTTATTTTAGTCTCCTTGTATAAATCGGGGCCAAAGGATCTGTGTGGTAATTTTCGTGGGGTTTCGCTTTCGTCTGTGTTTGTAAATGTACTTACCCGCATTTTGTTAGAACGTTTAAATACCTTTATAGTTCCAAATATAGTGTCTGAGTCTCAGTGTGGTTTTCGTTCCTCCAGGGGCACAGCTGATTGTATCTTTACTGTCAGACAATTACAAGAAAAGTGCATTGAGCAGAATCTTGCTCTATACCATTGCTTTGTTGATTTGAGCAAAGCATTCGATACTGTTAATCGAAATGCTCTGTGGCTAATTCTAAGGAAAATAGGTCGCTCAGAAAAATTTATAAACATGGCCAGGGCTCTGCATCAATATATGAAAGCTAGAGTTAATTTTGGTGGTAGGCTCTCTGAATTTTTTTTCTGTGG
>NC_068990.1:44861491-44862700 GCF_001194135.2 Octopus bimaculoides
GGGAACTTTTGTATGCTGACGATTACGATCTTGTCAGTCATTCTGAAATAGGTCTGCAGTCTCTTGTATCCGCTTGACATCAACTTGGAAAAAAAACAGTTGTAATGTATCAACCTGCGTGTGGTCTTGTTTGTAATCTCCCTAAAATTTTGTTAAGGGAAAGTTACTTGAGGTTGTCGATTCGTTCGTCTACCTTGAAAGCTCTGTTCAAAATGATGGAAATCTTGATACAGAAATACAGCTGCGAATTCAAAGGGCAGCAAAAGCATTTGGTGGCTTGGAGTCACGCGTTTGGTGCCAGCGACATATAAATAAGAATACAAAGCTGGCTCTTTACAAATCCTTTGTCTTACGATCCCTGTTGCATTCCTGTGAAACTTGCTATGAAAGGCATTTTAAACTGTTAGAACAATTCCGCCAAAAATGCCTTCATCGCATTTTGAAAATTAAATTGAGTTCTTTTACTCCAAACACAGATGCCCTTGCATCTGCAGGCATCACCTCAATTAAAGCTATAATTTTGAGGAACCAATTGAAATAGTATGGCCATATTGTTCGAATGGCAGATGAACGCATGCCGAAACAGCTGTTTTATGGTGAGCTTGCAGAGAGGAAACGCTATCGGCGTAAACCTAAAAAGAGGTTTAAGGAAGGCATAAGGACTACTATGAAGTCACTTGGAATGGTCCCAGAAGTTATAGAAACCCTTGCTTCGGATCGAGTTGGATGGCGAAAAAGGTGTGGAGTGGATTGAAAGCATTTGAGGAAGCCAGGATAACGCGAGTAAGACTCAAAAGAGATCTAAGGAAGAATGTGACGATCGAGAAGGTGAATGACAATGATCTTTTTGTGAACACAGTCTGTGACAGACCATGCCTGTCTTTTGCTGGCCTCAAATCTCATCTGCGAACGCATGGAAAACGAACCTCGACCAACTATTTTGCCTATATGTCTGTGCACACCTTTGAATGCAGTATATGCCAGAAGGTTTGCAAATCCAACGGAAGCCTCAAAAGACATGATAAGCTCCACAAAGAGCAGAACTTATCTGCAGCTCTTGGTGATCCAAATCAGAGGCGCAATCTATGTGGGTGTCTTTTCAGAACATTGTTTTATTTTAAAAGCCACATCAGACGTCATGATGGTTCTAAGGTACAGGAAGTGGTCAAACGGTCAAACTCTGTATAAGGAGTAGACAGCTACCATATA
>NC_068990.1:44864624-44874119 GCF_001194135.2 Octopus bimaculoides
ATCCCACTTTCTTTTGCCATGAGTATTAATAAAAGTCAGGGCCAAACACTAAAAGTTGGTGGATTGTAGCTTGAAGAACAAACAGAAGTTCGTATATGAAATCCATCTTTTTTCTTCTTCAATTATTACGTTTTCCTCTTATATAATACACACATACAGGACGAGTAAACCTAAATGTCACTGACAGGACACAGCCTTTCTAATTTCACTTCACTATTACTCACTGTTGCCTTGCCTTCCATTCCTGTAATAAAGCGTCTGAATTTCAGCACTAACACTGACAAGACACAGCATTTGTAAATCATCTCACTATTACTTACTGATATTCCGAATCAAAAAAATGTCTACTAAAACAAAACCGTCAGAAAACGCACACCAAGCAACGCACGACGTACAATGCTTTTTCTATATCTCCTATTATGCTATTGCCTAATTTTTCTCAACAAAAATTATGCAACGGTACAACACTAATTGTGCAGTGACACAGCATTTGTAATTTCATTTCACGATTACTCACTGATATACCTAATCAAAAAAATGTCTACTAAAAAAGACCGTCAGAAAACGAACACCAAACAAACGCACAATGTGCAATGCTTTTTCCATATGAACAGTGATGTTCCACTTGACCTGCAGCCTTTTCAGTGCTATCGCAATCAACTGGGTTCCGTAAAGCTATTCTTCTAAATGAGATACTCTAGCCCGAGAAACAGTAAAAGTAATTACCCGATCAAGGACGGGTATTGCTGTTAGTATTTAATATCTACTACATATGTAGAAATCTGTGGGTGTGTTTGTTTGTGGCGTTGTTATCTAACTCCTCCTACATCATTTTATAGATTTTGATGAAACTTGACACGTGAGTAGAACTCATGTTTGGAAAACTAGCGACATACTTAGATTGTTGAAATAATCGATCATAGAGCCCCTGGAATGGATTCTTATATCTACTACATATAACTATTATATTATTTTTAAACATCCAAGGGAAATAACTCATTCGCTCCTGAAATAGATCCTTATATATAGCCAAGGGAAAAACCCATTCATTTTCCTAAATTATTTAGTAAAAATGAAGTTGAGTATGCTTATTTCTTAGTAGTTGAACTATTTGAGTTATTTTCGCAATTTATCCAGTACAACGCTTAAACAAGTAAATAGTATTTTCCTAAACAATAGATCCACTTATTTCGGTTAGTGATTATTCACGAATATACCAACATTAGTGCCGGCTGAGGTTGATATTCTCTATGAACGTACAAAAACTTTTTTCAGAGTTACTTACTTTGAATTGTTATTATCTCATATTTGATTGGCCTGTTATTTACGTAACATGCTTCACGATTTTAGTATACATGTAAATTCGTAATGCAAATATATAAATATCTATATGTTGCTGCACGGATGTTCATCTTCTGAATATTTTGTTTCTCTCTATATATCTCCCGATATATATTTACATACTCTTTTACTCTTTTACTTGTTTCAGTCATTTGACTGTGGTCATGCTGGAGCACCACCTTTAGTCGAGCAAATCGACCCCAGAACTTATTCTTTGTAAGTCTAGTACTTATTCTATCGGTCTCTTTTGCCGAACCGCTAAGTGACGGGGACATAAACACACCAGCATCGGTTGTCAAGCAATGCTAGGGGGACAAACACAGACACATAAACACACACACATATACATACATATATATATATATACATATATACGACGGGCTTCTTTCAGTTTCCGTCTACCAAATCCACTCACAAGGCTTTGGTCGGCCCGAGGCTATAGTAGAAGATACTTGCTCAAGGTGCCACGCAGTGGGACTGAACCCGGAACCATGTGGTTGGTAAGCAAGCTACTTACCACACAGCCACTCCTGTATATGTATGAATGTATATTTTATATCTCAAAGTCAAGCGTGCATTTTTTGCATCACTATACACACACACACGCACGCACACAAACACACACGCACATATATATATATATTGACATACATACTCACTCACACACACACCCACACACTCACACACACACACAGACATACACTCACATATATATCCAAATTGAGGGAATGGAGCAGGTAAAATTCAGCCTACATACGTTTCCTAGCTAGCAGATTCTCTGATGTAATAATTACTCAGCTAGTGCTCAGCTAGTGCTCAGCTAGTTACACTTCGAAGCCAATAAATTATTATTATTATTCCTGAACGTCTTTTTTACCAACCACGAACTACTCGAAGCTTACAAACATCCTACACTTTGATCCTTGGATCTTATAACTACATATATATGTGTGTGTATATTCTTTTATTTGTTTCAGTCATTTGACTGCGGTCGTGCTGGAGCACCGCCTTTAGTCGAACAAATTGACCCCAGGACTTATTCTTTGTAAGCCGAGTACTTATTTTATCGGTCTCTTTTTTCCGTACCGCTAAGTTACAAGGACGTTAAAAACACCAGCATCGGTTGTCAAGCGATGGTGGGGGAACAAACACAGACACACAAACTTGCGCGCGCGCGCACACACATATATCAAAATAAGCAACAGGATATCAAAAAGTGATGCAGTACGACCGTTTCAAGCGACTCCATTTAAATGAACAATACAATCATTACATCAATTTAAATGCAGTGTTATCATCAGCTGCACAAATAAATAGAATTTTAATCAGTTGGACACATTAATATAATTTTTCTCAAATATTTTAAAAGACCAAGAAGACGGAAGAAATCCATTTTGTCATTATTGTAGCTAAGAATAGAGTACACTTCCATGATTGGCATGAAGCCCACTGGGGTCATAGCTTGTAAAGGATTGTGGTTCATTTCTAATTTATTTGTCTTTTTATCAACTATTAAATCTAATACTAGAGGACTGTGTTAGTGTAGAATGAAGGGCAATAATGAGTTGACAGCTCATGGCTAGGTATGGTCATCGATATTGTATTCCGTTTCTTCAGGGAGGGAAGACGACATTAGGAGTAGTAAATTGGATATAGAGTAACTGTCTATAAAAGGAGGCTGGGTAGAGGAAGACTCTAAATCATGATGTTAATTACCAGTTAAAGGGGCAAGACGCTAATAAAACCGAGTATGTTAATACAGAGGAATTTTATCTTGGGGTACTATGGGTGATTGTTTATAAACAATATTGTTATGTTGTATAAAAATAAAATTTAAGATTATCAAAAATGATATCATAACCAAAATAGGTAAAATGTATGTATATATCAATTATCAACATTAAAAAGGAAAGATTACACAGAATCAGTTTAATATTCATTCATGTACTTAATTAATTAGTTATTAGGTGGTTTCTATAAAGACTGCTCATGGCATTTACTTATGGAATACTGGAAAGATTAGCCTGCTATCTATATATTATTTATAAGCCAAGAATCAGAAAAATAAAGATGTGTACTGAAACACACATATTTATATATGTGCACATATGCACACATATATAAATATTTATACGTTTATGTGGATATAGTATAACCATCTCGCATAGACTTAAGTAACAGAAAAGTATCTATTTATGAACAAGAAAAATAACAATTTATAAGGGATGCCTTTTATAGATAAGATAAGAGGTTATTAGGTTATGCACATATATGCATATATACACATATACAAATATTTATACGTTTATATGAATATAGCCTAACCATCTCGCATAGACCTAAGTAGCTGAAAAATCTGTATTTAAGGACTAACAACTTATAAGGGATAAGAGGTTAATAGGTAAGGATATCAAAATAAGAAAACAAAATAATAAGAATATATAGAAAATAATAAGAAATACATATAACCTACATTTAAAGAGACAGGGTATTAAAATTTGAAGTAGGGAAGAAATAAAGATAACCCAGAAAGAGGAGATAGTAGATATGGGCGTAGTGAGGGCAGTAAGAGGTATTCAGACCGGAGAGATTTTATAAGTTGTAATGTTACAGGTGCTATTATATATATGATTTTGTAGTTCCTAAGGGGTATATAATTAGGAGACTTGCATAAAAGCCATTACAAATATACATAATATGATCAGTAGGGTAGAGCATCATAGAAAGGAAAAAATAGTTTAATCATCAAAAATATGATGATGTCAGACTAACTAGGCAGGAGTTATCATGGGATAGTAATTACATATAGCACGTCACATAGCTTATAACATATGCAATGCAATTTAATTCACCATATAACATAATATCCCATGATTTTATTATATTTAATATGATACGACACCAAAATTAATTTCCACCATCAAAGTTCAAGTATGGCACCTATAATCGCTAATCCCGAAAATATTTAAATGTACGGGTGGCACTATGCACGCATGATACCCTTAGGTCTAATCTATTAATAATCAGGTTGTTCTTATCCCTATACTTAAAAATCTCACAAGTTTCCATAGAGCACAGTTCACAACCGTATCGACTATCTCTATAAGGCTGCACTTTCCGTATTATATCCCATTTAAGGCTAAATTCGATCCCTCTTTCCTTCAGTTCCCAAATCTTGCTAGATAAGGACTTACAATTGGCTTTATGTTTGAGTCTAAAAGATGAAAAATGGTTATTGGTACGTTCGTTTTTTTATATTTATCAAACATCCTATATATATATATATATATATATATATATATATATATATATAAAGTTAACAGCCTCAGCTATGATTGTACATTTATAAATCACACACACGTTAGGTCGGAATAATATACACACACAACAGTATTATGTAAATATCCACTTTGGTACAGAAGTGCCGACAGAATGATATTCCTGTAGTGCTTGCAGATAATTAGACCCAGCTGAGTATATAATCCACTCTTGAACTATTCAGACATGTACATTGTATTAAATATACAGCCCATAATATACTTCAGAATTTGCAAACGGTAAATTAATCTGTGTGTGTGTGTGTAGTTGAAATTTATAGGAAAACAAAAGACAAAGACAAGTGTATGAACAACAAGCAACTGTAATAGTTTGACGCTCGGGAAAAATGAAAAAAGTCTTTTACGTTTCGAGCCTATGCTCTTCCACAGAAAGGAATAAGAGAAAATAAACAGAGAGAGAATGAAAAAACTTGTAGATTTCAGTGCGTGCGTGTGTATATATATACACGCGCGCATGCGCGGACATTTACGGCATTAGATATCAATCACAGGCCTCTGACAGTCTGAAAATGTAAGGCCGTGGACACTGCTCTTTCCTCCAAATTCCTTCCTCATCAAATAGTTCTGATGCGCCACACAATATTTTACATTTCCTTACGTTTATTATCCTACATTACTCAACCAACATTGCACTACATTAATCACCTTACATTGATCGCTCTACCTAAAACTACTTTAATCATACTACATTAATCATCCAGCATTGATCATCGACATGAATCACCCTACATTAATCATTCTTCATTAATCATCCTACATATTAATCACGCTCATTACCCTTCAGTAGTCATCCTTCATTATCCTATATTAATCACCCGGCTATACATTAATCACACTACATTAATCACACTACATTAATCATCCTACATTAATCATCCTACATTAGTTACCCTACATTAATCGCCCTACATTAATCATCGTACGTCATCCTACTTTAACCGCCTTTAAATACCCTATATTAATCACCCTACATTACGTTACATTAGCTACTCTTCAATGTCCTACGTTAATCACTCTAATGCACTCTTCATTATTCACACTTCATTAATCATACTCATAACTCTCCGTTAATTTTCCTGCATTACCGTAATCACTTTCCATTACACTACCCAAAAACAAAATATTCTCAAGCGATGAAACTCCTTTACATAACAGTTAAAATAACCACCAGATATTCGTTTACATCATATGGGTATTTTGTCGTTATACTTACTGCTTTTATACGAATATCTATTCATTAATATTTATTGATATAGGGTATCTATTCATTATGCTACATAAGACCCGCCACGTATCCGACCTGTAATAATGAGATTATATTGTAATTTATTGAATATGCAGATCATGAATAGTGTTTACCCCTAACTGCTCTTTACTGAATTCAGAATCTGGTTCATAATTTGACTCCGCCCTTAGCGATATCACATTGCAAACAGTTAAATAATTCACAAATCATAGACTCCGCCCTTTATCTGGTATAGTTAGTGAAATTTAATTAAAACCTACCTCTTCTTGTTCAGTATAACTCCACCCTTCATGCAGAGATGGGTTTTTGTTTTCTTTTTTGTATTATCCATCTAAAATGTACCGTTAATAGAGAAGACAACGTGTATATTATCATGACATCATTTCAGGGTGCCGCAATACTGCCATACAATCATGGTCATTACAACTACCACGGTATTACAACTACAACCACCACAGCATTGCAACTGCTCTTGTGTGATCGCTTGAACTACGAGGAATAGCAGTCAAATACTTCTGAATTACACTTCGCTGTTTTAAACAATGAAGGATGCGCTAGGTAATGCATTCTAAGAAGTTCCTGGAAATGCTTTTGGCTGTAGTTCTTTTTCGATTAAGATAGGTTTGGGGGTAAACAACAAGAACAATATTATAGTGCTTCGCCTCTTTTCAGCAATCTTCCAGTAATAGTAGCAAAACGCTTCAAATCATATTCTAATGTCTTAAAATGGCGGGAAAAACACGTTGGATAATGTGGTTCTAGACATGAAAAAAATACACGCTTTGTATCAGAAATCTGCTTCACAGCAGCAAAATTCCCTAGAATCACATCAACAACACCATCACTCTCTACACCACCACCAGCAACAATAACAACACTAATACTACGACCAACTGCAACAGCTACTCCAACAACAACAAAAACACCGCACCACTAGAAACGCTGTACTACCAGTAAATAGTACCACCAACAAAATAAGACCTCTTTCTTGAAGCTGACTGCATGACTGTCCATAGGGGACGGCCTGGATATATAGCTGGCCCATTCATGATCTTTCTTACGAAAATTCCTAATTAAAGAAATGGATTCCCGACGCTGACAATCAATGCATGCCATTCAACAGATTCGTCCGTGTAACATGTATGAATGAAAAACTGTTCCCTGAATATACAAATTCATGGTCTTGCGCCCTCAACTCCTTACAGAGTGTGCCGGACAAACTTTAGACCAGGCGGAGACCTTCCTTGTCCCGTCTAACCACAGCCAATTTCTTCCGGAAAAGAAAAAAGCAGAACGAAAGAAAGAAAGAAAGAAAGAAAGAAAGTAAGAAAGAAAGAATCGAACCCAGTACAGAAATACTACTCCAGTAACAGAAATAGATCTCGAAAGAATAAAAAGGCAAGTTGACCTGAGCAGGCTCTCAACTCAGTGAGCAGAAAGACAATATTGATTATTGCAAAACAAGCTATCCGACAATCTCATGACTCAACTAACTGGCTGCCTATATAAATGTATTTATACAAATATAAATTTTCAAATTATAAATGTGAATTTTAGAGTTGCTATTTTAAAACTGTTAATAACAAGAGAATTCTTGCTGACATTGGAGAGAAGGGTGCAGTAAATTTATTCTAGAATTAGTTTAAGTAATGTTAATTTTGAAGGGTTGTTATTTTAAAAGTGATTTTAAAGAAAACCCATAGAATATTTACTAATGGAGTGACAATGGCGTAGCGTGGGTTTTGGCTGCCCTGCGTGGAAGCCAAATTGGTCGCACCCTTCTTTAAATGTAACATACTTTCAACTGTAACATACTTTCACACGTATATGAAATGGTTGCCTTGTGCGGGCTACGTACCCAACACTCTACCACTTTAAAGAGACTCAATAATAGGATTACAGCTCTTTTACTTGTTTCAGTCATTTGACTGCAGCCATGCTGGAGCACTGCCTTTAGTCGAGAAAATCGACCCCAGGACTTATTCTTTGTAAGTCTAGTACTTATTCTATCGGTCTCTTTTTGCCGAACCGCTAAGTTACGGGGACGTAAATACACCAGCATCGGTTGTCAAGCGATGGTGGGGGGACAAACACTGACACATAAGCACACACATATATATACATATATACGACGGGCTTCTTTCAGTTTCCGTCTACCAAATGCACTCACAAGGCTTTGGTCAGCCCGAGGCTATAGTAGAAGACACTTGCCCAAGGTGCTACGCAGTGGGACTGAACCCAGAACCATGTGGTCGGTAAGCAAGCTACTTACCACGCAGCCACTCCTGCGCCTAGTCGTCATACTCTAAAAAGTAAGGCTTGGTGTTCTATGCATTTACTAATTGTTCTTGGTACCTATGTAGTCGCGAGCAGACATACACTCACAATCTCGGTCCCTTCACTCTTGCTCTTGAACAGTGGTTCTCAACCATTTTTGCTTGTGAACCCCTTTGATTCCAATTTTACCCTGCTGGATGCCATTCAGTGTTTTAAAAATTCCTGTTATATTTTGTTTATTGTAGAAGTATAAGCAATTTATTGCACATAAACTTTAACAACAAAATCCTCGAACCACAAATGGACCCCGCTTGAGAACTACTGATGCAAAGAGAGAGAAAAAGAGAGAGGAAGTAAGTAGACAGACAGACAAATGGCAGCACCTACAGCAGCCAGGTACTCATTTTCAGTCGAATAAACTGCAGCCACATGAAATAAAGTGCATTGTTCAAAGACACGAAAGGTCATCCAGTCTAGGAACTGAACCCACTTTCTAACAATCATGACATGAACACCCTAACTACTTGACCACAAGCCAACAGTTACTTATTGTAGAATCAGGTTTATTATAGAATTAGTTTTGGCAAGGACTTCAAGTTTCGCCTCACGGTTTAATCAACGAGTTGAATAAGGAGCTGAGCGAAACTTGAAGTTCTTGTCACGACTAAGTGCATAATATACAAGTGTATGTGCGTGTGCGTGTGTGTGTGTGTATGTGTGCGTGTGCGCGTGCATTCACGTGATACATCGTGTATATATGCATACATGTACTGTTTGTAGGTGCCTTATGGTCGAATGTTTAAGAAGCTCGCTTCGCAACCAGTTTCAACCCCACTGTGTTACATCGTCAGCAAGCGTCATTTTCAAGACTTTCAAGTCGACTTTTATACATTGTGAGTGAAATTGAATAGACGGAAAGTGTGCGGAAACCGTCCAATGGATTTTGTAACTCAAAGGTACAACCTTGCCACCCACTGTCTGTCAGATATTTTGTCTGTGAGTTGCTCTTCTACTTACATGCTAATTCGATGAACAGGAAATTCTGGTGATTGAACGAATGAATCGTCATCGTCGAAACTGGTGCAGAACCATCGGCATGTATATGTTAGAGTCATCAAAATATAGACATAACAGGTAAAACAATAATAAACTATATAACTAGGTCTAGTTCTCCAATTTAGGGGCCGTCCTTCGCAGTGTGTGTCCACACTAGGTATTTTTATACAAGGGCATGGTAGTATGTTGAATTTCGTCATAAAATCGGAAATGAGGGTTTAGTTAAGAAATAAACGA
>NC_068990.1:44876752-44878498 GCF_001194135.2 Octopus bimaculoides
GTGTGTGTGTGTGTGCATGTATGTATGTATGTATGTATGTGGATCGACGGATGAGTTTAGAAAATTTGTTTCATTTATCTTTGAAATCTTCAAAATGTATGGAAGAAACATATCGTAGATGTGCCTAAATGTTTATTAAGAAGTAGAAATGTGAGAAAAAGAGGAAAAAAGAAAAGCAAAAGCGAGCACTGACAGAGGAGTCAGTTTGGATATTAGTGAAGTATTGTTTGAAAACAGATCCGTTAAGTTCCATATTTTATATAAAGGCAGAAACCAAATAGACTGGTAATGATTTTGAATATGAAGTAAAAGTAAGGAAGTAACTTGTATCAAAGTTTAAGTAGTGCATAATTTCTTAAATTACGAATGTGCAAATAAATATCAAGAGCAGCGGATTAAATTAAAAGGAATTAATTTTCAAATGTGTAAAGTTAAAAGGCATAATTGCAATTGTGAATTATGTTTTGTTAAAGTAATGAAAAATTGCAAAGTTATGACGTTATGAAGTAATACAGAAGGAATAAGATATTTTAGATAAAATATTATTTGAAACTTTAAGTTGACAATTGACTAACTGGAATAAAGAAAGATTATGAAAAATAATTAAAAAGAATTGTATTTGTTAAGCTGGAAATAAGGATATTATTAACTTAGTATAGCTAAACGTAATATATTTTGAGAAGAAGCCTAATTAGATGAAATGGTTATATATTTGTATAATATAATAATACTATTCATTTAAATTTAATTCTAAGCTCTCGGTATTTTTCGGCACGTTCTTAATTTTAGAAATGTTTAATTGTTTAAACTTTGATGTCAGTTACTTTTTATCTAAATACTTTCTCGTTAAATTCTCCCCCAATTACCCATCTATAATACCTGAATCGGATTTAACATCGTCTTAGAAAAACTGTACAGATTACTATAATTACTCTTCAGAATGCTGTGTATAAAATAAGTAAATTCTGTGGCTTGCTGGATATTGGAAAAATCAGACAAACATTAGTGAATCGTTTAAGAGGATGCCTTTTGTATGAATGATGTAACAACATAGGAACAAACCGATCTCGGTCTCATTGCTTTAAATTTCCTAGGGCTGCCTGTATGCACCTCGTTGTCTGCACTGTTGTTTTGCACCTTGGTAAAAACTACTTTTCCATCTTAGGGCATCCCATCCAATTAAGATAAATAACTGCTTCGTTTTCCTTTGGTAACAACTACCGCACCCTGACACTTATAAGCACCTTCCTGCGAAATTCACACTCTTCTTCTCTATATACATTATCCATCCATATACCAAACACACACACACACACACACACACACACACCATAATGTTGTATTCATCCTGCAACACTACATCCACATCCAATCTCCAGAACATACAAGCTTATCCACACATCCACGCACACTTACAAACTTTCCTACACACATTGATACATATTATATACTTAGCTGTAAAACATTCTTTTGGTTACAAAACATCGTTCTGTTCCACGCAGTTGCATTATTTAACCCACATTATTGTCTCCGTAGTAATCATTATCTTTTAGACAACTTTTTCGTTTTTGCTTATTGATAAAGGTTCACAGTCCGAAAGCTCAAGTACCCCTCTACTCCTTCATTAACGTGTAAAACTGATTACTTTTTACACCTGTTCTATGTTTTCTCACTTATTTCCTGAAACATTTTGAGAATATTATACACATTTTACACAGGTTCACATACATACACACATGCATATAT
>NC_068990.1:44882668-44891414 GCF_001194135.2 Octopus bimaculoides
AAAAAGTTCGTTTTCTGTTTTCGTCTTTATGTTTTCGTTTCTCATTGTGTTAAACGTTTTTTGTGATGTCCTGTACCCATATATGCATGTATGTATACATATAGATATAGGTATGTACATATATGTATGGATATATGCATATATTTATATATTTTTTATGTTATTATATGATCGAATGCCACGCATCCATTTCCAAGTAAGTTTTATCTTAATAATTTCTACTACGCACTCTACTACTATTACTATCTTCCCTGTCTATCTCTCTCCCTCTCTTGTTCTTCATCCTTTCTGTTTTTCTCTCCCAACCCTCCCCTGTTCTTCTCTTCCTTTCACCGTTCCCTCTCTCTCACTCCTTTTCCTTTACCATCTCGTCTCTGACAGGTGACGAAAGGGATTCTTTCTTTCTACTTCCTGCCTTCCTATAGAGAAGACGTGATTTTTTTTTTATCTCTCATTCACATCTAACTTCGCGTTCAAAATAATAATTTTTCTACCGTCTTGGCCTAACAGCCTTTACCGTTTGTTTTCACTGTTCTGTCTTGTTTTTACTGTCTTTTACTGTCTTGTTCTCACAGTCCTGTTCTTGTTTACACTTTCACCCTCCGCAAAAAATTCCAAATTTAATTAATTTGCTTCGTGAGTAGGACTGTTCCAACGAAGTCGCGTATTGTCCTTGCTTTCGAAACGCGGAGTAAATGGAACAGGGACAACTGAAGAAGAGAAATATTCTTTATGTTGCATGTCTTGTTTCTCTGTTTTTTTCGTTGTTCTAATAAAAGTTTGTTTTCTGTCTTCGTCTTTATGTTTTCGTTTCTCATTGTGTTTAACATTTTTTGTGATGTCCTGTACCCATATATGCATGTATGTATATATAGAGATGTAGGTATGTACATATATGTATGGTTATATGCATATATTTATATATTATTTATGTTATATATATATATATATATATATATATATATATATATATATATATACATACATACATACATACATACATACATACATACATACATACATACATACATACATACATACACGCATACACATACATATATACACATATTTACAATACATCTAGTGTGTGTATTTTGGCGTGTGTATGTGTTTTGTGATGAATTAATAATCTGCGTGTCTGTGATGAATTAATAATCAAAGATTTTAATATAAATAAATATGATTTATATACCATTGCTACATAAATCTTGCGGGTATCAAAGCTAATGAAATTGATGTCATTTTAATCTGTTACGCCCTCAGTCAAAATGAGTGATCTCATAGCCACGTAATGAATTCCGAGTGAAAGAATTGGTAAATCACTTGTACTTTTATTGATCCTACATATACGTACGTATAAACTCAGAGAGTAAAAGATGTCGCTAAATATCACTTAAGATTTTGTGTGACATAATTCTACCAGCCACTTGTTAATATAATACATAATCTCTAAAATAAGCAGAAACCCACGAGATTGTACAAGAGCGAGTAGCCGATTAAATAGACCCTAGTGACTGTTACTATATATTTCATTAAGCCACACCCTGGTCGGATAAAAGGCAAAGACGTCCACTGAGAGGAGTTGAACGCAAGACGTAAAGTAACCTATCTGAAAATGCATGTGAGACATTTTCTTCTTCGCTCTATTGACTTCGTCAGTCCACCGCCCTTCTATTATTATAATAATAATAATAATAATAATAATAATAATAATAATAATAATAATAATAATAAATGCTCTGATGCAGTATCAGGCAGTGACTCTCATGGCTTCTGATCTTAACTGACTGGAAGTGTTATCATGTACATTGTTTTGCCTTGGTATAAAAGATGAGCTACAGCAAATATTCTGTTCAATACCACCGATTTGCTTGTCAGTTGCTTGACCCTAACTAGTTGAGCACGTCCATTAGTGGCTGACGATATGTGCATTTCTGATCACGAGCAGAAGTAGTGGGGAAGCATCATAGCCATGTGTTGAGAGGAATTCTTTGGGATTTGGATAATTTACCTTTGGAAACATGGGTGTTTTGTTCGACATCCTTAAAAAACCCTTATTCAGGGACCTTTTGAACGGGATGGGCTACTCGACCTGAAGAAAATTCTAACTATGCCCCCACCAGCAAGGTCGTGCGTAGTTTATCATGATATGAGATCTCTATGTCGCGCACATATGGTTGTGATGCATCTGCCTGGTATATCTTTATCGGACGGGTAGTCATGATGGATATACTGGGCTTCGTATATTTTACCCCAGTAACTTTGAGGGCATGCACTCTCACTCAATAATAATTATTATTATTATTATTATTAATATTATTATCCTTTCTACTAAGGCACAAGGTCTGACATTTTGTGGGAGGAGACTAGTCGATTACATCGACCCCAGTGTTTCACTGATACTTAGTTTATCGGCCCCGAAAGGATGAAAGGCAAAGTCGACTTGGCGGAATTTGAACTCAGAACGTAAAGACAAGCAAAATGCTGCCCGCCGTGTTAACGATTCTGCTAGCTCGCCGCCTTAGCAATAACAATAATACTAAGCCAAACCATAGTAATGGGATGAGCTAATCTAAAAACATAAACATCAAACGAGGCATCTTTCAAGGTGACTCTCTCTCCCCGTTACTCTTTTGCATGGCATTGATCCCATTCTCAAACGAACTGAATAACACCAGGTATGGATTCAAAGTTTATAACGCTATAATAAACCATGGACCTGAAGCTGTTTGCTAGAAATGACGAAGAGCTAGTAGGGCTGCTAACAACTGTTAAAGAGTTCAGCAATAACATCGGGAGGGATTTTGAGCTTGATAAGTGTGCTAAAGCAACTTTTGTAAGCGGCAAGCTCTGGCAAGCAGCTTCCATTAAATTAGATACTGACGCTACTATCAAGGAGCTTGACCCACAAGAAAATTATAAATACATGAGGATAAACGAAAGAGATGGTATACAACATGCCACCATGATGGGAAAAATAAGAAAGAAGTATTCCAGGAGAATAAAACATACTAAAAACTGAACTCAACTCCAAAAATTTCATCAAAGCCATTAACACTATGGCACTTTCAGTAGTCCAGTACAGTTATAATATCATTAACTGGAATCATACAGAGTTCAAACGCCTGGACAGGAAGACAAGAAAACTACAAACATCTAAGAATATGCTCCACTCAAAAGCAGACGTTGATCGTATGAACCTACCTAGAAATAATGGAGGAAGAAGAATGATGCAGGTAGAGCTGTGCTATAAGACCTCCACAGTAGCAATGAACAGGTACTTATCTAGTACAGAGGATTGGATGCTGCGGCTTGTATGCAAACACGAAAGCAGTAAAAAATCACATTCTATTGTCAAGGAAGTATGCAAATTCGCAAGGGAACTTGGCATTAACCCTGAATTAGATGAAGAACTTGAAACCACTTTCCCAAAACAAGGAAATCGGATCGAGCAGGCTGCAAAAAAGAACGGGCAGAAACAAATTGAGGAACGGTGGAGCCAGGAGCCTCTGCAAAGACAGTATATACTTCGAAGTCGAAATTTTGATGTAGACCAAGCAACAACCCATCAGTGGCTAAGAAGTTCAGGACTGAAAGCAAAGACTGAAGGTTTCATATTGGTGGCACAAGATCAAAGCCTGCTTACCAAAAACTAACAGGTTAACGTTCTTCAAAACGGTTCTGACCCTAAATGCAGATTCTGCGACATATTTAACGAAACAATAGACCCATCTTGTCTCGGGATGTCCTATGCTGACACCAAACGAATACAAAAATCCCCACGATAGGGTAGGACAGTATTTACATTGGAAAGCATGTAAATACTACAAAATCGGCACTCCTGCTTACTGGTATGAACATCACTGAGCCGGTCGTTGAAGGTAAACATGTCACTATCCTCTGGGATTTTCCAGTCAACACCAGCAGAACGAACCATGCTAATCGACCATACATAGTCATTAAGGACAGGAAAGAAAATACTTGTAGACTAATAGATGTAAGTGTTCCCACTGATAAAAATATATCTCTAAAGGAATTTGACAAATTAAGTACATATAAGGACCTGGAAATCGAAATACAAAAGATGTGGCATCTTCAGTCGAGAAGTGTTCCTGTTATTGTAGGTGCCCTAGGTGTGATAAAACAAGATGTCAGAAAAATCAAGATAACATCTCAGGAGAATCATGTCTCAGAAAAATCCAAAAGATTGTGCTGACAAGTACTGCCCACATCCTAAGAAAAACCCAATCAATTTAAATGTCTGTGTTGTATTACATGAAGATAATTCGCTACTGTTCCTGCCACTTCCCCTCCCCAAGCCTTCAGTCTTATCCTTCACTTGCCCTGTGACGCAGAGTGTGCCTCGACAAGTGATTGCAACAAACCGCTAAGTTACGGAGACCTAAAATTAAAGTTATTTATATTACGTTTATAATTTTAGTTTAACCTTAAACTACGTTTAAATTGTATTTTAAACGAAAGATTCGTTAAAATAAGATTTGCATTTAATATTTCTGTTAGCTTATATTCTAATAAACGTAAAGTTAATAATGTCACATTTATAATTTTCGATAAGATTAGTATTACATTTCTTTTTAATAATATTGTTTAAGATTTTTCTATCTTGATATAATAAGTATTTTTATATACATTCATTTGTTATTTATTGTTGGTTGATATATACATTCCTTTTATTATCATTATTATTATTAATATTATTATTATTATTATTATTATTATTATTATTATTATTATTATTATTATTATTATTATTATTGTATTTTGACCTAAAGATTAGCTATATTTTTTAATAGAATTGATTTTCGATTGATATAATCGATTTGAATATATTTTATTTTCTATTTGAAAACTTGGTTATGAAACACGTGTAGTCGTTTTAGTATTATTATTTTATGATTTTTACTTTGTATTTTATTATACTTATTTATCATGTATTTACTTATTAATCTTTTCTATATGTGACTGTGGATTTTCATGGATGAGTTCATGAACTTTGGTTCTTTTCTCTAAATTATGTATATATATATATATATATATATATATATATATATATATAATACAAAATAGGACGAAAACGCAAAACATTCAGACAGTTAGGTGATACAAGAAAGGGACAACAAAACATCCAGATAGACGATACAAAGAAAACAAGGACAGATCATTCGGAGTTTTCTTTTATCAGTCGAGTTCCAGATAATCTTTGCAATTTCGGCTGGTTATACTCGAGATTGCTTTGCATGCATGCATATACACGCACATTCACACATATATGTAGTTCGGTAGCAGAGATATTGAAGAGGGCAACTCCTTTGTAGGGTCTAAAGTTTTGAACGGAATTTTATAGGTGATATTCACGTATGAAACATTGTAATTAAGCTGTAAACAATAAACTCCACAGACTTTTCCTGCATTCCTTGGCAAAATCACGAAAATTAATAACTTTTAATATATGTGTGAATCATGGTCATTTTTAACAAAACTGGCTCACCAGCGATTTAATACACTAATAGTTAGAGAAATTTTCAACAATTAAATAATTTCTTATTATTTTAACCTCAATAGGCGCAGTCGTGGCTTTGTGGTAAGAAGCTTGCTTCCCAGCCACGTGGTTCAGTGCTCAGTCCCACTACGTGGAACCTTGGGCAAGTGTCTTCAACTATAGCCTCGGGCCGACCAAAGCCTCGTGAGTGGATTTGGTAGACAGAAACTGAAAGAAGCCCGTCGTATAAATATATATATATTTATATGTATGTATGTATGTATGTATGTATGTATGTATGTATGTTTGTGTGTCTGTGTTTTCCCCCTACCATCGCTTGACAACCGATGTTGGTATGTTTAGGTCCCTATAAATTAGCGGTTCGGCAAAAGAGACCGATAGAAAAAATACTAGAAATTTATACAGTAGCAGTATGATAAAGTGATGGTATGTTGTCAACTTAATGTGACAGTCCCATGGAAGGGAAGAATGCTACTGCTATTTAGCCCCAGGAAACACCGTTTCCAGCTGATGATGATCAATGACTCTGAAACTAGTCTCTGGATGCTGGCTTTGCTCGGTGGAGGTGCTTATCTCCCCTTTGAAAACATATGGACACAGGAAATGTGTCATGGCCAGCTTGAAACGGTGTTTCCTGGGGCTAAATAGCAGTAGCATTCTTCCCTTTCATGGGACTGTCACATTAAGTTGACAACATACCATCACATTTTCATATTATATCTTTGAATATGCCGTCATTTTTTACGGCACGAGTATATTAGTGATAATAATAATAACAACAACAACAATAATAGCAACAACAACGACGACGATGTCGATGACCACAATGACGACGACGACGACGACGACGATGATGGTGATGATATTCAGTAAGGTTATCTTGATGGCGTTTGGGATTAATAAGTATGGTGTGCTTATCTTTTAAAAAGAGGGTAAGTAATGTCATTTGATGATGAAAGAATTAAAGATACTAAAGTAGATGGATACAAGTATCTGGGTGTTTTGGAGTACGACAAAATCAAGGAGAGTGAGATGAAGGAAAGTTTTAGGCGAGAATACCTCAGGAGAACCAAGCTAATTATGAAGAGCGGAATCAATGGAAAGGACAAGATGAGGACAATGAATACATGGGTGGTCTCTTTAATTCGATTTGGCACAGGTGTTGTTAGACGGACAAAGAACGAGTTTGAGAAAATGGATAGAAAGTCCAGGAAAGTGATGACAATGAACAAGGAACTGCATCTTAAAAGCGATGTCGACAGATTGTATGTGTCTAAAAACACGGGAGGAAGAGTGCTCATAGGATGCAGGAGCAGTGTTGTCGATGAGGAAAACAGTCAGGGACGGTGCATCAAACAGCAAGCTGAACCTTTGATTGTTATTATTAGAAATAGCAACACGGCACCTAGGGAAAATGTAATACACCCAAAATAATTTAAGAAACAAGATGGAGAGCATAGATTGGACAATTGGAAAGTGAAAGCGATGCATGGAGAAATGGAAGGGAAAGACAAGAGCAATAGCTGGAGGTAGCTAAGGAACAGTGATCTGAAAGGATGAATTGAGTCATTGATTTGTTGCGCTCGGGAACAAGTTTTGAGAACTAATTAGATGTTTCAAGTAGATTTTTCAAGTAGATTATTCAAGTAGAGTATTGAAGGATACTCTTTTGAAGGATACCCATTTTTAGGATGTGTGGCATCAAAAGTGAAACCGTCTCACATATTGTGAGTGTAGGAAATTGGTTCAAAAGGAATACAGAAAGAGGCATGATAATGTAGCTAGGTATGTTCATTGAAGATTATGTGAGAAGTACGGTCTTTAGGGACATTGAAATGGTACGAGCATAAGCCTGAAGGTGTCACTGAGAATAACAAGTATAAGATCTTGTGAGATTTTATAATTCAGTGTGATTCAGTGATTCAGTGACTCAGACATTGTTGTAGTTGATAAAAGGAAGACGGAAACCAAGATCATAGATATTGCCATTCCTGAAGATGAACGAATGGAACACTTTGAGAAGTAAAAACCACTAAAAATAACGATGAGATTTCACGAATGTGAGCAATGAAGAAAGTAACTGTCAATCGCCCCGATTTCTGAGACGTCCGACACTATTACGGTGACGTCGTCCGCATATGCTGACACGAAAACTTTGCATCCTGGTTCACACGCGATGCCTCTCGAAATATCCAGCTTCCGCAGTAATGGCTCGAGAGCTAGCACATACAGAAGGGGCGAGAGTGGGTATCCTTGACGAACCGAACGTGCGATTCTAAACGATTCCAAAAGGTGATTAACCAACGAGCAGATGCTGCTATACATTGCAGCGATCCAGTCTCTGAAAACGGGACCGAAACCAGCTGCCTTCAGACAGCCGCCAAGTATTTATGGTCGACCCTATCAAAAGTTTCGATTGATCCAAATTGATCAGGGCCCCACCCATACCAGGTCCTTTATATTCCCTCTCTTTGATGTATCACGTGGGGTGGAGGTTGTCGTGGATAGATTTGTTTGGGATAGCACATGTTTGTGCATCACCGACCAGTCTAGCAACAATCGTCAACCTCTTCGCTAATACCTTTGCCAAAATCTTGTAATCTGTGTGTAGCAGAGTTACGGGCTTAAAGTTACCGATAATGTGCCCCTTGTTCGAGTCCTTTCTCAACAGTGTCACCACACCTCGGCTCACCGAACTAGGAATTCTCCTGTTCTGTTGCCAGTTGCAGTAGACATCTACCAAGAGCTCACCGAACAAGTCTGGCATATGAATATAAAGCTCGAAGGGCAGACCATCCAAACCCGGAGACCTGTCCTTTGTGCAGCAAGACATCGCATTACGAATATCTTCGGTTGTTAACGGCATTTCGCAGAACTAAGTATCCCTGGCCGAGAGCCACGACAGGATGTCGAGGTAGAAGGTGAGATCCAACTCCATTTCCGTGCCGCCACGCTCCCCGTACAGTTCAGCGAAATGCCGCTGAAATAATAATAGTTTCAAATTTTGCCAAAAATGCTGCCATTTTGATGGGTGGCATAAATCAATTGCATCAATTCCAGTGTTTCACTCGTACTTAATTTATCGAAACCGAAGGATGAAAGGCAAAATCGACCTCGGCGGAATTTGAACTCAGGATGTAGCGACGGGCGAAATACCGCTAAGCATTTTGTCCAGTGTGCTAACGATTCTGCCTGCTCGCCGCCTTAATAATAATAATAATAATA
>NC_068990.1:44895742-44896051 GCF_001194135.2 Octopus bimaculoides
TATCGTGTATCGGAGATTAATTCAACACTTCAACACCAATGTCTATGAAATCACGTTAAAGACAAGTGTTTAATATGCTACTAATTAATAAAGTCCTCCAAGCATTAGATACTCCCTCAGTTACCAATATTCAATTGTTGATGTCGTTGTCGTTGTTGTTTGATCTTGTTGTTCTTGTTGTTGTCATTTTTTAATGTTGTTTTTGTTGTTTAAACCCATTTATATCATCAAAGCCGTTCTGTATGTGGTTGTCTCTCTTTTCAGACAGGTTAGCTTACATGACATTATACAATATGCTCTTGCCTTGGG
>NC_068990.1:44896076-44897775 GCF_001194135.2 Octopus bimaculoides
GGGGGGGGGGGGGATACTATAAGGTATGATTTGAGAGAGAGAGAGATTTGCCAACGATGTAATCTCGTACATAGTCCCTAGATCTGATACTATTTCTATCAGTTCCAGCGATCACCTAGGAAGCCCTTTCGCTGACATATTGTACGCATTTAGATTCTACTAGCGGCCGTAACGGAGACAGGGAAGGAAACTCTGAACAGAATGCGACTTACTATTGGTGCTGCATATACCAACCACAATGGCGTCGTATCATCGAAGTGTTATTTCCTAATTGGGAAGGAGCGGAATAAATGAATAAAAATAAAAAGTTGGAGAATAATGGTCCATGACTTTCTTTGGGACCTCCAAGGAAAAAGGATGTGAAGAAGTTTTTTTCAAAACCAGAGATGTGATCCGAATGTCTACAACGGAGTGGAGCCTTCTAAAAACATCCAAGGACCATGTGGTGGTACAACAAGATTACTGTTCCAGATCTATCATGCTAACGCCCATCTAGGGACCATACTATACCCTACGACATGCAGTGATAAATAATACGTTGTATTAAAACGTAATAACCCTTACCACCATGGCAGGGTTATTGCTCTTTGTCATGTCCCCTACTTACACTTAAAAAAAGTGATCTTTGTGTAAACATTGATTTAAAACTAGAAAGAGTCTGAAGAGAGTTACCATCAATATATATACTGATGGCCAGATATCCTGGCC
Organism: Octopus bimaculoides; assembly: GCF_001194135.2. Taxonomy (NCBI): domain Eukaryota; kingdom Metazoa; phylum Mollusca; class Cephalopoda; order Octopoda; family Octopodidae; genus Octopus; species Octopus bimaculoides. Next base: position 44,896,785 of record NC_068990.1, read on the forward strand.
AGAGATAAACATACATAATTAGAACTTGTTACCATCAATATCATCAGTAACAGCAACAAAAAACAATAACGAAACATGCCTAAGAAAAGGCTTCTGAGCAGTCACTGAATCTGTCAGAATTAGCAACTATACTGGCTCCCTCACAGATGCGTTCGACCTTCCACTCCTACATGCCATATATCTGCCCGTCAACTGTTGGCTGGCGTACATTTAGGACTAAGCAACAAGAAAAACTATGATTATTATCATCATATAATTATTATAATTATTATCATAAAACTATAATTATTATCATCATTATCGTCATTTTCACCACCACTAACATCATTGACGACGCTATCATCATATCATTATCATCATCATGCCTTTATCTAATTATCGTTATTGTCGTCGTCTTGGATCTCACTACCACTACAACCTTCAGCACCACCACCGCCGTCACCACCATGGCACCACACTACCACTACCTCTACCATCACTACTATCGCCACCACCATCACCACTACCGCCACAAACTTATTCACTCCCTATTACCACTACCACTACTATCACCATTGTAGATGCCACGACCACTACCTTTAATACAGCTATTACCAACACTGACACTATCACTGCTACCATCATGGCAACTACTACTACACCTACTACCACTGCTACTTCCACCACTGTCACCACCACCACCACCATAGCAATCATCTCATCTACTACCACTACCATTATCACTGCCACCGTATGTCAACACCATATTATCATACCACACAATATCACTACTTCCTATGTATGATGCAAAGTGACGATATTTCCGGAAGTTTGTATCACTTGACACAATCAGTCATATACATATGCACACACACACACACATACACATACACACACACATACACATACACACACATATACACAACGCACACACACACAAAACAACCTACCATTTACCACAAATTAGATTTTCGGGGATATTTTATTTCGTTTTTTTAATTTAATTGCTAAT
>NC_068990.1:44898191-44908988 GCF_001194135.2 Octopus bimaculoides
CACACACACACACACACACACACACACACACACACACACACACACACACACACACACACGTGCACATACACACATTAATACTTGATATTTCTTTCAAGGGCAACGAGCTGGCAGAATCATTAGCACGCCATACAAAATGCTTAGCTTTACGTCTGAGTTCAAATTCCGCCTAGATCGACTTTGCCTTTCATCCTCATGGGGTCGATAAAATAAATACCAGTTGAACACTAGGGTCGATGTTATCGACTTACCCCTTCCCCCAAAATTGCTGGTCTTGTACCAAAATTTGAAATCAATATATTATTCTTCTTTCAACGATCGAAGTTCAACTCCCTTCCATGTATACTTCTGTCTTCAACACGCCGAGGTTCGAGGCAACTACAAGATATCAGTAATATAATGAGGTTGATTCAGTCAACTGTTCATGTTGGTTTTGTGTGCAATCAAATGAAATCAGTATTAAATTGGCAGGCGTAGCAGTGACAGATTAAATTACTTGCAATATGTTATTATATTCATAAGTAGGTTCAAGGACTCTGGAGCAAGAGTGCCTTTCTGAAGGTGATACGACATATACATAGACCTTTCTCTCTCGCTCTCTCACTCTCTCTCCCCCTCTCCCTCTATCTCTCTCCCCCTCTCCCTCTATCTCTCTCCCTCCTTCTCTCTCTTTGTCTCGCTATTCCCTGATCCTCTGTCCAGAGCTTCCTTGAAAAAATTTGCAAGGTGGAACAAGACTGTTTTGAGAACCCCTTATCCGTCCACAAAATTCAAGGAAGCTATGAGTATTTTGGATCTTTCTGTTCATTTTAATTAATTTTTTTTATGGAAGACTTTATCAGATATTCAGTGGTCCTACCTGGCTCTATGGCGTTGGACTATTAGCTAAACCCCTATCTCCTCTTATAAGCCCTGCTCCCATCCAACTGACCCTTTCATCCCAAGTCATATTGTGGTCAAAGCTTAATGCTCTAGCTTAATACCAAAGTCATCCCAGATTAAAACTTATATATCTGCTACAAAGATATGGACACCTCTAAAGAGACGATTTTTGATGACAGTTGAAACATATCTGTGTTTAAAGATGGCTACCCTAACATGATCAAATGAAGGCAGTGACTTGTGACTGGATACTTTGTCAAGTGGATCCCAATCAATAGAATATTTAGCAGACTACTGCTGCAGAATGAGTTTCTCACTTTGTTGCAATTTTTTGTGGTGAAACCAATATTCTGGAAGCGACGATGGTGTAATTACTGCTATCGATGAACGTGTAAACAATTCATGACAATGCCTTTCCCGTTCTGGGTTCAAATTCCGCAAAAGTCAAAGACTCTGTGTGTGTGTGTGTGTGTGTGTGTGTGTGTGTGTGTGTGTGCGTGCGTGCGTGCGTGCGTGTGTTGGTGTGTGTCTATACACGGTATATGTATATATATATATGTATATCCGCGCGTGCACGCACACACGGACACACACACACACATATACACACACACATATATATAGTAAAAATCGTCTTTAGACACGCATTAAATTTTTGAAAAAATAATTAAAAAGGAAAGAAATTTGAAATTTTTGGATTCTTCTTTTCTTTTTTCCTTTTCCTTCTTTTCCCCGACTTTTCGTCGACAGACTTATTCGTGTTTAATGAACTCTAAACAAAAGTACGAAATAAGAGGAGAGAAAAAAACTGCTTATATTTTTACACATTCGGTGATAATTTTTAAATGCTATTTCACATTACTAGTTACTAACTACTACTAATATACGAAAGAAATTACGTTCCTCTCTAACTATATATGTGTAAACCATTTTATATATGTGATCAATCTTTTTAATGTATTTTACACTTCAGACTGCTAAGCCACCAATATTAAAAAGAAATTTATGTGTTCCTCTATGTCTATGTATTTATAAATTCCTTGTGTTCCTATGCAGAGACTATACAAGAAAATGGATCAACCGTAGAACAGCTGCTTTGGACTCCCATAATCTCACATACAACATAGCCTGTCCAACGAATCTGAGTAGGTATAAGTGACTGCATGTTTGTGCGTCCCGTCTTTGCAAGGACTTCAACGTCAGGTGTTTTACTTTGTCACTTGTATATGCCTATGCAGTAGGCGCAATGGCCCAGTGGTTATGGCAGCGAACTCACGGTCATAGGATCGCGGTTTCGATTCCCAGACCAGGCGTTGTGAGTGTTTATTTAGCGAAAACACCTAAAGCTCCATGAGGCTCCGGCAGGGGATGGTGGTGAACCCTGCTGTACTCTTTCACCACAACTTTCTCTCACTCTTTCTTCCTGTTTCTGTTGTACCTGTAATTCAAAGGGCCAGCCTTGTCACACTGTGTCACGCTGAATATCCCTGAGAACTACGTTAAGGGTACACGTGTCTGTAGAGTGCTCAGCCACTTGCACGTTAATTTCACAAGCAAGCTGTTCCGTTGATCGGATCAACTGGAACCCTCGATGTTGTAAGCGACGGAGTGCCAACTTGTCTCTGCAATATTTTTTACATTTATCAGTTCCTCCCTAAAAATAAACCTCCCCTTTGAATTTTAAGATGACCTCTTCCTTGCTTAACTCAAAACAGTTTTGTTCTGCCTTGAAAACTTTCTCTCAGTGGGACCTGTTCCTATGCACATATGTGCGTATGAATGTAGTATTTTAATGCATTTTACACGAGTAACTATCCTAGAGAGTAGTCCTTTGACAGGATTGCATAAGAATGTTGTGTAAATACCTTGAAATATCTGCTCTGGGTTTCTTCTTCTTTTACCTACTGTGTTCAAATCCTACCGAGGTTAACTTTGACTTTTATCCTTCCGGCATTGATAACATAAAATACCAGTCAGACATCTGTGATCGCACATCTAATTATATGTAATCAATATCTAAATATATTTTACATTTCTCATCATATAATCACCAATATCTGAACTATGTGATATTGTTATGTACTTATGACTTATTCAATATTTGATTGTATATTTTATACAACTATCATAGTCATCAATATCTGGAATATATCCCGTTGCTATGTATGTCTGTGAATACTTGTATATATTTTATACTACAAATTATTATAGCGACCCATATATGAATTATATTGTGTTGCTATGCACGTATGTCTGTCGATATTTGAATATATTTTTGCCGACGGGCCGACTTTGCCTTTCATCCTTTCGAGGCCGATAAAATAAGAACCAATTGAGCACTGGGGTGGAAGCCCTTCCCCTTCCCTCAAAATTGCTGGCTTCGTACCAAAATTTGAAATCAATATATTATTCTTCTTTCAAAGATCAAAGTTCAGCTCCCTTCCATATATACTTCAGTCTTCAACACGCCGTGGTTCGAGGCAACTACAAGATATCAGTAATATAGTGAGGTTGATTCAGTCATCTGTTCATGTTAGTTTTGTGTGCAATCAAATAAAATCAGTATTAAATTGGCAGGCGTAGCAGTGACAGATTAAATGTCTTACAATATTTTAGTATATTCATAAGTGGGTTCAAGGACTCTGGAGCAAGAGTATCTTTCAGAAGATGATACGACATATACATAGCCCTCACTCTCTCTTTCTCTTTCTCTCTCTCTCCCTCCCTCACTCTCCTTCTCTCTCTCCCTTTGCCCCTCTCTCTTTTTCTCTCTCTCTTTTCACTGATCCTTCTGTCCAGAGATTCATAGAGAAAATTTGCAAAGAGGAACAAAACTGTTTTCGAGGAACCCCTTATCCGCTCACAAAATTCAAAGGTCTTTCTGTTTTTTAGCTTTTTTTATAAAAGACTTTATCAGATATTGAATGGTCTTAAAGACTTTGTGTTTGTGTGCGCGCGCGAATGTGTGCGTGTGTGTGTGTGTGTATACACAGACACGCATACACACACAGAGATTAATAGTCGTATTTAGACTCGCATTAATTTTATTTAATTTTTGAAAAAGTAATTGAAAATAGAAGAAATTTGAAATTTTTTCCCCCTTTCCTTCTTTTCCCCAGACTTTTCGTCGACTGAACTATAAACAAAAGTACAAAATGAGAGGAGAGAAAAAAAGAGAAAAAAAGAAACAAAAAATGTTGGCCCTTCTGCCAGAATTTGAAACCAATATATGAATATATTTTAGACGACTAACGATTATACATTCTGAGTTCAAATTCTGCTTACGAACTTATTCTTTTCTGTTTTTAGTAGTTTCAGTCATTGGACTGGGGCCATGCTGGGGTATTGCCTTCAAAGTTTAAGTTCATCAAATTGACCTCCGTATATATTTTATGTCTGGAACTTATTCCATCGGGTCTTTTATCGAACTGCTAAGTTAAGAGAACGTAAACAAACCAACACCGGTTGTCAAGTGACGAGAGACAAACAAACACACAGAGTTTGTTGGAACAATCAGGGGGAAAAAAAACTCAATAGATATGCGTGCGTTTATGTATATGTATGTAGTGTGTGTGTGTGTGTGTGTGTGTGTACGACGAGTTTCTGCATAGTTTCTGTCAATCAAATTCGCTCACAAGGCTGTAGTCAACCTGGAACCAAGATGCGGGGAATTGAATTTGAGCCTACAACTACGGAGTTGCGAAATGCCTTCTTTACCCAATACACCGATATTTGTAATATATTTTATATTTATGACTAATATTTTTCATTACCGGAAATGTATTGATTTTTTTATATCTATTATTTACCTGGACTTGGCCCTGGACGTGGCACAATGTACATGCTTATTTGCTATCTATCCACTACAAGAAAGAGACAAGAAACACAAGCCACCGTATTTTTTTTTCTTTTGTTTTACAATCTAACCAAAGCTTTTGACAGCATGTGTCGTAAAATACTGTAGAAAATATTTCAGGAACTTGGCATTCCACCGAAATTCCTTGCCATCATCCACTCTCTTCATGACATCATGGATTGTTCTGCTATCAACTGGATTAGCATCACTACCGTTTGAGGTCAGAACTAATGTGAAGCAAGGGGGATGTCTTTGCAACAATCCTCTTCTCACTATGCCTCTGCATAGGTCATCCAGGCGCTATTAATAAAAATGAAACTTCTTCACATGTAAAACTTATGACCGGGTATCATGGAGATATTTTCAATCGAAACTGATTCTTGTCGCAGTATAAACCATGAATGAATCAGTCTCGGAAATGCAGTATTCGGATAGAAATACTGTATCCAAACTTGACTAAATCCACCTCCTGCTGATGAATGACTTTGGGAGTCTCAACATATGAAGATTACAGCGTAAGAGTTAACATCACGACATGTACGAACTTTCTTCAGGATTCAACCAACAAAACATCGAAAAAGAACATCAAAAACATGATGTGGATGCAGTTTACTGTCGTAAAAAAAATGTGAAATTAAATTGTCCTAAAAAAAATGAAGTGAATTGTGATAGAAAGTGGCGACAGTCATTTACCAAAATTTCATGAAAAGAACATAAGGAACTTCCTCATTATGCCACGTCCACAGGCCCCTACACATATAGTACTGTGACGACGCAAGTCAAAATAAATCTTTGTCGGTGGTAATATGACATAATGGTCATGTTGCCCGAATAGGTATAATTATTAGTTTCTCGTTGGTTAAAATTACTGCCAATATTTGAATTGTAACTTTCGTCAAAGAGAAATCTTTCACGAAATCCGGTTTTTAGAATTCAGGTATGAGCAGTTATAAAAACCCTGATTTGGGGGAAATTAATCAGTGTTCGTTGGTTGTCACTGGATTCCACGACACTCACTCTCAGTGTTCGTTGGTTGGCACTGGATTCCACGATACTCACTTTGGATTCCACGATATTCACCACGGCGTTTACGCAGCCTGAGTTAAGATTTATGTATGGTGATAAATGCTTATAATTAAGTTATAAGTGACGGGTTTATCACCATAGATTCCTACTCAAGAAATATTTATATTTATTCTCTTCCAAGTCAAACCTGTTATAAACTGGCGATTCACATCGTTATAAACCAGATAATCAACACCGATATAGTACATTCTAGTAATTATTAAGTACTTCAGAAATAGCAGCTGAAGTACACTGTTCCAGTGTACTACATCCAGTAACGAACACTACTGAAAAAACAATTCGGTATCTTCCATGTCGACACATGATAACCATCACAGTTACATGTGAGCAATCAATAATCCTGCACGGTTAATGAGCTGTGAGGAAATAACTGACGTGAAGCGGTAACGTTGTTTCTGTGAATTTACTTGGACTGTAAGAGCCAATTCTGTTTTTGAGAAGAGCCATTTGACCCTACTAATAATTCAACAACTAATATACAAGCAGGTAAAAGAGTGATACATTGTCTACATGAAATTATGGTATGTCACCGTCGTCACTTCCGGTTTCTAGTGCTATTTACTTTTATTTTTTTAGACCAATTTACTTTCGCTTTTTTTACGACAGTAAACTGCAAATATATTTCGGCGAAAGATGTAATCAATGGCAAGGAAACCAAAACAAAAAACGGTGCTCTACGAACGATGTCCCTTGCGATATTTATCTTAGACCGAGTTACACATAACTGTTCTGCTGCAGCTATTGTCAAATGAACAACAGTAAATCAGTGGCTGGTTCGTTGGAAACCGGTACCTAATATTGTTCATCTAATGCGTTATGAAATATATAAATCAATTAATTAATTAAATAATTAATTAATTAATCAATTAACTAATTAATAATGCTCGTGACTAAGGCCCTGAATCCTGAACCAAGAGATATTTTATTATAGAGTCCCCTGCAGTCTCCCAAGTAATAACCTCAACCCGTACACGCTCAGGAAGCTATGAAGGAGATACACTTGACGGACCGATTTTTGTGCGCGGCAACCGTAATTCTATATTACTGAATTATCCAACAATTAAGCTTCCGTTTATTTGGTGTGTGTGTGTGTGTGTGTGTGTGTGTGTGTGTGTGTGTGTGTGTGTGTGTGTTCAGGTGTATGTGTGTGTGTGTGTATGTATGTGTATGTATATATATGTATGTATCTATGTACGTACATATGTATGTATGTATGTATGTATGTATGCATGTATGGGCGTGAACTTGATATTTCTTTATTGCCGCATCCTCAACGGTAGAACTCACCAATTCCCACTGTGTGTGTGAGTGTGTGTGTGTGTGTGTGTGTGTGTGTATGCACATTCATTCATACATACATACATATATACATACACACACACTTGCATTTGTGTGTGTGTGTGTGTGTGTGTGTGTGTGTGTGTGTACGTGCATGTTTGTTCTATTTCTCAAAAAAATCCAAAAGCTAGAAATTAATTTTAATTAATTTTAATTAATTCCAGAGTTAACTTCCTTGCCTTTCTTGATCACAATTAATCATTTAGATTAATGAATTGTTTTCTATCCTCGCAAAGATCGCAATTTTAATGAATTGAATTTTCTTGCTTCACTACATTAAGTATGCTAACATACACTTTACTGTTTCCTTTTCAAGCAGCAAGAGTCCCTGTGAGTTTTTCCACAGTCATTCTTTTTTAATATTTTGTATATTTTTCCCAATGATAGCTAAACAACAATTTTACTTCTTGAAAAAGAAATGAAGTCAGAACTGTTATTGCCAGTCATTCTGGTCGACAAGCTCTATCAGTTCGCTCTGCATATAAAATATATTTCTTCGTAATTTTGGCACCAGGCTTGTAGTTTTGAAGGGAAGGGGAAGTCGATTACATCGACCCCAGTACTTGAGTAGTACTTTATTTTCTCGACCTCGGAAGGATGAAAGGTAATGTCTACCTTGACAGAATTTGAAATCAGAAAATAAAGCTGAAAGAAATGCCGCTACGCATTTTATCCGGCACGGTAACCGATTCTCCCAACATACCACCTCCTAAACAAATGCTTCAAATTTTTAGCACAAAGCCAGCAAGTTTAGGGGAGGGAGTTAGCCGATTAAGAGGAGTGCTCATTAAAGATTTCCCCTGACCTACTTCAGGTTATTGCAGAAAACAGAACTCGCATAATCATACATGTCTCTACATGTCACATTATAAATTGTAGCTTTCCACTAGTATTTGTTTGTCTTTTACGGCTGCTGAAGTGGACTAAGGTGTTATAATGGAAGCAGTTGAATGCAGATCAGTAATCAGGTTCTTATACTTGAAAGGTCGCACACCGAAAGAGACTTTCGATGAGATGAAAGAAGTTTATGGTAGCAATGCACCATCATACAACATAGTTAAGCACTTGCATCGCCAGTTCAAATGTGGTCGGACATCAGTGGGAACTGCTCTTATTCCCGGACAACCACATTCCTCCATTGATGACGACACCATCCATAAAGTGGAAGCCACCATTTTGGGGGATCGCCGCATAACTATTCGGCAACTAGCCCAAGAAGTGAAGATAAGTGTAGGGTCTATGGAGAAAATCATTCATGACCATTTGCACATGCGGAAGTTGTCTGTACGATAGATTCCCCGGTGACTCACGCCTTTTCAGAACCAGGAACGAGTCAAATGTTCCCAGGCTCTTTTGGCAATGTACCAAGAAAACTAGGAGGACTTTTACGGCAGACTTGTCACACAGGATGAAACATGGATCCGTCACTATGATCCTGAGGCTAAAGTCCAGTCGAAGCAATGGAAGCATGATAACTCACCACCTCCAAAGAAGGCTCGTGACCAACCTTCAAAAGGCAAAGCGATGCTCACAGTCTTTGGGGACCAGCACGGAGTAGTGATGATGGATTTTCTGGCAAAGAGCACCACAATTAACAGGGCATATTATGCTTCTCTGCTACAGAAATTGCGGGACGCCATCAAAGCAGAGAAGCGTTGCATTATGACCAAAGGAGTCCGCCTCCTCCAAGACAACGCACTAGTTCACAATGCGCATGTTGCCCAGATGAAAACACTCCTGCGGCTATGAATTCTTCCTCGTTCCCCTTACTCTCCAGACGTCGCACCATCTGACTTCCACCTCTTTCCAACTATAAAGTCTTTTCTGAAGGAAAAGTATTTTGTGGATGATGAAATTATTTCCTAGGTAAAGTCTTGGATCCAGATGCAACCTCCCAACTTCTACAGACGAGATCTTCACAGCTGCATAAAGCGATGGGAGAAGTGTATCACCTTTAATGCTGGCTATGTGGAGAACGACTAATAATTATGCCAAGTTTCGTTTATCCCAGTTCTTAGAAAGTGTATCAGAGGAAATCTTTAATGAACATCCCTCGTACATCGACCACAGCACTCAACTGATACTTATTTTTTTCGACTTCGAAAGCATAAACTGCAAAGTTGATCTTGACGGATTTTGAACTTAGAACGCAAACTGCCGTAAGAAATGTCGCTGAGCATTTTGCCCAGCTCGCCACCTTAATTATCTCAAAATATGTAGTTTCTGATTTTAGACAGAAAGCCAGCAATTTTTAGGACAGGTGTGGGTTAGTCAACGTTATAACTCCTAGTATTTAACTAGTACTTTATCATATAGACCTCTGCGGGGTGATAGGCAGAATAAACCTCGGCAGAATTTGAACTCAGAATGCAAAGAGCCGAAACAAATATCGCAAATAATTTTCCAGACGTTCTGACGAATCTGCCAGTTTGAGTGAGGGGTGTTACTGTCGTTCGACAAGAAGGATTCAATTTGCCGGTCAAGTGGATTACCTGCCCCTGAATTAACGTATAAGTGGCCAAATATTATACAAATACATACACCTTTGATTTAATTCTCCGGTAAAATCAGCGTGATACAATAAAAGACAAGACTGTACCTATTTGGATTACAAATGCAATCCATTCTGATGAGCTTCCATACAGTTTCCATCAACCCAATTTCACTCATAAAGTATAAGTCGAACCAAGGCTACAGAAAATGACATTTTCTTAAGATCCTGCGCAATGGCGAACTTCTTGGCCGTTCGTCCATACAACACTTATATCCTATATCATATATCTTGCTTGATAATTTTTCCCTCTTTACATTCCCTAAAAGAATAAATTTAAATTTCCTAATTTTTTTTTAAACATTCCCCTCTTTACATTTCCAAAAAGAACAAATTTAAAAACAAAAGAATATATATATACGGTAGAATGCCGGTCATGTTTGCAGACGATGTGCTTTCGCGTCCTACGAACAGCCTTCGACCTTTCTTATCCATTGAGGGCTTTTAACCTAATATTAGTTATAATTTATTATTTATACTCTTTAGTAAGGTGGAATCGTTAGCACGCCTGTCAAAATGCTTAGCGGCATTTCGCTCGTCTCTGAGTTCAAATTTCGCCGAGGTCGGCTTTGCCATTTTATCCTTTTTTTGCGGTCAACAGAATAAGTATTGGGTCGATGTAATCGACTAGCCTTCTCCCCCATCAATTTTCAAGCCTTGTGCCTATAGCAAAAAGCATTATTTCTAGCCTTTATTAAGGCGACGAGCTGACAGAATTGTTAGCACATCGATCAAAATGCTTAACGGTATTTCTTCCTGCTCTTTACGTTCTGAGTTCAAATTGCGCCGAAGTCAACTATGCCTTTTATCCTTCCAGAATCAATAAAATAAGCACGTGTTAAGCCCTGGGATCGATATAATCGACTTACCCCTCCCATCAAAATTGCTAGTCTTGTGACATATGGCCACATTCAAATGGCTGAAACTAAGTAAAAGAAGAAATGAAGCAGAAGCGATGATTTATAGTTTAACTTCGAGTTCAACCGTTATTTTACATCTCTCGAAATTTCTAAATTCTTATGACGTAAACACATAAATACGAGTGTGTGTGTGTGTGTGTGTGTGTGTGTGTGTGTGTGTGTTC
>NC_068990.1:44909442-44918569 GCF_001194135.2 Octopus bimaculoides
TGTATGTATGTATGTATGTATGTATGTCTGTATGTATGTATGTATGTATGTATGTCTGTATGTATGTATGTATGTATGTATGTATGTATGTACGGATGTATGTATGTGTGTGTGTGTGTGTGTGTGTATGTGTACGTACGCATGCATGTATATATGTAAAGCCAAGATGAACAACACTCCGATGAAGACTAAGCAGGCCTAAACTTCGAAGTCACAGTCAACACTATGGTTACCCCACGAATAAAGTGTGTGTGTGTGTTTGGTGTATGTGTGGTGTGCGTGAATGTGTGTGTGTGAGAGAGTGTATACACCTATATACATAAGTGTTTGAGTGTGTGTGTGTGAGTGTGTATTTGTGTTTGTTCACCACTACCTCCACAGTATGACAAGCGGTGTTGGCTTGTTTTCATCCATTTTACTTAGTGGTTCGGTAAAAGCGACGGATAGAATAAGTACCAGGATCGATTTCTTCGACTAATATCTCTCAAGATGATGCTTCAGCATGGCCACAGTCCAATAAGTAAAACAAGTAAAAGATAAAAGATAAAAAGATAAGAGTCTAACCACGTTTATCACAAACCAAGGTTTTCATATCAGAATATTTCCTCTCAATATGCTTCCGAATGTCCGTGAAAGTGTAACCGAAGAAATCGCAAATTCTACGCTTGTAATCTCATTGACCTTTATGTCGTCTGTTCAATGAAAGTGGCAGTGGAGAGAGAGAGAGAGAGCAGCGAGAAGACAGACAGACAGTCAGAGAGACAGACAGATAGACAGAGACAAATAAATAATGAGAAAATAGAAAGTGGAAGATAATTGCTACGGGTCAGTAGTTAACACATAGCAAGAAAGTCGTTCAACCGTTAAGAAATGAATCAAATGTTACAACTTTTCACGGTTGGGTGATTAGAGTCTGTGAAGAGTCATTCAGATATGTCGATAAACAATAAATATTCGTCAACAAAATTCTTGAGAGTTGAGAATCATGGCATCAGAATTACTGAAGCAGAGTAAACTGGGCAAGTAGACCAACATTCCTGATTTCAAATCCTCAACTAGAGACATCGTCATCATCAACATCATTATCGTTTTAACGTCCACTTTTCCATTCTTGTATGGGTCAGACGAAGACTGATAAGGCAGATTTTTACGAACGGATGTCCTTCCTGTCACGCACCTTCACCTGTTCCCAGGTAATATTTTCCCGTGGCCAGACATGTTTTCGCAGAATACTGGAAATGAATGACTTTCGCACGATGTCACGACCAGGAGACACAAACATACACGCACTCACACACGCTCGCACGCTCGTGTATGTGTGTACGCGCGTATAATCATCGTTTTAACATCTACTTTTTTTTATATCTGCTTGGGTCGGACAGATTTTATTGAAACAGGTTTTTCCACAGCCGGACGCCCTTCATGTCGCTTCTCTTACTTCTATCCTTGCAAGCTAATATTTCCACATGGCCAGACTTATTTTCACAGAATATTGGGAATGAATGACATTCATTTACATCAACGATGCAATACATCTATTTTCAAACCTTCTCTGAAGTTGTGATTATAACTGAATTATGATTACAACATGGGTATGCGTGTATTTTTGAAAATACCTCACGGAGTGACGATCGTACCCTGCATAGTTACGGACTGTCCTTTGGCAAAGCATAGCACCCGTTCAGCCACCCTTCCAAGAATACAGCGAAGTCACGGCGGATTGTAAAGAGGTAGCAGAAGATCTCAACTGAACCAATAGTGCTTCTTATATCGATGCTGAGTGGAGGAATCGTAGAAAATCAACGGTCAGGACCACCAAATTCTATCAAGAGAGTAACTGCAACACATCCATAGGGGTGGTGTCCATGATTATGTAATCAGCTAATGAAAGATTCACTATAACTCAAGCTTCCAATTCAAATTCATGATAATGGAATCGGATGGCGACAGAGTCATGGGAATCCGCGAAAGCAGCGATAAAAAGAACAAATGATGATAACATTTCACATTCCTTCAGTTTCCTTAGATATAATGAGTACCGGCCAATATGTTAAAGGGACAAATTCTCTCTCTCTCTCTCTCTCTCTCTCTCTCTCTCTCTCTCTCTCTCTCTCTCTTGCTTTTCCTTCTGGCTAGATAACAAAGTATCTCTTTTACATCAGTACACCCGTTTTTGTCTTCCTTCTTGTACCTCTCTCTCTCCCCTCGCTCTCTTTCTCTCTCTTTTCCTCTCACACTCTCTTTCTCCCACTCTTTCCCTCCCTCTCCCCCTCTCTATCTCTGTCTCTGACCGAGTAACCATGTACCTCCTCTATAGCAAGACTCCTGTTTCTTCTTTGTTTCTCTGTCACATACTAACCTTTCATCATCTGACACAAAATCCCCTCCTCTATAGCAAAACACCTTTTCTGCCTCTCTGTTTCTCTATCACCTTTCATCATCTGCCACAAGAATCCTTCCTCCAGTGCCCCCTTCCCTCTCAAAATTCCTTGTCTTGCAAGTTATTTGGTGACCCTGCCGGTGCTGGTGGTATGTAAAGAGCATCCAGTCCACACTGTAAAATTGTTGGCATTTGGAAGGGCATCCAGCTGTAAAAACTGACCTCGCCTGTGCTGGTGCTACGTAAAAAGCACTCAGTCCACTCTACAGGATAGTTAGTGTTAGGGAAGGCATCCAACCGTAAAAACCCTGCCAAGACAGATACAGAAGCTTGGTGTAGTCTTCTACCTAGCGGGCTCCTGTCAAACCGTCCAACACATGCATGCATGGGAGACGGACGTTAAACGATGATGATGATGATGATATATACATGACTGGCTTCTTTCAGTTTCCGTCAACCAAATCCACTCACAAGGCTTTTGTTCGGCCCGAGGCTATACTAGAAGATACTTTGACCAAGGTGCCTCCCAGTGGAACTGAACCTAGAACCATGTGGTTGGGAAGCAAACTTCTTACCATACAACCACAACAACAGCAACCATCATCATATTGACTGCACTCATTATAAAAACTTGTTTCACCACAACCACAGCCATCTTTCTCAGATTCAGTTTCATTTAAAGATCACAGCATAGACATACATGGATGCATGCAAAGCTGTGTCGTTAAGAAATTTGTTTTGCAGTTACATGGTTCGAGGTTCAATTCCAGTGTGCAACTCCTTTATAAAGACATTTTAACTGTAACCATTTTGGCGACGAAAGTCTTCTGATTAGAATTTGATAGAAACTCGATGGAAACCCATCACGCGCGCGTGCGCGTGCGCGCGCATGTGTACGTATATGCGTGCGTCTGTGTGTATGCGTCTATGTGTGTGCGTGTGCAGGTGTATACATATGACAAGTTGCTTTAGTTTTTAACTACCAACTTTACTCACGAAGTATTGGTCAACTCGTCGTTTATTTTGTAGGATGCCAGCCGACAGCATCCATTTGCAAAACAAATTATCTTTACCACGCTATGTGAATCCAGTTTTTGAAAAGAATTCAAAACAATGTCTAAGAATTAATTGACATATTAAATAATTCAACTGAATAATAATTCTACAGAACGTTTCCTAACATAAGCTCAGGTCGTCCACAGTTAACTTCCCTTCAAATTTTGAAGAGTTACTTACCATGTTTAGTATAAAGCTATACATACATACATACATTTGTTGTTGGCACTCCGTCGCTTATGACGTCGAGGGTTTCAGTTGATCCGATCAACGGAACTGCTCGTGAAATTAACGTGCAAGTGGCTGAGCACTCCACAGACACGTGTACCCTTAACGTAGTTCTCGGTGGATATTCAGCGTGACACAGTGTGACAAGGCTGACCCTTTGAATTACAGGCTCAACAGAAACAGGAAGTAAGAGTGAGAGAAAGTTGTGGTGGAAGAGTACAGCAGGGTTCGCCACCATCCCCTGCCGGAGCCTCGTGGAGCTTTAGGTGTTTTCGCTCAATAAACACTCACAACGCCCGGTCTGGGAATCGAAACCGTGATCCTATGACCGCGAGTCCACTGCCCTAACCACTGGGCCATTGCGCCTCCACAAACATACATACATACATACATACATACATACATACATACATATCATTATCACCATCATCATCATTTAACATCTGTCTTCCGAACTAACATGGGTTGGACGGTTTGATAAGACGGAGCCAGAGGACTGCATCGAACTCCGATGTCAGTTTTGGTATGGCTTGACTGTTGGAATATCCCGCGTGAAAAATATAGTATAAATGGTAGGATGTCATAGAGCGAAGGCCAATGCCGGTATCCCGTGGAACACTATCCTACATCTTCACCTTTTCCATCCAAAAGTATTTCAACCTAATATTTACAGGCTGTCTATAGCCTTTTGTGTGCTTCGAGATCCACTGTTCAAAAACGAATTATCAAATTATTGGGTTATCCCATAAATAATGCGGTTTTTTAATTGCATAAACTAGAAGTCCGAAAGGGACGACATAAACTACCTGCATCAACTTGCTATAAAAGCAGGTAGTAATTTTACCTTGTCCTTATTCTTAGTGGAAGTTTTGAAGAGTGCAGTTCGATTTTAACAGTTATTTTTTCAAAACTATAATGGAAGTGACAAAGGAGCATATTCAGCATATTCTGTTTTATAAGTTCAATAAAGGCAACAATGGAAAATGCGACGAATATTAATGCAGTATATGGGGATCAGACAATAAGTGTAAGCCAGTGTCAACGGTGATTCCAGTAATTCCGAGCCGGAAACTACTGCCTAGAAGCGAGCCCCGTCCTGGAAGATCTCTAGAGCTCAACGAGAACGTTCTGCAAACCCTGGTTGAACAAAATCCCATCGTAACTGTTAAGGAACAAGCAAAGAAGTTTGGATTTGGTCATACAACCATTCATTGACACCTGCGTGCCATCAAAAAAGTCAGCAAATTTGGTCAATGGGTTCCTCACAAACTTTCCGAGTTTAATTGCACAGATAGTGAATGTGTGCTCTTCTTTACTGTCACGTCTCAGAAATGAACCTTTTTTGGACCGAATAGTGACAGGTGACGAGAAATGGGTTCTCTATAAAAATGTCAAATGCCGAAGACAGTGGGTAGGGAAAGGAGAAACACCGGCACTCGAGGCTAAAGAAAATTTTCACCCATGTAAGGTGTTATTATTTGTTTAGTGGTATACGAAAGGTTTAGTGCACTTTGAAATTTTTAAACCCAAACCAAACGATAAAAAAGGAGATCTACTGCGAGCAGCTTGAGCGGCTTAAGTCAGCGCAAGAAGAAAAACCACCATCTTTGGTTTCAAGACGAAAGGTGTTCTTCCATCAAGATATTGCTTGGCCACATACAGCGACGATGACACTCCAAAGCAGTTTGAATGGATGACGATGCCCCACCCACCATATTCGCCGGATATTGCCCCACCTGATTATCATTTATTCTGCAGTCTTCAAAATCATTTGGACAGAAAAAATATTAATTCTGTAGGCGAGGTCAGAACAGTCAGCACTGGAGGAGTATTTTTCGTCATGGACAAATGAATTTTGGAAAAGAGGCCTTGCAAGTCTACCAAATAGATGGAAGAGCATCGTAGAAAATGAAGGAGAGTATATTTTAGATTTAAAAAGAACTTCGTTCACCTTAATTTTGAAAAATAAAAGAAGCTAAAAACCGCATTATTTATGGGATGACTCAATATTTTTATTTTAAGGAATTCAACTCTGTCCGTAGTCTACTATGCTGCCTTTCCGTGTTGGTAAGAACAGTTACCAGTCAACTACTGGAGTTCGTATAACTGATTCTTCTTGCTAAAGCAGTCGATTAACTATGAACGCACGCTTGTCTGAAAGGAGAAGTTATTCTCCAGTGCCAAAATATAACAGTAGTTAGCATATTCATGTTACTGAAATGTATTTAGAATAAATACATCATTCTTTCAATTCACGCTGTTCTTCATACACGTGATGATTTATTGTCAGTTGGCAGGTATCAGCAAATAATTTGTTTGCTGAAGTTATAAGCTAGAGCGACAAACACTTGTTAAATTCATTAATTTGGTTAAATAGACTCACGCTTATGAATCATATGAAAGAGTGAATTATTTATTTTCCAGCGACAAAATACAACAGCAATTAGAATATACACGTTCAAATCGATTGGAACGTATTGAGAATGAATATCCAAGTAGGGGGTGGGTAGGGGAGGGTGTTTTGTTTTCTTTTGTATTTTTCTGCTTTTTCAATTCTTTGAATAGTTATGTATGAGTTTTGAAACACGTTTCCCTTCGTGGATTTAAAAATTCAAGTCAAGACGTTGTTGTCTCCCCTACATTCTATAATAATTAAGTTACTCTAGTAACTAGTATTTTCCAAACTCTTCCGGCTGATGACACTTATAAAACATACATAATTTAGCGACACACCAATTAAGTTTTATACAAACTTAATGTTAATTATTTTAATATGATCTAACATGGCTATAATATGCTGGTGCATTAATTAATTTTAATAGCGGGACATGTCGAGAAAACCTTTCATTTATATTTTATAAATATATTTTGTAAGCAAAATATGTGCGTTATCATTTATCGATAATAATCTGTAAATATGTGCAAGGATTAATTAAAAGAAAACTTTTATAATTTACTATTTCGGAGAGATACATGAGCTTAATGGGAAGAGCAGATATTTTGGATATTAGGTGGAATAGAAGATAATGACACTTGCATTTTACTATCAAGCATTTTCAAGTTTCCACGTTTCGAAGTTTAGCATAGCTGAAAAAGATGCTTCGCAAATGTATGTAGTAGAAAACTGCAAAAGAATTTGTAAAGCGTTTTTGGCTAGGTTTGGATGCTTCTTTGAAACACAAAGCCAAAAGTTCTGTAAGTTCTCCTCTTCATAAATCAATAACAGACACTGATCATTCTTGATTTCGGCTAGTTCTTCTTCTTCGGTAAGTGAAAAATCAATTGCTGCAGTTGCAAGAAATTGATTTCTGATCTAATCGTAGTTTTGGATTTCAATATTTGGAAAACAATAATCAAGATTTTCCTCTAAGCAATGTTAAATGGTCAACAATTAACGATCTGATCCTACATTTAAGCTTGCACTCACAATTTTTGGAAAACATTGCCAAATTTCCTTCTTTTATTTTGCTTTTCCAGTTTGTTATCTTGTCTCTCATTGCACAAATTTTATCAGCCGATCTTAAGATATTTTCAGCTTTTCCCTGCATACCTGTGTTAATTTTATTCAAATATTCAAATATGTCCGAAAGATATACCAATTTGGTGCACCAAAGTTCGTCTTGAATCAGATCGTGGAATTCATTCTGTTAATTTTCTTTAAAAGTTTAAGCATCATTTCTCTCAATTTGTATACACGACAAAGCACACAACCTTTTGAAAGACAAAGAACCTGTGTATGTAGTAAAAGTTTCTTGAGATTTGCTCCTATTTCTCCACACATATGAGCAAATAATCTTGATTTAAGAGGTCTACTTTTGATGTAATTGACCATTTGATCCACTTCGTTTATAACTCTTCAAAAATCATCTCCAACAGTTTGTGCAATTAGTGCTTCGTGATGCAAAAAAACAATGAGTAATTATAAAATTTGTATTCTCTTTATTTTGCTAAAGTTGTAAAACCTTTTATTGAACCTACTATTGAGGGTGCGCCATCTGTGCATATTCCTATACAGTTTAACCGTAACAAATTATTTTCCTTCATGAAGGAATTTAAAGCTTGAAAATTTTTTCACCTCTAGTTCTGAATGGAAGTTCTAGACAACACAATAATTCTGTCATTATAAATGAAGCGTATAAAAACCATCAATTGTGCTAACCCACTGACATCTGTTGATTCATCTAACTGTAATGTAAACATCATTTTATTATCTTGAAAAATATCCTTCATTTGCAGCTTAATGTCATTAGACAAATCTTGAATTTGTCTTCCAGTTGTGTTATCTGCCAAAGGAATTTTATTAACTTGTCTCAAATTCGGATCCAAATAGTACTTGCAGCAATACTATGTCGTTCCTTGTTTTTGGCAATTATTTGAGCAACCAAGTAACTTACCTCTTGAGCTTACCTCTAATGTCTTCATTCTCTTTGTGAACGTTGAAGCCTGCTTTTTTAGAGATTTTGAAAGTTCAGTGAAGTATTCCAATAGTTTTGTTGACAAATTTCCATGCCTAGTGTTGAAATAAGGCTATAATTTGTCTAGTACCATACTTTCGTTTGCAAGTATATCCCCACAAACTAAACACAGGGGACGAGGATTCTTTTCATTTCCAGAAAATGTGAAGCCCAGTTTTGTATAATCTTTGTTGTATAAGCGAGGCTTAAACATTTTTCCAGTGCCCTTCTGACTCACTGATACAGGTCATTCAACAGTGTGGCTTCCTTCGTAGCTGTTAAATTTTGTTAAATTCTTTTCCTAAATAAAATCTTATCCATTTTATGGGTTATTTAATTACAATTTATGAATAAGACTAACCTGATTTATTATAAAGTTATGATAACTAAACATTTAATTAATATCACTAGCACTAAGCATGATAAAATTAGAAATGGCACGTTGCACTTAATTAGAACACCGGGTTCCAAGGGCTAAGCTCACGAGACTGATGAACAAGGGGCAAGTGTGGCATGAGTTTAATGTGACTTCGTAATTATTAGTTCACCTTCGGTAATGCGTAATACCAGTACAGTTGAGCAATAACTTTAGGCAAAGCAGTTCCAGAGTGTTTCGCTCACTAAAACAGGTGCGGATTTGAAATTTTTTAATCGATTTTCAATTTACTTCGAACAAGAGAATAGCGCTTGCAATATGTTAATTCTTTTACAGTAAATAAAATACAATGAAAATGAGCGTTATATAACGAAGATTACTTGTACCTTTTTTTCTTTTTTTTTAATCTCGCCTCCAAACATTAAGTAGGAAACGATAGCCAGTAGATAAATGCATTGACATGTTCGCTAGGCTAACAAACGGATTCTGAAAAGCTGAAACAAATTGGTATTAGGTATTTTATATATTGGTTTCCCCATACGTTTACGACACACCTATGCCTTGCTGGTGACAGAGTTTGGTAAACACTGCTCTAATGGTTCTCGTTGAATTTTAATTTGTACAGTATAAAAT
>NC_068990.1:44918579-44921789 GCF_001194135.2 Octopus bimaculoides
TTTTTTTTTTTTTTAACATTTTCTCTCTCTCTCTCTCTCTCTCTTCACTACCTTGATCTCTGAAGAAAAGGGGCAAGGCCCAAAATGCTACATTCTCTACTCCACAAGACAAGTGGATTCTTAAATTTCCTCAAGCATAAGTTACAATGTAATATACTGATAGTTAACTCTGCTTGGATATGTTACACTGAACTTGTTTTATTTATGTAGATGAGGTCTCAAGACTGATTGTCTTCTTGTATTTCAGTTTTTTCAAATTTATTTCCTCCTGCATTTCACACACACAAACACAATTATAGATAGCAGAATCGGTTGAGTTCAGAACAAAATGCTCTTTAGCACAAATTAATTTCCCTTTTTTGCATTCTGAGTTTAAATCACTCCGCGTTCAACCACTAATGCCAATGTTTATGCAAGTTTAATAAGAGTTACTTCCCTTAATATTGAAGAGTTACGTCCCATGATACCGTTTCAAATTGTGAAAAAAGGACGTTCGATTTTACAAATTTATCATGTCTGTATGCGCGTACAGTTTACGTCATGAGAATTTAGAAACGTCGAGAGACGCAAAATAATTCGGTTTTTTAAAACTTGAACTTGAAGTAGACAAAGCTATAAATAATAACCATTCAGCCATATTTGCATCCACACCTAAAGGAGAAGGGAAACAAATGCATGAATACAAAACTTTTTGTCCAATGTTCTAATGATACTTCAGCTCATAACCATGAAGTTGTGAGTTCGATTCCTGGCAGCACGTTGTGTCCTTGAACAATACACATTATTTCATTCTACTCCAGTCTACTCAGCTGGCAAAAATGAGCTTGTTACATTCTGTGTCATGCTGAATTTCCCTGAGAACTATGCAAAAGGTATGTGTGTCTGTGGAGTGCTCAGCCACTTGCATGTTAATTTTACGAGCAAGCTGTTTCATTGATCAGATCAGCTGGAACCCTCATTGTCGTAACTGATGGAATGCCAGTATCTTGCAGTCTTTTCCTAACTACTATCCTGAAAAAAATTCTGTTGCCTAACCAGAAACAAACTCAAAGTTCACATTTGAAAATAATTGAAATACAAGCAGACAACTGAGCAGTTTCTGGTTTTATTGAAGATTTCTACACAGATATAGTTTTGCATGCTAACTGCGAGAAATTCTTAGAAATTATAAATCTTGAAATATTGAAACTGTTTTTTTTTTTTTTGTAATTTCCATCAATCCCATCAATTCTCTCAATATTGTAGAAATTCACAATCTATTATTTGTATATGTTCCTAGAGCAACTAATGGATTCTAGGAAGCAGTTAGGTTTAGGTTGAGGATGTAGCATTAGGGGCAGTTTGGGGTTAGGGTTTGGTTCTAGGGCCTGCAGTGCATCACAAAATTTAATTGTAAATTTCAGTTTATTTTCTTTCATTTTATTTATTCATTAAATATTTTTCATCTTTAAAGGTTTGTAACATTAATTTCTCAAAAAAGAACAATTTATTATGATTGCTATAATGCATTTCAAAAACAAAAAAACAGTATGTCAGGACAGCATGCTGAGTATCAAAGGATCTGATTGGCTAAAATTTCAATAAAAGCTTCTATATTTGAATGTTCATGGCTATATTATTAAATCCTCAAAACAAAAAATTGAGATTGTTGAAGTTATATATCACAGGTAAACTTGAGATGCTATCTGCATGAAGAACAGTAGCTAAATGTGATAACATATTTAATGCAAGGAGCATTGTTGAAAAACTATCTAGAATTAGTTACAGCACTTTATGATCCAAGATCAAATCCTGCTAAGTGTTTTAGATAGGGAAAGATAAAATATTAGTCATCATATTAAAATTCTTCCTGTCATTCTGTTACCAAGTTTGCATATGCATTACATTCTGCCCATTATCCACTGTTCTTACTTGGATCAAGTTACCATGAGTTAGAGGTAAAGGCCTATCAATCCAGTACATATAAAATCGTTTTTATATTGGTATTTTTGCTCGGATGATGTCACAATTTCTTGTTTTAGTATATCTATATTCATATTTACTTTACATATATAAGACATGTTTAAGTGAATGTGTGTGTAGGAGTGGCTGTGTAGTAAGTAGCTTGCTTACCAACCACATGGTTCCAGGTTCATTCCCACTGCACCTTGGGTAAGTGTCTTCTACTATAGCCTCGGGCTGACCAAAGCCTTGCGAGTGGATTTGGTAGACGGAAACTGAAAGAAGCCTATCGTTTATTATGTATATGTGTATATGTTTGTGTGTCTTTGTTTGTACCCCCAACATCACTTGACAACCGATGGTGGTGTGTTTAGGTGCCCGTAACTTAGCGGTTCGGCAAAAGAGACCGATAGAATAAGTACTAGGCATCCAAAGAATAAATCCTGGGGTCAATTTGCTCGACTAAAGGTGGTGCTCCAGCATGGCCGCAGTCAAATGAGTGAAACAAGTAAAAGAGTATATATATATATATATATATTTGTAGGATTTCAAGTTTGTGTATTTTGCACTGATAGGGTGCTACACAATTTCCTTACATCAATATTTTTAGAAACAATAATTATTCAGGAACAAGAAAGCATCTGAACAATAATAACACTCTTTATTTTGCTATGTACAAAATGTACCGAAGGGATAATCAGCAATAACGAACATAAAACACTCTTTTGTTCTGGTATATATAAAGGTACATTCGGACAGTCAATAACCACGAACATATAACACTCTTTTGTTCGGGTATATATAAAATGTACATCAAGATAGTCAGCAATAACGAACATATAACACTCTTTTGTTCTGTTATATATAATATGTACATTTGGTCAGTCAGCAACCACGGTTTGGTGTATAAACAGCAAATCTGGAGTCAATCATTTCTCCAAAAACCAATAATATAACTTGGAACATCTTGGAGAAACAGGTTTGGTAATAAAAACAGCAAACTGGAGTTGATTAGACATTTGTGAAAATAACTTCACAGAAACTTCAGTAACAAACAGAGCTGGTCAATCCCTTGCGTCTGGGACAGAAGCGTAGGCGAACTGCGAGTGAAAACACGTCTGCAATGTTCAACGGCTGTGTCTCGAGTCAGAGACACTGGCAGGGAACGCGATAGAACTTTTCCTGCCAGTTTTAAGCACATGCGCACAAGGAAACTTCCGCAGGCCTTCCAGAAGATTCCATCCCCGCGCATGCGTACTAAAAACTCTC
>NC_068990.1:44921891-44925037 GCF_001194135.2 Octopus bimaculoides
ACTCCAATCATAAACAGCCATTAATGACAGGGATGAGGTTTGAACAGAAACTGATCTAGCTACATTGAAACTTCATGAACAATTTTTCACCAAAAAACAAGAATTTATCATACAGTAATGTCCACACCAGAAAAAAAATATTGTTGCATTCCACTTGTTACTCTGCATTGAAACAGTGCTTTCAGTGCAATCTATTTCATAGCAGCAGCAATTATTTTGTTAAATATAAAATATAAGTATGTTGTAGAGGTTGCCTACTCTGTGGAATATCCACATGAATGGAATTGGAGGAAGAAAAAGAATACTTCCATCACTCACTTGAAAAGTTTGTATATTTAGTCCTTCTTATGAAAGTATTTGCAGTTCATGATGCATAACTATGCGTCCACTACTTTTTTTAACCATTCCCTTTACCTTCTTGTTGCCCCCATTCATATAGGTGAGACAAGTCACCGTATCATATCACTCGAATTCTCGGCTACTATAATACACCCCTATGATAAATGAGAAACAATGTCCAGATAAGTACTAGTTTTTAGTTTGTACTTCATTCATTTACTTTACCTTCTACCATGTTAAAGCTGCTTTTTCACATCATCTTTAATTTAATATGGCTCTTCTTTAATGTAATATGATCTGTCTCCTTACAACTATCTCCTTCTTTCATGTGAGAGTGGTGGCCCACTAACTTGTTATTCACTTATTATCAACATCGTCTCTCTTGAAAAATTTGTATATTTTCATTCTATCAGCAGGGTGTATGTGCATATTGTGTGTTCCCAAGTGCCAGCTATCACAATCAATTAATTTAGTGCAGTAATAGGATAGATTTAATAAAACCTTGATTATAAAATATTAACCCCTTTATTACCACACTTCCTTTGAAATAAACTTTGTTTCAATTAGTTTGGAAAATAACGAAGAATTTAGGAAAATAACTTTGTCATTATTAAACTGTTGTTTAAAACAATTTAACACGGAATTTTGATGGAAGGTTTTAATTTATATCACTTTAAATATGAAGTTTGTATCATGGGAACCAGGAGAGGTCTCAGGTAAGTTAGCATCAAAGGGGTTAAGAGACAGTAGACAAAACTGCTGTTAGTGTCAAGATGACAGTTAATTTTAATTAAGATAGGTACTTGTTATTCATACTAGAAAGTTTTATGACGAGAAGAAATTACTACAAATATTGATGTGAGTAGATCACCTCCTCCTCCAATTTTCCTTTACCTTCCCAAAAACTGAGATTCACCAGTATCTACACCCTGACCCATTTTCACCATTCACAGCATTCACTTCTTTCCTCATTTCTACTGTCTTGTCACTCTTCTTTCACACTCTTGCAAACCTACCCATCTAGCTACCCTTGATTCTCTTCTCATATTCTATTTTCTTTCCACCTTATTTCTTAAGGGTACACCATGACTATCTTTTCTCATTATCACCATTCTTTCTCCTTTTCCTACAGGGGCAACTATCTATCTCCTCTACAGCAATTTAACCTCTCTAAACCTGGAACAAAGCCACCTCCCTCAATACCACATCCAACTCTGTCAAGAGATCTTGCCTTGCAAATAACTCGGTGACCTCACTAGTACTAGTACCATGGAAAAAGCATCTAGTAGACTCTGTAAAGTGGTTGATATTATGAAGGGCATCCAGCCATAGGAAACTTTGCCAAAGCAGATAATGGAGCTTAATGCAGTCTTCTGGTTTATTAGATCCTGTTGAACTGTCCAACCAATAGCAGTAAGAATACAGACATTAAATGATAATGGTGATGACAGAAATTGGAGAGATGCATTTATGACACTTTGCCACTTCACTATATTCCTTTATCCAATCCCAATTATCAAATGATGCTATAGTTTAATGCAGTTTATACCAGATTTCCAGGAATTCCCTTTAAAACATGCCTGTCTTCCTGCCAGGATCAAATGGCAGTCTATTACAATACGTGCTTGTTTCTTTAAGTGTGTATGCAAACTTTCTTTTGTCTATTACTTAGGAACGAAGGCCAATGCCCATGGCTCTTTTCAGGATCTCCAAGCACCAAGCATGGTTGGCAGGGCAATGCTCAAATACTTAAGCCTATGAGATAATGCATGACCAATTCAAAACTATGTGAATAAACAAATATTACATTTGACAGAGTAATCTGAATGCTAAAGGATCAAAAAGAAAAAAATCTATTTCCACATACAATGACTAAAGT
Organism: Octopus bimaculoides; assembly: GCF_001194135.2. Classification (NCBI taxonomy): domain Eukaryota; kingdom Metazoa; phylum Mollusca; class Cephalopoda; order Octopoda; family Octopodidae; genus Octopus; species Octopus bimaculoides. The sequence continues at coordinate 44,924,110 of NC_068990.1, forward strand.
ACCATGGATCACAAAATCACAACAGTATAACTCTAGATGGACTTACCATTTCAGAAACTAAATCTTCTAATTCAACCCAAACAGTAATACAATTTGTCACAATAATTAAAAACATCTGAACTAGATTCAAATTAATCAACAATTTATTTACAAACTTACAAAAACATATTAAGCTATGCTAACAGATTTCATATTTTTCTGCATGGCTATTACTTCTGCCTCTCGTTTCCGTTTAGCCTCTTTAAATGCCTGTTGGTTTAGTTTCTTTTCTATTCTTCTCTCCTGAAATACAAAACAGAATTAAACATTTTTTATTCAGAGTTCAGAAATCATATCCTCCTCCAACCACAATATAAAGCTCAGGGACTGCACAATATAAAGTTGAGGGACTGACCACCACTATTACTGTTTACTTTGATATTGCTGCACTTCTTATGTGTAGATTGCTTACACTGGGTACATGGAGTTTCTATCTATGCCTTTTCTACAGCCTGAGCAGAGCCATCTACCTGAAGGGATTTGTGGTTTGTCTGCCTTCCTATTTATTAGGACTTTTGTTTTAGTTAGGTTGACTCTAAGGCCATTCGATTCTAATCCTTGCTTCCACACCTGAAACTTCTACTCTAATTCTGATAGTGACTCAGCAATTAGAGCAAGGTCATCAGCATAGAGGAGCTCCCAGGGGCATCCTGTCTTGAATTCCTCTGTTGTTGCCTGGAGGACTATGATAAATAGGAGGAGGGTTGAGGACTAAACCTTGGTGGACCCCTACCTCTACCCGGAATTCTTCACTGTTCTCGTTGCCAACCCACACCTTACTGACAGCGTTCCTGTACATGGCTTGCACAGCTCTCACTCACCATTCATCTATCCCTAGTTTCCTCATTGACCACCAGATAAGGGATCGGGGGACCCTGTCAAAGGCTCT
>NC_068990.1:44925047-44926010 GCF_001194135.2 Octopus bimaculoides
AGATAAGGGATCGGGGGACCCTGTCAAAGGCTCTCTCCATGTCAACGAAAGCCAGGTACAGAGGTTTATCTTTGGCTAGGTATTTCTCCTGCAGCTATATATATGGAGGGAACCTGTGGTAGAGGTAGACCCAGGAAGACACACAACAAGGTGGTGAAACATGATCTTTGAACTTTGGGCCCCACAGAGGCAATGACTAGTGACTGAGGCCTTTAGCGATATGCTGTGCTTGGGAAGACCCATTAAGCCAAGTGTAATCATAGTCGTGAATGATGCTGGTGTCATGTAACTGGCACCCGTACTGGTGGCACATAAAAAGCACCTTTTGAGCTTTGGGCCTCACAGAGGCAAAATGGCTGAGCTCCTTTCAAGTGTTGGGCCTCATGGAAGCAATGACTGAGACCTTTGACATTATGTCATGCTTGAGAAGACCCATCAAGCCAGGTAAAATCACAGTTGTTGCAGATACTGGAGTCGCACAAAAGGCACCCATGCTGGTGGCACGTAAAAGCACCCATTCCACTCTCAGAGTGGTTGGCGTTAGGAACGGCATCCAGCTGTAGAAATCATACCAAATCAGACTGGAATCTGGTGCAGCTTGCTAGCCCTGGTCAAACTGTCCAACCCATACCAACATGAACAACGGACATTAAAGAATGATGATGATGATGATATCATCATCATCGTTTAACATCCGCTATCCATGATACCATGGGTTGGACAATTTGACTGAGGACTGGCAGGCCAGAAGGCTGCACCAGGCTCCAATCTGATCTGGCAGAGTTTCTACAGCTGGATACCCTTCCTAATGCCAACCACTCCAATAATGTAGTGGGTGCTTTTACGTGCCACCGGCACGAAGGTCAGTCACACAGTACTTGCAACAGCCACGTTCAAAAAGGTGTTTTTTACGTGCCACCTGCAAGGGAGCCAGTCCAGCAGCACTGGCAACAACCTCGCTTG
>NC_068990.1:44926312-44928200 GCF_001194135.2 Octopus bimaculoides
ATATATATATATATATAGTTGAAATTTACAGAAAAACAAAAGACGAAGATAGGTGTATAAACAACAAACAGGTGTATTAGTTTAACACTCAGGAAGGTGATAAAGTCTTTTACGTTTCGAGCCTATACTCTTCAACAGAAAGGAACACGAGAAAATAAAGAGAGAGAGAATAGAAAAAAACTTTTGGAGCTAGCAGTTAATCATGGCAGCTAGCTGGACAGAGATCCAAATTTAGGGAATGGAGTAGATAAAATCTAGGCTTAATATGTTTCATAGCTAGCAGAACCTCGGAAGTAGTAATTATTCAAATAAGGGGTAATCTGCTAGCTCCTCGTCAGGCCAAAGATACCTTAATCAAATGAAGGTTGCATTGTCATCAAGTGATCCCATGTTGGATTTTTATTTGCATACACAGCAATCCTAGTTGCTAACTGTGAACTATAAAATAACTTTTTTCAGCTTATCAAACTTCGATATGGGGAAAATTTACAACCTTCTACGTCAATAAACAACTATTGTTCCTGGAAGTTGTTTTTATACCTTCTATGGACTACTCAAAGCTTACTAAGTTTCTACACTTTGATCCTTGGATCTTACCTTTACATATTGCTATATATATATATTAGCAAGGTGGAGGCGCAATGGCCCAGTGATTAGGGCAGCGGACTCGCGGTCATAGGATCACGGTTTCGATTCCCAGACCAGGCATTGTGAGTGTTTATTGAGTGAAAACACCTAAAGCTTCACAAGGCTCCGGCAGGGGATGGTGGTGAACCCTGCTGTACTCTTTCACCACAACTTTCTCTCACTCTTTCTTCCTGTTTCTGTTGTACCTGTATTTCAAAGGGCCAGCCTTGTCACACTGTGTCATGCTGAATATCCCCGAGAATTACGTTAAGGGAACACGTGTCTGTGGAGTGCTCAGCCACTTGCACGTTAATTTCACAAGCAGGCTGTTCCGTTGATCGGATCAACTGGAACCCTCGACGTCATAAGTGACAGAGTGCCAACAACAACAATATTAGCAAGAATGAAATACTTTATAATGACAAGACAGAAGAACAACATAACAAAATAGTTTTTACATTTAATTGAAAACTTACTTTTCTTTGAGCTTTAATGGTTGTCTTTCGTTCCCTTTTATCTTCTTTACTCTCATTCTTATTTCTCACGGTACTTACAGACATTACAGAGGCAGTTGTGTCATCTTCAAGGTCTTTTAATTTAATTCCACGTGTATAGAAAACTTCTTCAGGAATACCCATTTTGTTTAATTTAATTTTCCGTTCCTGAATAGAGATGCAGATATATATAAGAAATAAAAGACTTCATTGTTAATCCAATCATCATCATCATCGTCATCGATGTCCATTCTCTATGCTGGCATGGGTTGGGCTGTTTGACAGGAGTTGGCCATCTCCATTTGTCCTTTTGGCATGGGTTCTAATACCAACCACTTTACAGAATGTACTGGTCACTTTTATGTGACACCAGCATGGGTACATTTATGTGGCAAGGGGATGTTTTAGAAAGTTAATCTGATAAGACTGGTGATTTTGCAGCTTCTTATACCAGTGCTTTATATCACAAAACAACACAAACATATCCAAATTGTCCAATGTCAGAATACTTTATCTCTGATTTTTTTCACATTTATAGATTCAAATTAAACATTTTAAGTGCAAGCATAGATGTCTGGTTAAGAAGTTTGGTAAGCAACCATTAGTTTTGGGTTCATTGGACAAGTTTGTGTAATTTCCCTCAAGCAAGTATCTTCAATTATAGCCCTGGACCAATGAATACCTTGTAAGAGAATTTGGTAAGCAGAACTTGTGTGGAAATCTGTCGCGCGCGTGTGTGTGTGTGTGTGTGTGTGTGTGTGTGTGTG
>NC_068990.1:44928411-44937883 GCF_001194135.2 Octopus bimaculoides
GTGCGTGCGTGTGTGTGTGTGTGTGTGTGTGTGTGTGCACACATACGCATATGCATATTTGTGGGTGTGTGTTTTTCACTACAGCTTATTAATTAGTGTGGGCTTGTTTATATCTCCAGAACTTAGTGGCTCAGCAAAAAAGACCAACAGAATAAGTACCAGACTTAAAATAATTAGTGGGGTCAATTTGTTCAACTAAACCCTTCAAAACAGTGCCTCACGATGGCTGCAGTTCAATGATTAAAACAAGTAAAAGATGAAAATTAATTAGCTACTTTAATAATAGATACCTATTATCACACACAAGCATAAATATTATTCCATTCTATTTTAAGGATACATGATGTTCAATTTTTTAAAACAAGAATATTCATAGTGTGTTGACCCATTTTTAGTTAAATGAAAGTGAGCTGTCATCCTCAGAAAGATTCAAAAACACTATCTTATATGCTAAAATGGGTTTCCTACAGAGAGGCTTAAATCCAGCCTATACAATGCAACCAAAGCAGCAAACTGACCGATTCATTTCAGCATCAGATAGGTCACTTCATAGTATTCATCCTGACCCTCTGAGCTCAGTTCAAATACTGCCAAGGTCATTTTGCCTTTATCTTTTTGAAAATCAATAAGCAATGTACCGGTTATGTATTGGGATTAATTCCTCTGTCTGTCTGTCTCTCTCTCTCTCTAGAAGAAACCAACTGTGGTGAGATCTGAAGAATGATGGTTTAAAATTGCCCAAGCCATGCCATATGTCATGATAGCATCCCAATAACTCCTTCAACAGTAGAGAGGGCCCAAGGCAATACATGACATATTGCTCAAGGTAGATCAAATATTAGTCACACATGGAGAAGAGTGTCTCCTCCATGGCTACAACATTTAAATAAAGCCATTTACCACAATTCAAGTAAAATGTTCATATATCTTTAGATGGAAATCATAGATGGGAAGTCCACATAGTGGTGAATTCCTCTATTAGATGCTAAATTTAACTAGGTCCTGAACACAGGTTGTATGTGATGGCTGTTGCATCACAGTCTTCATATATCTGCCTCCATTTAGAACAAAGGTCTGGATCAAATAACAAGACAATTTGAAATGATTGGTTAACTCAAGTACAAGGATTCTCTCCACAAGAAATAACAGTCAATGGTAGAGCTTGAAATTTCAAAACTCCAGCTAATGTTTGTTTATCAATTATACACAGTTGTTGCTTGCTTGCAACATACAGTAACAAGTTATCCAACAAGCCAATGAGGGAGTTGATATGTGATCACTCAACCTAAAATAATAGCCAAACTGCCCTCAAATCACATCCTATTATCTTTAATCATGGTGGAACAAGAATAGAAATGATAGGGATAAAATAAGATTCAAATTCTTGGTGTCAAAGTCAACCACATGGAAACAGCAGTTTGATAAATTCATATCTGTCAACTGGCAAATATGTCAAAGACAGGTGAAACAAGAGATTGGTTGCTTGAAAAACAAAAAAAAAAAAAAACAAAGAGTGACAAGAAGGGCATCTGACTGTAAAATAATGCCTAAATATTATACTGCTTAACCCATGCTAACTTGAGAAAATGGGAATAACACAAATGAATGAATGACAGACTTGTTTCCATTTCCATCTACCTATTCCCTTCACAAGGATTTGATTGGCCTTGAACTATATTAGAAATACTTGACCAAGGTGCTGCACAGTAAGACTGAACCTAAAACCATGATTTCGAAGTGAACTTTTTAAACACACAGCCATACTTGTGCCTATGAGCCATGCATTTAAATAATTAATATTAGAAAACTACTTTTAAGTAGCTTTAAAGCTTTTAAGCCTTTCACTGTGGAACTTTAAAGAGACAGGGATACATCTTGTAAATCTCTTTCGACACAGAAAATATAGGATACTGTTGTGACTTATTTCATGCTTCATTGGCCACACATCACAGGCCAAGTATCCCACCCCACATTTTTCTGTCCCAAGAGAGAACTTATTGCAAATAATTATTTAAATCAAATGCAAATCAGTACTTAGCTGCAATGACTACACTAATTTGTGTGCCATGGCAGCATGATTAAATCATATTTATGTACTATATAGTTATAAATTTGTAAGGGTTAAACTGCAGTTTTATTTCAAATTGTTTCTCTCTCACATATAGCTACACACACAAGAGTAGAAATGGTAATTTACCTTCTTTGGTTCTAATATCAGTTTTGGATGGTTGTACAAGTTGGAATATGTACCTGCATTGATAAATCAAGAAGTGAACGATTGTTACAATATCATACAATACTTCTAATATAACATGTAATACCAACAATGAGAGACTGGGGACTGAGAGAGTTAACATCTTATATATTACAATATGTTTTAACATATTATCAGTTATATATTGGGTCATCCCATTAATAATGCAGTTTTTTCAATTGCTTAAACTAAAACTTGGATGGGGACAAGATAAACTACTTGCATCAACTTGCTATAAAAGCAGGTAGTAATTTTACCTTGTCCTCATTCTTAGTGGAAGTTTTGAAGAGTGCAGTTCGATTTTAACAGTTATTTTTTCAAAGCTATAATGGAAGTGACAAAGGAGCATATTCAGCATATTTTGCTTTGTGAGTTCAATAAAGGCCACAACGCAACAGAAAGTGGGAGGAATATTAATGCAGTATATGGGGATCGGACAATAAGCGTAAGCCAGTGTCAATAGTGGTTCCAGAAATTCCAAGCCGGAAACTACAGCCTAGAAGAGAAACCTCGTCCTGGAAGATCTGTGGAGCTCGACGAGGACATCCTGCAAACCCTGGTTGAACAAAATCCCATCATAACTGTTGAAGAACTAACAGAGAAGCTTCAATTTGTCATTCAACCATTCATTGACACTTGCGTACCATTAGAAAAGTCAGCAAATTTGGTCAATGGGTTCCTCACATACTTTCCGAGTCTAATCACGTGCAGAGAGTGAATGTGTACTCTTCTCTGCTGTCACATCTCAGAAATGAACCTTTTTTTGGACCAAATAGTAACTGGTGACAAGAAATAGGTTCTCTATAAAAATGACAAGCACTGAAGACAGTGGGTAGGGAAAGGAAAAACACCAGCACCCCAGACTACAGAAGGTCTTCACCCATGTAAAGTGTTGTTATCTGTTTGGTGAGATATGGAAGATTTAGTCCACTTTGAACTTTTAAACCCAAACCAAAAGATAACAAAGGAGATCTACTGCAAGCAGCTTGAGTGGCTTAAGTCAGCACTAGAAGAAAAACAATCATGTTTGGTTTCAAAACAAAAGGTGTTCTTCCATCAGGATAACGCTCGGCCACATACAGTGAGGATGACATTGCCCCATCTAATTATCATTTATTCTGTAGTCTTCAAAATCATTTGGACAGAAAAAAATATGAATTCTGTAGATGTGGTCAGAACAGTACTGGAGGAGTATTTTTGATCACGGACAAGTGAATTTTGGAAGAGGGGCCTTGCAAGTCCACCAGATAGATGGAAGAGCATTGTAGAAAATGAAGGAGAGTATATTTTAGATTAAAAAAGAACTTCATTTATCTTAATTTTGAAAAAATAAAATAAGTATAAAGAAAACGCATTATTTATGGGATGACCCAGTAAGTGTAACAGAGCAGTAAATTGGCAGAATTAGTAGGGCATCAAGCAAAATACTTTTCTGTATTTAATTATAGCTTTTTACATTCCAAGTTCAAATTATGTTGAGGTCAACTTTGCTTTTATCTTTCAAGTGTGATAAAATAAAGGAACAGTAAAGTACGGGTTTTGATATAATCAACTACACACCCCCCTCTTCCAAATTTGATGCAATGTGCATATATAAGAATCAACATGGAGAGAAAGATTATTATATCTTAATATAGTGACATTTCACTTTGATAGCTATGGCTAGTTAACTATTGAAAGACAGAGGAGAAAGATGAGCAAAAGACACAAGTGAAAGGGTTAGGGCAAATGAGATGAGAGAATAAAAGAAAACACTGGATAGGTTAATGAGAAGAATAAGTGTATAACATAATAGGAGAGAATGGTAGAGGAAGGGATAAGAGAGATGAGAAAGGAACAAGAGAATAGGAGAGAGAGAGAATATGAATAACTACAATATTGATGTTGAAGGAGTTCTACTTGCAAGCTGTTCATATTTAGGAGGGAAGAGTGTTGTTTTCTTGATATGTGCAGTGACTGACTGCATCTTTGTTTTGCCAAAAGTGACAAGATTAATTTAACTAAGACTCTGATATTTCCTGGTGTTTAATATGAAATGTATAACAGGAGTACATAATTCGCTTCCTCAGTCATATGAAGAGGTTGATATCAGAGAAAGTTTCAGATTATGAAAGAAATCACCTTTCTGGTTCAATCATAATGTGGACTGCAAAATCATGGACTAAAATATGACAGAAACCAGAAGACAAAAAACAGAAAAGAAACAGTGGAAGAAAGACAAGTAGAAGACAGGCAAAAGCAGAAGATATATGAAAGAAGAGAGATGAAAGGAGAAGACTGGAAAAAGCAGAAGACAGAAACTGAATAAGTGTCAAATTGTTTTGAAGAATGCTGTATCAGTTACTTACTGAGAATAGATTCACAATCCCATTTTTCAGTTTTCTCCTCAACCTCAATTTCTCCTTCACTTTCAGATGACAAATTCAGATTGTTAACATCGAGAGATGTATTTTTTAAAACTTCATCAAGATTTCTGAAAATTGCAAATGAAAAATACAATTTATAAAAGGGAAAAAAATATTTTCTTAAAAATACTAAAAATTTTATAAAGCTAAAAACAAACTGAGTGTGTATTCAATAGCTCACAATAAGAATATCCGCACACATCATTTGTGTATGTTTATGTAATTGGTTATTGACTCTTCAACATCCCACATCTCTGACATAAAATAATTAATAAGTTGATGAAAGACAATTCAATCTAATGAATATTCGATTTTCTTAGTTAATATGATGACACACCTCAGTGTAAGTAAGCTAACTGTGTCATGTATGTATTTTGAGAGCTAAGTACTATTCTGTTTTTGGCACTATATTCTCCCTTGCCAAACTCATCAACATCATTGTTTTTGTCCTCTTTTTCTAGGCTCAGAACGGACCAATCTGCTAGAGGCAATATTCTAGGGCTAGATGTCCTTTTCAGTACCAAACCTTATTTTGTGTTCAACCAAGATGCTTTATTCTGTCTTCACACACTGAACCATTACTGGACTATTTTGAGACATAAACACCACCACTACCAAAGTGATGTCAAGCAAAGACAGGCTAACACAAACACACATGTCCACACATCATCATCATCTTTGCTTTATGTCAAGTTTCCATGCTGACATGGTTTAGATGAGTCATTTCTGCTCTCCTAGATGGATCAGATGACCACATTTTCCTTATAAGTTTCGTTTCTCCCTGGGTTTTTATGGCTGGATGTCCTTATATGTGCATAAAGTGCTTCAGTACAGTTTCCATCTACCAATTTCACACGAGGCATTGGTCAACACGAAGCTGGAGTAGAAAACACTTGCTCAAAGTGTCATCCAACAATATTTCTTTCAGCTCTTATACATTTAAAGTTCAAATTCTGCCAAGATGAACTCTGCTTTCCATCTTTCCAGGGCTACCAATTATGTACTGAGGATTAATGCTGTAGACTAACACAACACTCCTCTTAAAATTGCTAGCGTTGCACTTAAATTAGAAAATGATTATCTTCAGTGTGTGTGAAGACATGCAGCTTAATGGTTAATGTGTTGGACTCATAATTGAAAGGTAGTGAGTTCAATGCCTGGACTAAGAGGTACGTTGTGACTTGAATAAGGAAATTTATCTGCTGCTCCAGTCTCCTCAATTGAATTGAGCAGCAGCTGTAGCTAGGATTAACCTTATAATAAACTGGTGACCCATTCAGAAAAGAATCTTGTGCTCTTGTATACCACGGAAACTGGGATATACTCCAACCCAAACAAATGAGCCGATAGGCTCAAGACAGACCTTAACCTAACCTATATTCACTTGAAGGTTACCAGTTGACAGAATCATTAGAGCATTAGACAGAATGCCTATCAACAATTGTTCCAGCTCTTTACATTTTTAGTTCAAGCAATCAATAAAGGTCAACTTTGCCTTTCATCCCTTTAAGTTTGATAAAAACAAAGTACCCAGTTAAGTACTGGAACTGATATAATCAACTATTCCTTTCCCACAAATCTCACCTTTGTGCCTATGTCAGAAACAATTATTGTATTCACTTGAGTTTACAAAATTTATACCAATTCTTGATAATATACCTCTCAAGAACAAATCAAAAATAAAATTATGACAGTATTTTCAAAAGGTAAATCAATAACATTGTCCACTTACTGTGGCATCTTGCTCTCTTGGTATTTCGCAATCATCTTAGACATCACTTCACTTTTCACATCCATATTGCCTTCAATGTCGTCCATATCTAATGCTCCAATTTCAGTGTCCTCATACTGCTCAAAGAACTGAAAAATATTGATGCAAAATTTTTAAGGTATCCGAAAAACTATTAGTAACACCCTATATTATTGCCAAGTTCCTGGTTTCAATTCATAGTTGAAAACATTTCACAGAATAAGTTTATATCCTATGAAAAAGAATGAATGAATGAACATCTACAATTTCATTTTTCCTTTACCTTATAAATCTCAAACCTCATAACTAAGCAAAATAGCATTGTTGTTTAGCTCTAGAACAGTTCTGATTGTGCAAGCCTATGATCAAAGGTATTTCAATGCTCAACACTTTGTCTGTTATTATTTTTCAGAGAGAATGCACCTAGGACTACATTATCCAAAGTTTTGTTACTTTTTAAGATGTTAAAAAAGTGCAATTTGAGAGAAAACTGACTATTTTCTAACAGGTTCAGCAACCATAAAGAGGCTCCTTTGTTGGTTCATGCAAAAATATTGTATTCATGTAAGTATGAACTTAATAATTATAAAAGTGCGTTGCTAGTGCCGATGGACTGGCTCTTGTGCAGGTGGCACGTAAAATACACCATTTCGAGCATGGCTGTTGCCAGTACCGCCTGACTGGCCCTCGTGCCGGTGGCACGTAAAAGCACCCACTACACTCTTGGAGTGGTTGGCGTTAGGAAGGGCATCCAGTTGTAGAAGCTCTGCCAAATCAGATTGGACCTGGTGTAGCTATCTGGTTCACCAGTCCTCAGTCAAATCGTCCAACCTATGCTAGCATGGAAAGCGGACGTTAAACGGCGACAATGATGATGATCCTTATATAAGTCAATTCTAGTAAATTTAAACTTAGAACCCCACTGCAATGTAGTTCAAATCCTACACAACTGACTTTACTTTAATTGCTCAGGGACTGATTTTTTTTTTAAATGGTCAGTCAAGTAATAGGCTGATTAAATAGAATAGATGGTTCCCTTTTGATCTTGTGCCTGTTGGAACTTGTAGTATTTAGTTACCAGCTCTTACACACTGAGTTCAAATTCTGCTGGTGTCATGCATAGTGAATGTTTCAAAGTACAAGAAATATGCTGGTTTCAGTTCACAAGATTTTGGATGTATTTAGTAAAATAACAAAACTTTACATTTCTTTCTATAGCAAGCTCATGATTTCTTTCTGTAGTAATCTTTACATTTTTTTCTATAGTAAGCACATAAGTTTCTGACATAAAAAATTTAGAAGGCTTGTATTAAAAAACCACTGTGTTAAGAAGCCATCAAGAATTTATTTTTTTAAAGGTGGCATACATATTGATATTTTGGTTTCATGGCCCTTAATCATGGTGGAACAAGAATAGAAATGATAGGAATGAAATAAGATTCTAACTCATAGTGTCAAAAGTCAACCACATGGAGACAGCAGTTTGATAAACTTATATCTGTCAACTGGCAAAGATGTCAGACCAGTCCTTAAGACAAAATATATTGGTGAGGATAAAACAATTACCACATTATCTGTCTCGTAAATTAATCAGTATCAGCAACAGGTACCTAGGACAATGAATTCTTCAATGATAATCATTTTATCATAATACAAAACTCAACTCAATGCCATCTCAATGTTGTTAGTCAAATAACTTAAACCAAATTCAAATCATGTTTTAATTTAAATATGAACATAGGTGCAACAGTGGTAGTGTAGTAAGAAGTTTGCTTCCCAACCACATGGTTCTGAGTTCAGTCCCACAATATGGCAGTTTTGGCTAGTGTCTTCTACTATAGTGTCTTCTACTATAACCTGAGCTGAATAGATTTCATGGATAGAAATTCAAAGAAGCCCATCATATATGTCTAAATGTGAGTGTGTGTGTATGTTTGTTTCTTGTCTTCATATTATGTGATAGTTGTAAAATGATTGTCAATGTCATACAAGCAGTGTCCTTCATTTCCAATATTCTGCAAAAACATGTCTGGCCATGGAGAAATATTACCTTACTTTGAAACAAGGTTAGTGAGGTGTCCCACCATAGAAAATCTATCTCAATAAACTCTGTCTGGTCAATGAGAGCATGGAGAAGTGGATGTTAAAATGATAATTAAAAGAGATGATATCATATTCATCCCCTTTACCTTTTCATCCTTTTGGGAGCTGTTAAAAAACATATCAATCCAAAACAATGAATTGGTAGAGCTTTAAGAACAGTGGACCAGCTGCCTTACAATATTTGTTCTGGTTCTTTGTGTTCTGAGTTCAAATCCCATCATGGCCAACTTGGATGGACTTAATCCATTACTTTGTTTAACACTATTACCTGAAACTTTGGGTACCTTTAGAGGGGCCAACTCTGTGGCAAACATTCAGGTTAGGTCACCAGTTTGAGGATACCTTTCTCCTTCCCTCCCCACAGTTTAATAGGTCCTGTGTAAAATCATAAGTCCTGTCTTCTCTTCTGATTAAAGAGGAAAAAAAATCAGACATTTCAAAACAAATAAATAACTTACCTTTTCAAATTGATCATCAATGTCCTTCAGTGCTTCACTTCTTGGCACCACTGATGATGTCATTGAGTAATTCGTGAAATGAGATTTGGTTTCTTCTTCCATGAAATAATCATCATCAGAATGTGCATCAGATCCAGATATATCTCCAAGATTAGAAGAAATATCTGAACCACTCTCATCTGAATCATCTTCGTCTGAGCTATCCTCATCTTCACTTTAATAGAAAAGAAAAAAATATCAAATTAACTCATACTGAAATTAAAAACATCATCGATTTCTTACACAAACTTAACCACACAGCTACACCTGCATCTAATATTATTTTCCTTTTCCAAACAAATATGGTCGACAACTCCTGACATTCTTTTATTCCATTGTTTCAGTCATTTGACTGCAGCCATGCTGGAGCACCACCTTGAAGGGTTTTAGTCAAACAAATCGACCCCAGGACTTATTTTTTAAGTCTAGTGCTTATTCTATCAGTCCCTTTTGCTGAATCACT
>NC_068990.1:44938050-44943651 GCF_001194135.2 Octopus bimaculoides
AAAAGACACCATTTCGAGCGTGGCCGTTGCCAGTACCGCCTGACTGGCCTTCATGCCGGTGACACGTAAAAGCACCCACTACACTCTCTGAGTGGTTGGCATTAAGAAGGGCATCCAGCTGTAGAAACTCTGCCAAATTAGATTGGAGCCTGGTGTTGCCATCCGGTTTCACCAGTCCTCAGTCAAATCGTCCAACCCATGCTAGCATGGAAGGCGGACGTTAAACGATGATGATGATGATGATGATATACACGACAGGCTTCTTTCAGTTTCTGTCTACCAAATCCACTCACAAGGTTTTGGTTAGCCCAAGGCTGTAAAAGACACTTGCCCAAGGTGCCAAGCAGTGAGACTGAACCTGGAACCATGTGGTTGGGAAGAAAGCTTCTTTCCACACAGCCACACATGCTCAAGTCTTATTAAGATGTCATCAGTGAAGCATATCTTTCATCATGCTTGTCTAAGTAATGATGAAAGAATTACTAAATAAATCCATAAGATTATATTTTTTAGCATAGGAAAAGAGAACTGTTAAGAAATTAAATGATTCAGTGACATTAACCACATACAAAGCAACAGATAGTTAGTGCTAACATATTTTATCTTGAAAGCATTCTCCAATGTGTCCATATCAATCATATCTTCTGAACAGTACAAAGGCATAACGACTATGAATATCGAGAAAACATTATCCAGTCAGATCCGACCCAGATATTCTCTGTTTTATGTTCAAACTCACTGGATCTGGCCTCTCACAGCTAACCTACAATGTCATTCGCAAAACAAACAATCACATCATTGAAATCTCAAAGCTACAAGATAATGCATGATTAATTGAAAACAATGTGAATAAATAAGCTTTACATTTGACAGAGTAATCTGAATGCTGAAGAGTTAAGCATGAACAACACGTACACACACAGCCAGAACTTACAAGGCTGCTACATTTGCTAAGATTTGCCATTACTGAGAATCACTGCTGATGAGACATTCAACATTGCAAAGACTCATCATCATCATCATTGTTTAACGTCTGCCTTCCATGTTGGCATGGGTTGAACAGTTGACAGGAGCTGGCTAGGTAGAAGACTACACAAGGCTTCTGTGTCTGTTTTGGCACAGTTTTTATGCCTGGATGCCCTTCCTAACACTAACCACCCAGCAGAGTCAACTCAGTGCGTTTTCTATCTACCAGTACACAACCCTGTGCAGATGAAAATGGCACCCATTTGTGAACCTTGATTATAACAGGTACATGGGCAGTGTGGATCAACTGAACCAGATGATGAGTCATTATCCGGTTGGTAGACTGGGTAATAAATGGTGGCAATACCTGGTTTGGTATATAGTAAACATGAGCATTGTAAATGCATTTATATTATATACCAAATCAGGAGGGGTTCGCAAGCGGTGTGACCATCTGCAATTCCAAGCAGAAGTAGCAATGCAGCTGAGGGCAGGTTATTCCTCCAAAAAAATATCTGCAGGAAGGAAAAGCAAAGCCTGCCAGAGAGATATCCCTCTGAGTTCAGCCGATCTACATAAATTACAAAACATCGGGGGTCGCAAAAGGCAGTGCCATGAATATCTACATCAACAAAGAAAAACTCCCAGTGGACAGCCAGTTGAAACGTCTTTCCAATGTGCATTCTGCAAGGTTGCAGTATGTAGAGTGGGATGTTTTACAAGTTTCCATGATAGAAATATTGTGTGAATATTGTATATATGTATAATTAGATTGTATAAATATTTTTCAAATTTACTTAGTTTTACTTTTTATTTTGATTTACCTGTAATTTTAATTAACCTGTAGTTTTAATTTGCTTGTAAGGTGAGTGACTAGTTTTGATTTAATTTCTATTGTAAATCTTTGTTATATATGTTCCTGTGTATTCATGTATGTGTGTGAGTATATTTCATTTAGTTGATGTATTTAATTTTCTAGTTTTCTTCAAAAATAAATTCCAGTATTTCAGTTCATTTTACCTTTATGGTACACCTGTTCTTCTGAGCATTAAATTCAACTGATAATCTAGTGATGTGCACAATTCTTTTATATCAAAATGTTGTTGCATAACCAATTGAATATTAGCTGATGACTCATTTTCTATGGTAATGTTTAAACAAAATTTTAATATTTTTACATTTTGCTCAGTTTATCTGGATTTACCTGTAACTAGAGTCACTTTGAGACAAAAGTTATGCAATAGAATTGATTAAGAACCCTTTCTTCAATTATGTTCCAAATATCACATTAATATGTTGATAAGTAAAAAAGTTACAGTTGTTTAATAAAACTAGTCTAAATTCATGATTATTTTAGAATTTAATTGAAACTCATGAGGGGTGTATTTTGGTTAGAAATATAGGAACAAAAGGGTTAAATATGTCAACACTAGCCTACATGCGGTCTTGAGTACAGCCTACTAAAATTATAGAGAAATATAAAAAAAATTCACACACCTGTCCTTTTTATTTGCCATCATCATAAAGTCATCATCTAAAACGCATTCAGGATCCTCAAAATTATAATCTTCATCAAGAGCTGCAACAATATCTGGATCCCAATCCACCTTGGGTCCTGCAATGAAATATGTGAACATCTTGTTTAGTAGAGAATTAAATAAACAAGGACAGGAAGTAAATGCATTTAGGCACAGACAGGTATAGCTTTGTGGCTAAGGAGTTTACTACACAGCCATGTGGTTTCAGACTTGATCTCACAGCATGGCACCTTGTACAAGTGTTTTCAACTATAGCCTCAAGTTAATACTAATACTTTATGAATGAAATTGGTAGACAGACACTGTACAGAAACTTATTATATACAAGCATGTGTGTTTGTGTATGTACACATACATGCATGTGAGTGCATATGTACAAATATACATACAGTGTGAGTCATAAGCATCTTTGGTATTAAAATGAAAAACAATATTTAAAATGCTAAAGGTACTTTTAAATTACTTTGTTCATTCATTGATTTTATGCTTGTTTTTTTTCCATATAAACATGGATTAGATGGCTATTCAGGCATTATTTTACAACTAGACACTCTTCCTGTCACTAAATCATAACTGCTTTTCAAGTATTCTGCATGTCTACAAAAGTACAAAGTCAGTAGACAGGAGAAATGATCGCAATCTCACCACTCATAGCTGAGTGATCTTTGGAGGTTCCAACACACACACACACACACTCAGTATCTTCTAGCCAAACAGACCTCCACATTACCCATTCTCCACTCTCCAGAAAACACTATCCTCAACTTATAACATTACTCTTGCTTATATTTTAAATGCTGAACTGCAATAGTTGAAATTCAACACCAACTACACTAGCTTCATCTTGTTATTCCCATTTTCACATAGAAAGCACTATGGGTGTGTCCCACCTTCAGAAAATAACAACAATCTACTAACAACCAATCTTTACAAAAACTAGTAAAAATATGTTATTTTGCAACAAATAAAAGAAATTTTTTACCTGACTGAGGAGCAGCTTTGTTTAATAATCCAACTTTAGTCTCCACACCACTGCTAAATACAGTTGAGGGCAGGTGTAGCTTTACATCAGGTGCAGTTTTCTATAATTTAGTGAGTAAGTTTATATAGTTTAGCTAGTGTTGCATATTTAATGCAGGTAGTATTTAAAAAAAAAAACTATAAACATTTATGCAGTAACAAAAGCTATTAGTTACTAGTTAATGACTAACATTATTTTTGTGTTCTGAGAAGTATGGGAGATAATTCTGGATATATTTCCACTTTATAATGACTTCATCAATGAAGCATAGTGTTTGCCATACTTGCTTCAGCAGTGATAAAATAATCACTTAGCATATGTACAAGATTGTAATTGTACACTGTTTGACACAGGAAAATAGAATTGTGTAAAAAATATAGTTTATTTAGAATAAGATACTATGTAAGCACTGAGATGTTCTCATCTATAACAGTGTAGTACATACCATAAATTCATTCATTCTACCATAATATTTGAGTACCACAGAAACTCTTACCAATATTCTGCATGAGGAGTTATTTGATACTTTCCAAATTTATCATTTAAACTAACAACTGCATTCATCACATAAAAGTAAATCTCATTATAACAGATATTTTAGTTATTCTCCTTTAGTAAATATCATATAAATTAAAAAACATAAACTTCATTCAATTAAATGTCTTAATTATTCCAGTCAGGTAAAGTGATAATGTCATATCATATATGTTACATCACATGAAAAATAAACCTTCATATGACAAATGCATTAATTATCTTGGGTAAATATTGTGATAAATATCATATAAATTACAAAGTATTCCTCTTCAGTAAATATGAGAAAGTCATACCATAAGTTACTTCTAATGAAGATAAATAACAAACATCTTAAATTATTCCACTCAGATAAATGTTGTGATATAATGCTATATCTCATGAAGATAAACTTTATGACAGATGTATTAGTTATTCCTGCTAGGCAAAAGTTATAAAGCCACATTGTCTTACATCTCATAATGATAAAACCCATTATAATAGATGTCTTTATTTCACTCTGGTAGCTACTATAGCAGTGTCACATCCTAGGCAAACTTCCAAAATGATATCCTGTTCTACCATTCTAGATTTAACCCTTTTGTTACCATATTGCTATTGAAATAACACTGCCTTTGTTTCAAATAATTCTGAAGAATAATTTAGTAAAATGACTATGTTATTAAGCTGGTGTTTGGAACATAGATTAACACAAAATTTTGATAGGTTTTAATATGCATCACTTTAAAATGGTAAGTTTGTATCATAGAATCAGGTGCAGCATCAAGTGGGTTAACAACAAAAGGGTTAAATCCTTTAGTTCTTTGCTAATGTGAAAAGTATAGTCCATCTATATCTATCTGTGTAGACTCACAATCAAGTAGAATATTTTTTCATTTACTTACATCATAAATTAACGATAACCACTGGAAGTTATTTAAAATACTCACATATGGCTCAGAGCTTATCATCTGAAATGTTTCAGTGTCATCTATTTCCAAAGTTTCATTTGCTTCCTTCAAATGTTGCAGATAGTTGTAGTCATCTTCAAAATAAACGCCATATTTTCTTTGTTCTTCCAATTGCTGCTCTTTCTTATTCTATACAATAAAGGTTAGAATTACATTAAATTTTCCAAAAGTTAATCTAGGGGTGAACAAAGAATGCATATTTATACATTGATATAAAAATTAAGTGTGGATGCAAAAAGATATAACTCTTCTGGAAGGGAACTAAAAGTGAGTATCTGAAAGACTGTTATATCCTTATGGATAAATGAATACACTGCAACAGTGTCATAACAATATAATCAAAACAAATGGCAGTAACCACACAGAACATAACAATCTTTTAAAAACCAATAATCCAATACACTAACTCTGAACTCCAACTTTGGACTATCAACACACGAACTATGGAACTAGCACGAACTGTGGAACTAGCACGAACTGTGGAACTAGCACGAACTGTGGAACTAGCACGAACTGTGGAACTAGCACGAACTGTGGAACTAGCACAAACTGTGGAACTAGCACAAACTGTGGAACTAGCACAAACTGTGGA
>NC_068990.1:44943661-44944351 GCF_001194135.2 Octopus bimaculoides
AACTGTGGAACTAGCACGAACTGTGGAACTAGCACGAACTGTGGAACTAGCACAAACTGTGGAACTAGCACAAACTGTGGAACTAGCACAAACTGTGGAACTAGCACAAACTGTGGAACTAGCACAAACTGTGGAACTAGCACAAACTACTTCACTTACTCAGACCGCTACTATTTATGTTGTGGTCCAGTTCATTCTCGCCAAGAGGTGTCGTACTCTCGCACAATATAGACTCAATATTTTATAAGCCACATATAAGTTTATATTTATATTTAAAGTACAACCAGGTACAGGCATGATTGTGTACTTAAGAAGTCCACTTTGAAATCCAATTTGGGTTCAGTCTTGTTCCACAGTAACTCAGACAAGTATCTTCTGCTACAACCTTGGGCTAACAAATGCTCTCGAGAGTGAATCTGGTACAATGGAAACTGTGCATGTGCAGGCATCTTTGCTGTGCTTGTTTCTCCTGTTTACTGCTCGATCATCATCATCATCATCATCGTTTAACGTCCGCTTTCCATGCTAGCATGGGTTGGACGATTTGACTGAGGACTGGTGAAACCGGATGGCAACACCAGGCTCCAGTCCGATTTGGCAGAGTTTCTACAGCTGGATGCCCTTCCTAACGCCAACCACTCAGAGAGTGTAGTGGGTGCTTTTACGTGTCACCCGCACGAAAACGGCCAC
>NC_068990.1:44944715-44950827 GCF_001194135.2 Octopus bimaculoides
TTCCTTAAAAGACTGATACCAAACAAATAATGATCCATAATGGTTCAGGCCATCAGAAAATTATAAAAATCTATTCAAATACTCACTCAAGGAAAAATAACCAAAATAATTTCTAACTTTGGCTCCTTATGACTCACAATAAAATTTGATCTGAGCACTAGATCAAATAAGAGCCACTTGAGCATGGTGAATTGTTCTCTCTCACAGCACCTATTTTCAGACTGTGCAATTAATTAGGGAAAGTTAAGTGCATTTGTCAGAAACAGAGCACAGAGTTCATGCTCCATGAACTCTCAACTTTATGGTTACTAGTTCAATTCTCTAACAAAACTTCATTTAAAATAAAGCATTAAAAAAATCCTGAAATCAATGAACCAGTAAGAAAAGAAAATAATGAAATTGAAACTTACCCTACCAGAAGGCAGTAGTACAAAATGAGAAGCATCTTCAGACACAAGCATAGGATCTTGTTGACTTCGATGCACAAGATGGAAAGTAACTGCATTCTTTTTGTCGATGAATTTCGTCTTGCGTCTAGGCTAAAAAGAAATTTCAAATCAAACTGTTTTATTAAAAAATATACATGTAAGCTACAGATAAATTCAAACCTGTCACTTTTATAAAAGATCTTTGTATTATAAAAGAAATTTGAAAAAAGTAACAAAGAAAACAATGGTAATGTAAAATGTATGTGCGTTTGTTTATATATATATATATATATATATACACACATTTGCTCGTTGAGTACTTCATATAGACTGCATTATGAATAAACATTGTTTGGGTTTTTCGACTAAAAATATCCCCATACCTTCAAGGTACATATATATGTACCACCGAGTTTATCAACAGGCTAAGATGGCATGCCTTCTTTGATTTGAAAAATAACAGAAAGGATAGTAATAATAGGAATGGAATTAAATCTTAAGGTGGGAAAAACAACTATAACGTCAAAACTTATAGAAATCCACCATCCAACCCAGTTCTTGTGAATTTTGAAAATGAGCTTATGAGTATGATTTAACGGCTGAAGTTTTCCAGATACACAAATCCTTTCCACAAACTCCTGTCTGAGAAAGTCTCTACAATGAAATCATCTCCAGATTTGCACATCCTATCTGATAAGACCAGGAATATTTATTCTGTACCGCCGAGTTTTTATAATGACTTGATCCTGAAAGAGCTTAATTCTGGATATAAACATGCAAGCAAAACTGCTTTGGATGAGATTAATGACACTCATCTAGATATCATCTCTAGTTTGGGCCTACTTGATAGAACTCAACCTTATGCTCCAAAAACTCCCCATTGTCTCTTGAAGGACCATAAGTCTGATTTTTTATCAAATCCTTCAATTAGATTAATCTGCCCAACCAAGTCTGATTTGGGCAGAATTAGTAAATATATTATACATCAGATTATTCCCGTTGTGAGGGATAAGGTTCAGCTACCCCTATGAAACTTTACTGTGGACGTTATCTTATGATTTGACTCCTTTACTGATAAGCCAAATTTAGACTTTATCCAATTTGATATCTCAAATTATTACAATTCCATATCCCCTGTATTGCTAAATAAGGCTTTGATTTTCGCTCAGAAATTTGCGAATATCTCTAGTTTGGATGTTGATGTAATTTTAGCAGCAAGGGAGACTCTCATCTCCTACAACGAGCGTAATTGGCAGAGGGCTGCAGAATCTCTAACGTGTCCACAAGTAAAGAGATTTTTGATCAACATGCACCAGTATACAACAACGCTCTAAAATCAAGTGGCTTCAAAACTAAAATCTCATATATACCTAACGCGAAATTTAAGAACAAAATGGCTGGTCTACCGCCTGACCATGTCACGGAAAGTCGAGAGAAATGTAATGCATTTTTTATTGCAACCAATATAAGCCATCAGTTACATATGTATATAAAGATGTTAGGAATAGATACTGGAAGCAAAATAGTGGCAGTGAGGAGATGAGTAAGACCAAGAGCTCACATTCTAGAATAAGGGAAGTCATATGGTTTGCACCCACTTTTTCTCTTAGGATAAGAAATTTGCCCAAATTGTTTTTTAAGATTCTGAAGGAGAACTTCCCTAAGAATCATAAATACTACAGCATCTGTAAATAAATCCTCCATCAAATTTTCTTACTCAATAATGCCAAATTTGGCCTCCATTATTGCTTCTATTAATAGAAACAAATTAAATGGGCGAGTCCACTGGAAGTATTCCTCTGTTGGTAACCCTGGTATTGGGCATGTAAGTTCTAATAAGCCTAAGGTTAGTATTACAAACCATTTACTTCCACTGGCCTTATCAACCCCCCGTAATGAGATATCTGAAAAAAAGAATGTGGGAAGCCAGATAAGTAATGTTAGTATTAGTAATAGGGATATGGGTGGTTCTGGTAAATCTTGTAACTGTAGAAACCCTACATTATGTCCCCTTAACGGATTCTGTCTGACTACTAATGCCATATATAAATGCGTTGTTAAAGAGGAGGGTAATTTGGATAGGTTTTACATAGGCAGTACTGTCAATTTTAAGGCTAGGTATAGAGCCCACATGAATTCGTTTTTGAATTTAAAATATTGTAACTACACTACACTTGCCTCTTATATACATGGTTCAAAGAGGAATAAAAAGAGTTATTCTCTTGAAAGGTCTGTTATCTCGAGGGCCCCTTATTTTAGAGTTAATAACAAGTGTAAGTTGTGTGTAAGGGGCCTAAAACATTACATAAATTTACAGAGGTGATCCCTTTTTACAACCATAAGTTTTCTTCTATTTTTCTGAACATATATAGAAGTAAAATTAGATGTGGTAAAAAATATTTAGTTTTACAGGGTTTTGAAACTGGATAGTTAAAATTCCTATTATTAGCAGTCACTTGCACGTTTAGCAATGAGATATTTTTTTTTTCTTTTGTTAGAAAATTTCGACTGGTCTTGTGATGGATTATTATCTTTAAGTTAGTTAGCCATGCGGCGTTGTAACTCCCGTGAACGAATAATTTGAGATTCCTGTTCATCCTGATGAGGGGGTCATTGCCGAGATGCACCTTAACTCGTAATCGAACCACGGCAATGAACTCCTGAAATGGCCATAGATGTGTTTGACTTGATTTTGTGGAACTCTTTTACACTCCTGGACTCCAACCTACCATGGTTTTTATGAAATGAACTTTTTTGACATATATTTTTTTGTTTGAGGGGAGTAAGAAAAATCTTTTTAGTCAATTGATACTTTATTTTATTTAGATTTTTAGTTGCATGACACGCTTTAGAATTTTTAGTCAACCATATATACCTTCTTAAAAGGCTGTTTTATATATCTGTATTTTTATTTGCATATATATTTTTTATCTTCCATATTTTTTATATATATGTATTCTTTATATGTTGAAAGGCCATGGTAATATTTATATATGATCAAATGTTTGGAGGCATGGTGTTATGTATGAAGTTGTTGACTCGAATTTGAGGTTTGTTCTCTGATCAATGTTTTTTCATCCCTGTCTCAATTACATTTGAGCACTTCTTTTTTGCAGTCTTATAAACTCTTTTGTCACCATAAAAAGAGGCAAAAATTACCTCGTCATATATGTATGTGTATATATATATATATATATATATATATACATACACACACACACATACATATGTCACCAGTTCATTCAACATTTAATTGAGAAGATATATATATATTGAAATAAAGAAGGGACGGTCACAACTGGGACGTATTTGAACATAGGTTTGTTCAATCAGGGCTGATCTGGGAGTAAACAATATTAACAATCTTGTGGCATTTGGTTGCATCTTTTTACTTCCAGATTGACATAATCGACTATAAAAACTCTTGAAAAATTGCCGTGCATAAAAGAATGAAAGAACAACTAAAGCGTTAATATTGTGAAAGAACCTAAACTGGTTCTCTATCACCTATTACAGATATTGTTTACAATTAGGAGAGGAAGGAGACTGTGACAATATGGAAACATCGAGAGATACTTGAACAAGAGATGTCGTCTAGAATGTTATCTTTTAGTTCCGATCGAGCAAATCTAGAGTCAAAAGCATTCAAGGTATAATCAACCGTTATAATTAGTATATCTCGGGTTATTCAATGTTCTTCCAGTTCTAAAGATAGTATGGTAGTATTGTGCGATTCGAAGATTTGACTGGTATTTCAGTAAATTTATAGTTTCACACCAGACTCGATTTCGGTAGTAGATAATTTTTTCCCCGCAGTTTTCGGGGGGGGGGCACTTTTTTCCGCAGAAAACGGAGAGGGTGGGGGTATTTCTAACGGGTTGAATAAATACGACGTAGAGTTGACCTCTTATCAGAATAAAAGACAATCCTAATACCCCAGACATTAATGATACTCCCAGCAATGAGGGTGTTCGCTTTTTTTTTTTTTTTTCCCCTCGAAATACTTTTAATCACGACTATTTCTGACATGTGTAGGGTTTAGTCGATTAAACGAATATTATTGATAATCGCATTAGGTGGGCGTACCTACATGTGCACACTTGCTTCTATGTCATTAAATGAAGGAACAAACTGTGAAAAGTTACTAAGGCGAAGAACGATGATGGCGCTGAACACGTGTCTAAAAGTCGAGGATCAGGAAATCATCTAAAATGATAAACTATCAACAAACTATAACAGATCTTTATTAGAAAGTGAAATATGAGTAAATGAAATGTTTATTTGAAAGTAAATTAAGATTATATAAATATGAAAGTTCAAAAAAAAAAATAACACATTCGTGTACGAGGAAGAATTTTTGGTAGAAGATACGTCTAAAGCTGCAATACTATAAACAGATTAACAACATAGAGAATTACATATGTATATTAACTAACATATTAAATTAGAGAGATAAATAAAATTCAATTAAAGTATGAGAACGGGTGTAAAATGATATTAAATAAGTTTACTTACCATGTTTGGGTAAAGCTAAGATCAACAACGTGCTGGAAAAGCAACTAATTGTATCTCATTTCTAGAGATCTGATCGTGTGACTTACCTCCCTTTATTTAGTTCTGTGTGGATAGATTCATTAGTTTTATGAATAAATTAACTGTTAAGAATTCCAATGTAAAAATTAATGGTCAGACATTAAACTCACTAATCTGTGACAGTAAATAGCAACAGACTCGCTGTCAGAACACAAACCACGTACCCATCGCATACAGGTCGACCGGGTTAACGTTTCTATCTCAAATTAGTACTTATTTTGCACATAGAGAATTAGAAAAAAAAATTTGAATGTAAAAGGAATGTTTGAGGCGTTTTGCAATTTAGCCCTTAGTCCTATGTAATACATGTGTGTGTGTGTGTTTTAACAAGAATTGGCAGACGTCATACAGTGTCTCGAGGGCCAAGAGTTTCATGCATTGTAACTTAAATACTAAATATATAGTATATACAACAAATGTTGCAATTTGTCATGCTTTTGTTATGCCTCCTTCAGCTGCTACCACACACACACACACACACACACAAACACACACACATACACACACACACATAAAATCTTCAACATTTAATGTCTAGCTAAAGATAAACCCCTATACTTAGCTTTTGTGGACTTGGAGAAAGTCTTTGACAAGGTCCCCCAATCCCTTATCTGGTGGGCAATGCGGAAACTGGAGATTGATGAATGGTTAATAAGGGCTATACAGAGAGGCTGTTAGTAAGGTTAGGATTGGCAATGAGTATAGTGAAGAATTCCAGGTAGAAGTAGTCCTCCGGGCAATAACAGAGGAATTCAAGACGGGTTGATCCTGAGAGCTCCTCTACGCTGATGACCTGGCCCTCATAGCAGAATCACTACCGGAACTAGAAAAGAAATTCCGGGTGTGGAAGTAAGGCTTAGAATCAAAAGGCCTTAGAGTCAATGTAGCAAAGACCAAAGTTCTAATAAGTAGGAAGGCGAACTCATCACACACCCCCTCAGGTAGGTGGCCCTGCTCGATCTGTAGAAAAGGTGTAAGTAGAAACTCTATAAGATGTATCCAGTGTAAGCTATGGACACAAGAGGTGCAGCAACATCAAAGGATTAACCGAGAAGATAGCTTTCGTGTGCAGCAGATGCACAGGGGCAATA
>NC_068990.1:44951161-44957509 GCF_001194135.2 Octopus bimaculoides
CAGAGTGAAAGGTAGATTGTATGATGCATGTGTGCAAACTGCCATGCTTCACAGCAGTGAAACATGGGCCGTGACTGCGGAGGACATGCATAGGCTCGAAAGAAATGGAGCTAGCATGATCCACTGGATATGTAATGTCAGTGTGCACACACGACAGAGTGTAAGCGCCCTGAGAGAAATGCTTGACATAAGAAGCATTGGATGTGGCGTGCAAGAGAGACGTATGCGCTGGTACGGTCATGTACTACGGATGGGTGAGGAAAGATGTCTGAAGAAGTGCCATTCCCAAACAGTTGAAGGAATCCGGTATAGAGGTAGACCCAGGAAAACATAGGATGAGGTTGTGAAACACGCCCTTAGAACATTGGGCCTCACAGAGGCAATGACGAAAGACCAAGAGCTCTGGAGATAAGCTGTGACCGTGAAGACTCGATAAATAAAGTGAGTTCATGGCTGTATCCTACACCAATTTTGCATAACCAGCCCCAGCCCATTCAAAAGTACCTTGGATCGTAGGACGACCTGCTGTGCTTACCTTGGATCATAGGGCAACCTGCTGTGCTTGAGGAGACCTATTGAGTCAAGTACATCAACATCAAAATAAAAATCAAATGGAAATTGTAGTTGTGATACCTGTGCTGGTGGAATGTAAAAAGCACCATCCGAACATGGCCGATGCCAGCGCTGCCTTGACTGGCTTCCGTGCCGGTGGCACGTAAAATGTACCAACTGATCGTGGCCGTTGCCAGCCTTCTCTAGTCACTGTGCCAGTGGCACGTAAAAAGCACCCACTACACTCACGGAGTGGTTGGTGTTAGGAAGAGCATCCGGCTGTAGAAACACTGCCAGATCAGACTGGAGCCTGGTGGAGCCTGGTGCAGCCATCCAACCCATACTAGCATGGAAAACGGACGTTAAACAGTGATGATGATGTATGGGTTGAATGATTCAAAAAGAATGGACAAGCCAGATGATTGTGCCAAGGCCCATTGTCTGCACTGGCATGGTTTCTAAAGCTGGATGCCCTTCCTAACACCAACCATTTTACAGAA
This sequence comes from Octopus bimaculoides, assembly GCF_001194135.2. Taxonomy (NCBI): domain Eukaryota; kingdom Metazoa; phylum Mollusca; class Cephalopoda; order Octopoda; family Octopodidae; genus Octopus; species Octopus bimaculoides. Next base: position 44,952,214 of record NC_068990.1, read on the forward strand.
AGTATTAGGTGCTTTTTTCATGGCACCAGCACAAGTAACTTACAAGACAAGACGCCATCAATTGAGGGAGGTGGTTTTATGCCAGGTGTGGAAAGGTTAAAGTATGGCACAGGGACAAAAATAGATGTCTTGGTGTAGAAAAGATATATGGTTACCCCAAATCTTCAGTGATAATGGTCTGAACTGAGCCGTAAGTAATTTGCACATCCTCTGATAACACATGAATAGTGATTCAACGATCCCCCCCCCCCACAGCTGCATGCACATCTGCAATGTTTTTCTCTGTTCTGTTGGTTGCGGGTCTCTCAGAATGTTCGTCAATATCGACATTTTCTCAGCCATCTTGGAAACATCTGAACCACTTGTACACTTGTGTGCAACTCATACACTCCTCTCTATACACATTCTGCAACTTTGTGTAGGCCTCTGAGCAGGTATCATCATAACAGCTTTCTCTGTCATGGTCAATGCGATGATCACATGCTACACAACTTCCTTCCGAGCACTGTTGTAAAAAGCAGAAGTGAGCTAGAATATTAAAACTTAGTGCGCATGCACAACAGAGTTTAAGGTCAATCTGTGTCAAGTAGCTTCAACCTGTGTGCTTTAGCTTCATTACTATGGGAATAGTCCGGATACCTATTGATCAGACCTCTCGTATATATGTATGTGCATGTGTTAGTCTCCTTGCCTTGATTTCATGTAATAGCTGTTAACAAACGTCACCAACATGCAAGAGGTGTCGTTTGTATCCAATCTTCCATGAAAACAATATCACACCATGAGGAATATTACCTTACTTGAAAACAGGTGAGGACTGGTAACAGGAATATCTCACTGTAGAAAATTTACCTCAACAAATTCCACACCCAATCCAGGCAAACATGGATAATTGGACATTTAAATGATGATGTCATTATACATATACAAACTAATAACATATACATCTGTCAGTTGTATTTCTCAGATCATATATTTACCTCCAGCTGATAAATTTACAATTGGTTGATAATATTTTTTAGACCTGCTTTGCAATCATTATTTTTCTATCACACAAGCATGAATACAATGTATACTGGTAGGAGTAAGTATAGTAACAGTTGTTACAACTGGATATCTTTCTTATTGCTAAAGACCATGAAATAAGACTGAAATCAGTCTATGTCTGCTTTCTTTTCTATCATAGGTGCGATAATTTTTTAAATACAGATATTTGGATATTAATTAGCATTTGAATATGCTAATTTTCCACATCTACTTGGAATGCAATACTGTGGTACTAATTAATGATTTCATTATCAATACTTCAGGTCAACTTTGCCTTCCATCTTTTTAGGCTTGATAAAATAACATACCTGTCATGTACTGGACTCACTCATATTGACTGACCCCACCCCCAATCAAAATTGTTGGCCTGTCCTTTAATTAGAAACCATTTAAAATTTATGTTCACTTCATCTAGTTCATCTTTCATTGCTAGAATTAATCTTGTCATTTTTTTATTAATAATTAAAGCAAGTATGACAGAACGATCGAGTTGAGCAGAATTTTTTTTTATTTTTATTATTATCAAAACAAACATTTATAGGGAAGGGATAAAAACAAGATGCTGTGACATTCAAACTTTTCCCAAAGAATTAAAACAGAGTCACAGACTTGCCTAATCCAGAGGTTACCTCCACAGTGTTCAACACCGTTTCCAGCAACATTAGACAGAAAGTTACTTATCTGCAAAAACACCAAAAGGATGTCAAGATCATAGAGCGGTTTGACAATTTGTTTTGTATAAAAATAGCAACAATAACATAATTATATACAAGAGTCATAGAACTTTTTTTAAATATTATATTTAGCTTTTAATATTCTTTAAATATTTTACTTATTTTCATTTCATCAATGCCAAAGGTAATGATTATGTATGTTCATAAGAATGTATGTAGTAATGCTAAACAAGACAACTAAATCTTGTATGCTTAGATATGCATCTTTTTATATGATATTCTTTAATTTTCTCAGTAAGTTTGTTTTGCTTTGTTTTTGTTTTGTTTCTTTTTATAGTAAATTTTAATCTACATACTCCTCTATTATTTAAAATAGCAACTTCATAAAACTTAAATTGTTCCTTCTAAAATTTTTTGATGGTCAACGTGTTTAACTGTCTTTATTTATAGTTAGGAATGAAAAACACAAACAAAAATATAGTTAAATCAATTGAAAGTTGCTATAAGGTTAGAGTAGTTCTTCTGGTTAAATCCTAACAAACAAATGAATATATATTTGTTAAGATTGAGTAAAAATATGTTTCTTTCAATGAGGCACAAAGGTCAAGTACTTTTGAGATGAAATGGAAAGTTGTAACATTTGAACCAATTGAGTCAGTGAAGTGTAATACTATCAAATGGAGAGAGAAACAAGATCGCAGGCTTAGCTTTTCTCTTGTTCTAGAACATATGCCTGATTAAATAAATATTGCTTCATTTTGACAAGGCACAAAGACTCATATTTTAGGGAAAGCAGAAATAGAAAGTTGTTGTGATGCTGAATATTTTCTTAATGGCATTAGTGGTTTCAATGATTTCATTTGCATTTGAGAATTAAGATTGCTACAAGTCATCAATCACCAGATTACCTTTTGGGTACTGGCATCAGCATATAATATAAACTGTTATATTTTGCCAGATACTAAGTCACAAGCTACTCAAACATCATCTGAAGCTGAGACTCCCAATATACATATGTGCTTAAAAGATAATTTGTTTAAACTTACATTACAGCATTTGAAAATACTATTAATTATGTGATAACTAATGTCTTCTTAAATCATACAGTCTGTTAATTACATTATCAACAATGTTTCTGTTATACCATAGATTCATAAGAACCAATGCAGTCAGCAGATTCAATAACATTCAGCAGATGGGGAATAAATCTGTCCCAAGGATACAACACCAGTTAACTGAAGGCAACATTCTCAGATTTGACAGTTGAAAATTAAGTATACTGAAATGTCTGGAGCAAATAGAACTCACAACCTATGAACTGGTGATCCTTTTTCCTTGTCCACTTGGTAACTTCATCTCTGATGTTATTCATATATAACTCCCTTTACACATTGTAAATTACTCATACTGAAACACATTTTTACTATCTTAGAAAAAAGAGAATTTGTGAAGAAACTGTAGAATAAAAGCTTTAAAGATGATGAAAGAAATATACTCTTTTAATCAAATATATTTTACAAAATAAAAATATTGTAATTGTAAAATGTAAATTCAATAAGTTTATTGTTATAGCTTTGAATATATATATTAAAAAAAAAAAAAGATTTTCAAGGTGTATTTTACAGCAGCAGTCTGGAATGTATCAACAGATCTCATAGAAAACAACAATAAACTTTCCTTCAGTTCTAAAATTTCTTACATTAATATAGTGTAAAAATACAAAATTGAAAAAAAAAAATTATAAAAAGACAAACTTTTAGAAGAGTGGGAAAATTTTAGAAAAAAACAGAAGTCATTATCATGTCTAAGGATCAAAGACTATGGCAGTAGCTACATTACTCTGGGGCATATATATTCCTTTCTACTCTAGGCACAAGGCCCAAAATTTTGGGGGAGGGGGCCAGTCGATTAGATCGACCTCAGTACGCAACTGGTACTTAATTTATCAACCCCGAAAGGATGAAAGGCGAAGTTGACCTCAGAACGTAAAGACAGACAAAATACCACTAAGCATTTTGCCTGGCATGCTAACGTTTCTGCCAGCTCGCCACCTTCTGGAGCATATACATGTGAGATCAATAGGATTCAACACCTCTTCTAATCTTAGTCATGGAAAGAGCTGAATTCAAGACTGAAAATTAAAACAAAAGACTTGTTATAGTGTTTCCACTGATGAATTTATATCACTGTTTGGTATTTACTTACAGCTAGGAAGATTAGGTCACTGGCAGTTAATTATAGTCATGGACAGAATACAAAACTTCTAGCCACTTCATCAGTGTCGTATACCTTACTACCAACTTGGCTGTCAGCAGTTTAAAAACAAAATTAAAATTTGGTAGTATCAAAAGTGAATCATATTGCCAATGGTTAAATAACAAGTTTATTAGGGTGGGTCACATCAGATTACTTACTTATTACTGACAACAGCAGGATAGGATTTTCTTTGCCATTTAAATGTACCGAGTTGAATAATATGAAAAATAATCATTTTTTTTTTTTTACAGAGGGATAAATAATAATATTCTATGTATGCAAAACTCAAACTAATGTTAAATTAATAATATATTCTACAAATTTCTTTGTGAGATATCAATTAAACAGAAATGAAAGTGAAAAACATGTTTATTCAACTTTAAAGTGAAAAACACTGAAAATATTTGCTGTATAGAAAATAGTTATCCTCTTTTTATTAGTAGTAGTAGTAGGAGGAGGAGTTTGTATTGTGTGCTGGAAAAGGAAAAACAGCACTCATGATCCTTTCCAAATCTTTTGAGGTTGATCAGAGAAAAGGAGCAAGTTATCCTCAAACCAGAATGCTTGCAAGAGAATGGACTTCACTAAAAGTACCCAAGGACCAGGTTGTAGTGGTGTTAAACAAAGTGACAGCATAAGCCTACGACCTATGAACAGAAACAGTCCCTCAGATGAGATTCCACAAAGGCTGTGTCAACCAAATTTCATTCAAGGGTTTGATTCACCTAATGTTATGCTAGAAGAAACTTGCCCAAGGTTTTACACAGTATGATTAAACCCAAAGCTACATAGTTGCAAAGAGTGATTCTTGAAGACACAACTATGTCTGCAACCATTTTAATCAAAATCACAAGAGGGAGCTAATCAATAATACCTACAAGTTTATATTAAATAAAATAAATCACTATTATCAATTTATAATTCAATGCAGTGTTTTGTATGGAGGGTTGATATTTATATTTAATATTTATGAGATATACTTTGTCAAACTAACAAGCTCTAAACTTGCAAAAGTCAATTTTTTTTCCTTTATAGGGCAATAAAACAGGGCTCACTAATACATAGATCTATTATATACCTTTCCAACATATATCAAATTTGTGTCTAGTCTCAAAATAGGAAAAAAAAAATGAAAATTTCTGATCAAGGGAATGGCATTTACTTGCAGAAACTTTAATACACTAAGAAACTTCTTAACATTTAAACCAGCAAAATATAGCCATCACAGGGACTTCATTGGTGAGAAAAAAATTCTTCCATCAAATCACATAGAAAATTAAGCCTTAGTTATTGTTTTTAATCCCAATAAACAATTATTA
>NC_068990.1:44957832-44967960 GCF_001194135.2 Octopus bimaculoides
TATATATATATATATATATATATATTTCCTCTCAACCCTTTGTCAAAGAGCATAGGCTCAAAATGTCGAAAACTTTTCCATTCTTCTTGAGCATCAAACTAATATACCTGCTTGTTGTTCCCTCGCCTGTCTTCAGTGTGTGTGTGTGTGTGTGTGAGGGAGAGAGAGAGAGAAAGAGAGAGAGAAAGAGCCATTTACTAGAGCAGTGAATACTCACCTAACTATAACTTCATTTTTGTTTCTATCTAAAATACATTTTTAGGGGTTGATGCTTTATTATTTGACTCACATATTTCCTACATTTATATACATACTTATATATATTTATACTATTCATACTTCACCTGAGACTGAACTCAAACTATATTTCGTTTGCACAGAATTGGATTTTAGTAATCTTATTCACCATGCTGTGCACAAAATAAAAGTTTCTAGAAGCAATCTTAGATCAATCTGTAAACAAAAACAAAAAAAAAGATCCTGTATAGGTTTTTGATGATGAGTATTCCAGTACTTCAAACAGCCGAAGACCTTATTAATTGTATTAGCAGATAAGTAGCTGTGTGTTCCACAGACTTATGCATTGTAATTTATATCTCTGACACAATCAATATAACAGTGTGTGAGAGACTTCCACACACCTGTCAACTTGAATGCACATTCACAAGGCTTAAGTCAAACAGGTTATGCTAGAAGACACTTGCCCAAGATACTGCCCAGTGCATGGAATCGAACTTGAGATCTCATAACAACAAAGTAAGAATTCTTAACCTCTTAGTCATGCCTGCATCCAACACACACACACACACACACACATGCTCCAGTTACTAGGATATGAATAAACAGATGAAAGGTTGGTAATTAGTATGTCACCAATACAATTTTATGCTGATGGCCAAGACCATAACTTTCAAATGGTCCAGTCTACTCAGCCATAAATAGGTGTCAAATGGTACGAATAACTCCACAGCAACACTTAGTTGATAAGTAGTCAGATAGCCTTCAGGATTGAGCACTACTTTTGTGAGTTTTGAAGCGGCTGCCCAGTACTCTGCCTCATACCAGAACACTCATACATCAACAACCTAATTGCCTCAATCCAAAAATATAGACCCTTGGCTATGATAATGCCTGGTATGTAACACATTGTAGCAGGAATATTTAGCAGTTGAAAAACTTAGAAATCAAACCCAGATCACTAAATCCAATGAAAAAAAGCATTCAACTATTTGTGATTCACTAAAATGTTACCAACATCATCAACATGTCTGACCATTCAAGATTTCCTGTGGAACCAGATCTAATAACAATTTCATCTTTGGTACACCTTTCATGACCAAGAGCATCACTATGTATTCAGTGCATTTTTGCCATAACACAACAGACAACAGTCAGTAGCAGACCAGAGCAGTATTACATCTCAAAAACAATGGACAGCGGTGATAGCAACACACCATGACCAACCAATTTCAAGAAACTCATGAGGGAGACTACTATCATACTTAGTCCATCAACATCTTACACAAACTTCAAACTATCTTGGCATAAACACCATTTCTTTGTTATTTGTTAATGATAAAAATAAATGTCTTTGCATTTAAAATAACTAGATTTTTGTGCTATTGTAACTACATCATCTCATATACATTATTAAATAGACATTTGTTACATGTATTGCACAACAATGACTACATGCAGTCATGTGAGTGTACAAATATGGTCATTGAAGAGGATGGAAAAATACACCAATCAAAATATAATATAGCTTGTAACAGTAAAGAATATCCTAACTAAAATGTTACATAGCTACAAAAAAAAAGATGAGGTTTATAATCTAATGATTTTTTTTTTACTGATGAAATAAATTAATCCTGTCTATATTACAAATAGTAATTTGAGATCAAAGAGTTACATGGCAACATATAAAACATTTCAATGAAAACAGAGACAGATGGAATAATGAAGAAATCATTGTTCCATCACAGACAACTAATAAAATATACAAAAATAAGAGAGAAATATAAATAGACAAAAAGACATCACGTCAAAGATTTGCTTTACAATATTTGAAGAACATGAATAATAACTATCATTTTTTAGTTTACGCCAGTAAATATACATTTTCAGTGTTTAGTTTACCCAGGAATACATATCTTAATATATTAAAAACGAACCAACAGAAATTTCAATTAAAATTCTATAATACAAAACAGAAATAAATATCAAGATCATATATCAAAATAACTCCCTAAATAATAATAAAAAAATATTTAAACCCAAACACATTTAAATTCCAATGAATTTAAAAAAAAAAAATTTTAAGTTATAAACTTAAAATTAAAAAATTAATTTAGTTTCTCAAGAACCCAAAATTGGAAATGTACAAAAAAAAAAACTGAGAACAAAAGTTTCTGAGTTGAAATTTGCCTCTTTGATTTAAACTTAAAATAATTTGAACCAATATTCAATTTGAACAAATAACCCAAAAAGAAAAGAAATGAAGTCTGTAATTATATTTGCATGTAGTTATATATGTATATGAAAGGCCTAAAGAATATGGTGCTGCATAAAAGATGAAGTTTATGATAAAAATCATGTTGCTGGATTAACATAATTTATTGTGGTTTTGTAGGACAACAGATTAAGCTGCAGTGAAGACATAAGGAAGCAAAGATTAGCATGTACTTCATAAATTTAAGTTCCATCCATATCACATATACAAGCACATGTGTTTGTGTATGTTGCAAGAAAATGTTGACATATTAAGGAATAAGACTATAAATTAAACATTGAGTGCTAAAGCTGATGCAGCTGATAAGGTGGTAACACAGCAGACAATGGACGACTGGTTTAAATTCTGTCACCAGTACCACAGTGACTGTTAAGGAACGATAGTATTTAATAGCCCGACTCTGTAAATTGTAAGCTATGAGGAAAAGCATATTACCACTGCAAAGTTTAAGAGTTAGATACATCATATAACCAACGTGCTTCTTTAGTTTGCAGTATTGGGTTTAATTCCTGCTGTGAAATTTATTATTTTCCCAAAGATATTAGTGGTAGAAGTGAAAGAAAATCATTTCAACTGAGAATCCAAACCAGCTGGCAGACACATTTTCACAAGAACTAATTCCAAGAATATGTATGAAATATGATAAACAATAGCAGTTATATTTACATAAAGCTATAAGATGTAGAATTATCATATTGAGAACAAAAAAAAAACGTTTTTGAATAAAATACAGAACTTATGAGAAGAATAACATTGCTGGTCATGCAGTTTGGTGATGGTGAATCTAAAGAGCTGCAGTTTGGAACTGAGGAGTTTGCATGATGTTGTTAGCTGTTTGGTGCTAGTGAATCAGTAGTTGCTGGGTCTACAGAAATGCAACCTGGTGTTACTGAGTTTGCAGACATGCAGCTTTGTGCAGATTGGTCTGCAGAGATGCAGTTTGGTGCTAGTGAATTCTCAGATACACTTTGATGCTTATGAGTCAAGTCAACAACTTGTTGCTGATGAATCTGGAAAGATGCAGCTTGTAACTAGTGAGTCTGCACAGGTGCATTTCTGGTTAGAGGTAAGTGTGCAGATATACAGCTTATTGTTTTTAACAATGTTCTGCATCTAATACATTAATACATTTAAGTAGTTCACTTCAAATATCACATATTAGCATACTAAAATTCCAAAATAATTTTGTTATATAAATAAAAAGGTTTATCAGAAATGATTTTTTTTTTTAATATTTCATATAGGAATGAAATTTAGAAGATTTTCCAAACAAAATTTGGAAAAGAAAATCGCCATTTATTCATTTCCATAAGAGTTGTCTTCAGATATCATCACAGTAAGTTTGTGAGGAATAGAAACCAAACAAAAAAATGTCTAGTAGTACACAGCAAAAAAGTGAAAATAAAAATCAGTATTCAACAGAACCAATTTTTATAGTCTTTATGCAAATCGAACATTTAAAGTGAGTTGGCAAAGTCATTGGAACATTGGACAAAATACCTTGCAGTATTTTTTTGTGGTGGTGTTCTGAGTTCAAAACCTGCTGAGTTCAACTTTGCTTTTCATCTCTCAAGGAGGGGCAACTGATAAAATAAAATCCCAAACTAGAGTAGTGGACTGATAGAATGACTAGAAAGTCAGACAGGATGCTCTGAAGGGTTTCTTCTATTCTTTCAACTCTTTGCATCCTGAGTTCAAATCCCACTCTGGCCTGCTTTGGTTTAACACTCCCACCCGATCCTTGAAGGGGGGTGGTCTTCAGCACAGGAGCCTAAACTATTGCAAGCAACTGAGGAAGCCTTCCTTCCTCCCATCAGTCTCAGAAGCCCTAAAATGGGACTTGGACACAATCCTCACTTCTGACCAAATTACACACACATACATCTTAGAATTCAAATATTCTCTGAATGTTTTCAAAATATAAGAAAATACAGATGAAAATATGTTTTTAAAAAAAGCAGAAAATGTAAAGTGATCAAAATTTTAAAAGCAGATAATCAAATATTTTGATTCAATCAGACATTTTTTTTACTTTTTTTAAGCAGTAATTTTAATCATAGCATTATTTTAAATAATTTCTGAAATAACAAAACTGGATGAAGTCATCTCTAGACACAATACATGGCACATGATAATACTGATGATTTAGCTTATTTCATCCATATGTATATATATGCATTAAATATTTACTGTTTGTAAAGTGTTGTAGAGTGTTGAGCATATGAGAAAAGAGTTGGCTCTGTTGGGCACATGCCAACTGATCCCCAAGTAATGTTGGGAATGTGTCTCCTGTGTTGGACACAAGAAGGCATCAGAGGTAAACTTTAAGCAAACTGCATCTATAACCTGGCTTCAATTTTTGTTGAAACCATTTCATCTCACAACTTTCATAAAATATAAACAACAGAGCACCATTTAAACTTCCTAGATACAATTGGACACTGTGCTATAGTCAGTCCCAAGGCTGGTTGAGAAAGGAAGAAGATGGTATAGAGTCAGCAGCCCTGCACTGTCAGCTTTTTATATTGCTACTGAAATGCCAACAAGAGAACATATAAAACCTAGTAGTGGTAAGGGGATGTGGTCTTCAGAGAGTGCATATCAAGCAATGTAGTGACAGCTGAAAGGAAGCTATGATGTGGAACAACCTTTTCTCGTCAAAGATAACCATACGACTGGGAACATGGAATATCAGGACCATATTTGAAACTGTGAAAAACATGTGTAGACCAAAAATAACATGGAGAAGGTTCACAGAAACTGAAGCACTGGCAGGCAGCTACATTTGGGGACAACTGTAATTCCTTGTCAAAGATTGAGAGAAATAGAGATCTCTTGTTGGTGTCATATGTTCCATGTGAAATCAAAGAAGAAGAAAATACAATTGGAACTATCTTCTAGCTGATGGACAGAAATGATGAGACAAGTAGACAGAAACAAGTAGAAATGAGTTGACAGAAATAAGTACACATAGTATTTTTGGAGTCACTCTTGACCAATGTTGACCATAAGTGTACAGGCCTGGAGAAGATTTCTCAGGAAAACTAACAGGATGTGATTCAACAAGCAGCAAATCAAGTTTCCCAATTTAGATATGTATCAATAAGTATCTAGCAAAACTCTATCAACTGAAGATCTTTTTATATCTGCTGGAAGTATTGCCCAGACAACCAATGTAAATGTTATAAAAGCAGTTAGAAACCCTTTAAATGAAATGGTCTCTCCAATGTGGACATGAATAAAGTCAGCATTACCAACTCATGGATTTCCAATTAATAATCATTCAAAAGAACTGGAATAAAAATTACAGCTTAAATATACACAAAAGAAATAAATATATACAAATGAAAAGGAAATACATACCTGAAACACATATACATTACAAACAAACTAGACACAGGAGGAATCTCTACACAATCACTTAACCTGCTGAAAATAGCAACCAAATTTCCAATAACCCTTATGTAAAGAAAGAAAACACTGGATAATGTAGTTCAAGGCATACACCTAAAACAAATGAGTGATCACAGCTGGAATGCCTTTAATCACAGGTCTGCTTGATCAGGTTTGACCTGAGGCTAAACAACAACAAACAAATGTAAACAAAATCTATAAATATGGATAATACACACATATATATGCACCTATAGATATACTGTTGCACATAAACACATGCATGTGAGCTTTATATTAGGTATGTCTTCTTTATTTCTGATCTGCACTCTACTGTACAGCAGTCTGTCCTTGGATGGTTCCAGGAACATGTTTTTTCTGTAAGAAGAGGCTGTAAACCAGTTTCTCAACCCTTCTCCATTTATAAAGAAAGGGCTGCTATGAGTAATTCTCTCCAACCATTACCACAATGCAATGTAAACAATTTCAAGAGACATAATACAACCTCAGCAGGATTTGAACTCAAAGTGCTGAGAAGTGGAACAAAAGAAATACATTTGATGCTCTACTGACTCTATCAATTCACCATCTTCTATCTGCTTTAACAAAGTGGATAAACTTCATTTATTATCATCAGTTCATTTTACACTATATGAAAGGAAACCAGCTGCACCATTATAACATACAAGCTACTTAAACTATAAGCTTATCCTTAGAATAAATAACAATGAAAGCCAGCCAGTAAAATATTTCAGTCTTAATGAATACTTTTGGGTCTATTAACTTTTGTAATTTGACTGTTAAACTGTCATTAAAAGAAAAAAATCAACGACTAGCAGAGACTGACTTATTAATTCAATATCATTGCTCATTTAACATCTGTTCATCCATCCTAATATGAGTTGGACAAAATCAGGGTGACTGAAAAGTCAGGCTATAGAAATATCACTAATATCCTTGTTTTTTTCTTCTGTAAATTGAATATGAGTTTGTCATTCTTGCCTGTGTATCCAGATTTTTATGGTCACCCCATACACATTAAAGCATTGTTTTGCAGCCAGGTATCCTTCCTGTCACTAATTCTCACCTGTTTTAAGAATAAGAGATTTTCTTTTTATTTGACTTCATAAGTGCAGAGATGAAGGACAATAAATTGTCCTCCAACTCACTGTAAGCCTACACCCATTTAAAAATGCGTTTGTATGTTTGTGTGTGTGTGTGTGTGTGTGTGTGTGTGTGTGTTCACGTGCATGTAAGCACGTGTGAAAATTAATGAGGGTTGGTGACAGGAAGGGCATCTGGGCATAGAATACCTGCCTCAAAAGAATTGTATGACCCCGTGTAAGTATGGTAAAATGGAAGTTAGACAATCATGATGAATGAAACGGTGTGTGTGTGTGTGTCTGTCTGTCTGTCTTATATTAAAAATAATTCTTTTATTTTCTTGTCAATCATACATACACACAGTTCCTCAGATTTTCATCAACATCAACTACCAGTACAATACTCAATAAGAAAGCCTCTCTGCAATCACTAAAACAGTGAGGAATTGCAGTCAAATTACTGCAAATGATAGCCTTTTAAAAAAACTGGGCATAACAGCCACTATAATCTTAGTGGGATTTTAGAGATCAAAGGATGTTACATACTTTCCTTAAAGGCTTTAATACTGTAAGTGAAATAGCTTCAAATAGGAATTAAAACTGGGTTATGAGCGTAACTTATTGAGCACCTACCTCTTGTTCTCTACTATTGGCCAACATCTTTTTTTATTTTGTAATTAATTGTAAGATCCAAGAAACATTTGAAGTATTTGACTAGTACATACAAAAAGAAACAAAAAGAAAAAAACAACTTAAAAGTCTTCATACATTGAGTTTTGAAGCTTAAAAATACAACTAAATTTGTATTGATATTATAGTTACACAAGGATAGAACAACAAAGAGGCAGAAAGTGGAATATAACAGGAATTAAGAATATTGAAAATGTAATATTTATCAATGAGTCCATGGAAGTAAATTATTCCCTCTTCAAAAGTATGCCTATTGTGTGCCAATTTTTCTTTTGGCATATTTTTGATTTTTGATTTTTAATTCTATTTACTTTCAAGTAAAAATAAGATATATTGAGTAGATATTTTGAAAGGGCAAAAAAAAAGAAAAAATTACAAAAATATAATTTCATTTATTAGATTTTAAAATATTTTTGATGTTTTATATTCAAATAGATTTTCATAGAACATTACATAAGGATTATTATAAAGTCTTAAATAGGTCATTTTATTTTTAATATAATAACTATCAATTAATTTGAAACATTTTCTTTCTTTATTTCTTTTTTGCTGCTTGAAGTTTATTTTTGTTTTTGTTTATAGTTGTCATTAAGTAAAAAAAATATGTCAAACAAGTAACTTCTAAAAATACTAACAAATCACTAAGTAGAATGCTTCTTTAAGAGTTTTGGAAAATTTATTTATAATCTTTTTATGCAATAGAAAAAGAGTTTTTTTTTTTAACCAAAATTAAAAAGAATTATTTAGAAAACAACTTGGAAAATAAACTCAAAGTTTACAAAAAACTTTTCGAAAAACAAAACAGAAAAACAATAACCACCATCAGGATGGAAAGAAATACTAGCATTGTTAAAATGTAAAAACATAATCTAGAAGACAACCAAGCTATCTAAACAGAAAATACTGGTAGGGAAAAAGTATGTATGCTTGTTTTGTTTTGGCAGTATATATATATATATATATAAAGATATATTGGCAGTATGCTAGAAAATACAAATTTATTGGCAGCTCCAATGTCTGGGATCTTTATTATTATTAAAGACAATTGCCTTTCATTTGTATAATCTAAAAGGAGACAAACCACTGAACAAATATATACATATATACACATACACACACATATAAAATATATATATAATACATATATAATATATGTAATATATATTATATAGTATGTTTTATATATCTACAGCATTACTCAGAGTTTGTTATTTTACAGGTGTGTGCTTATTAGTCTATGGTCTGATGAACGAGACACGCCAGCAGTGTTTACGAGTGCTGAGTGTACACTCAGCTCTTGTTGAGTTTTAGCCAACGTTTTGATTGATATGATGATGATGATGATGATGATGATGATGGTGATAATGATAATGATGTAGATGCTAATGATGATGATGATGATGGTTTAAGGCCAAGAGATTAATGGTTGCAAGCTTAAAAGTTCATTATTGTTTTGAGGTAACAGTAAATTCTCATGAGAGAATAAACTTGAGACTAAGACAACAATATCAAGAATACCTATCAACAAAGATCATTCAAAAACTTCTGGTCTGAGGGAGCCTTCATGTGGTCACTCAACCTGTTAGAAATAGCAACCAAATCTCCCTCAAATCATACTTCATTAATGTCATGGGAAAAAAAAGGACGCATTGAATAATGTAAGTTTCCTGGATACCCGTAAAAGGGCAGGTTGGTTATAGTAGGAATACCTTTAATCAAAGTCTGCTTAATCAGGGTCAACCTGGGGCTAAACAACAACAACAACAACAACAACTTTAAAAACTTCATTGTCACTGTTGTTATAAAATTTTAAAAAATAAATGAAGCTTATAAAAAAATATATATAAACAACTGCAACATCAACAACATCAATGACAATTGTTACAAATAAAACCTATCAAACATCAGCATATTTGGATTCACGGCGGATAGTGACTTGCATGTTTTGACAAAATTTGGGAGATGCAAAAGGGACACAATTGAAATACTGACAAGCATCACATTGATAGACAGGAGATACATAAAATAGGATAATGAGAATTACAAAAAACGTAATACATAGACCAAGGCTAGCAAAAATTAATATCAGTTTCTTCCTTTTGTCCTTGAAACCAAAGGTAATATAAGGTAGAAATGCAAAAGCAAGGAATAATCCGACAAAGAATCCAAAAATGTGTGCCCAGTTGTCTATCCAAGGAAGTAAACCGAGTACAAACAGGAGTAGAAGAATTGCAACAAATTTTATGACAGATTGCCAAGGAGATTTCTGAATTTCCCAGCTTTGTATAATTTCAACGATATAGCAAGCAAGAATTCCTAGTTGGGCACCAGAAGGTCCAGCCTGAAAAATAAAAATAAAAAAAAGAAAGGAATAAAAGATGCATTTAAAATAGAGGAGGAGGGGGGAGGGATATTGGCGTTGTAACAGTG
>NC_068990.1:44968096-44979677 GCF_001194135.2 Octopus bimaculoides
TACCTGGACATCCTTCTGTATTGAAAGAATGTTGCATCCCAGATAAGATTTCCTCAAAGAAGTTACTGAATCAGTACTTCTTCACTATGGCTCTTCAACATGGACACTGAACAAGAGACTTGAAAAGAAGCTTAATGGTATGTACAGAAGAATGCTTCATGCAATTCTCAGTATTTCTTGGCAGCAACACCCTACAAAGCAGTGACTGCATGGTGGTCTTCCTACTATCACCTCAGTATTCAGAGAAAGAACACATTATGCAGGACACTGCTGGAGAAGCAAGGATGAAATATCAAGCAATCTCCATCTCTCAAAACCCATGCATGGACATGTGAGTATTGGCAGACCAAGAAGAGCATATATCAATCAATATGTGAAAGACATTGAATATCAAGTTCAAGATATGACGACTACTATGGAAGATCAGTACAGAGGGTGTGGAAGAGTTGCATTAGTCCAGGCAAGTCAACTGACCAGATAGACAGAGAGTAGTAGCAACAATTTCTGATTTGGGCACCAGACTGACAATGAGAAGTGATTAGTCAATGCCATCAACTCACGGACTTGACTGGTACTTCATTTTATCCTTGAAAGGATGAAAGGCAAAGCTGACCATGGCAGGATTTGAACTCAGAATATAAAGAGCTAGAACAAATACTGCAATGTGTTTTGTTTGATGTTCCAGTGATTCCATCAATCCACTGCTCTCAAAATAATTTCTTACAAAGGCCATAATTTTAGGGAGGGCAGAGTAAAGTTGATTACATCAATAATAATAATAATAATCCTTTCTACAATAGGCACAAGGCCTGGAATTTGTGGGGAGGGGGCTAGTCGATCACATCAACCCCAGTACATGACTGGTACTTAATTTATCAACCCTGAAAGAATGAAAGGCAAAGTTGACCTCGGCAGCATTTGAACTCAGAATGTAAAGACGGACAAGATACCACAAAGCATTTTGCCGGGCATGCTAACGATTCTGCCAGCTCGCTGTCTTACTAATAATAATAACTATCATTATGATGATATTTTCTTTTATTTTCCACCAGGGCAAAGGATGACAGGGACAATACAATGACAGACATAATTCATGAAGATTTACATATAATAAAATGATTTTAATAAAAAAAGGGAAAGTACACATCATATGCAATAAAACAAAGAAGGGAAGTATACATAGTATACAACAGTAAAAGGAAGGAAGTAAAATAATGAAATAATGATGTGATCCTCCTGTATCAGGAAGACCTCTCGAGATAATCAAGGAACTCCACCATCCAAGATCTCCCGGAATACCAAGAACAAGTGCCCTCTCCAATTCCTTTTCTCTGAATCACAGGTCTACACTTCAAACAGTATCATTTCTGCAACTTTCATCCACTTTTCAATAAATTCACTAGAGGGCAGCACCTCCCTCTCCACCCTCACTTTCCTTTCCAAGTGAAACTTGGAAAAGTCGATGAGGGCTCTACCAAAGAAGAATGTCTGTCCTCATTCTTTTCGGCCTCATCTACCAAACAACCTCTTTTGTCACAGTCCCCAATCAAAGGGTGGCGGGGCTATCAGCACTATAAACTCTACCAACAGATGGATCCGTCCCACTTGTGACAGCAGTTGTTCAACATAACTCCATAAGTCAGCAATAACCGGACATTAAACAAGTGAATGCAGAACAGTTTCATCGCTCTGCACACACCTCAGATAAGCCCATATGACAACACATCTGTTCCTGTAAAAATTATCTGAAACTGGTAGCACGGCCAGGCCAAAGACATCTGGAAATTATCCATAGTAGTCCCCTGGAAAGTCCTCCAGAACAGACTAGCCAATTCATTATCATCAATGCCCAGGGTCTCCCTGAGGACATTGTCGCACTTTCCTGCAACTAATTCTTAGTGGAACATCCACCAATCCTATTACCTGACTGGTAGAGGACAGTGAGCACCTGACAACATTCTAGGTGCCAGGTGCCAGGTGCTGAGTCTCAGTCTATCCTTCACCCAGAACTGCAGCTCCATAGAACCCACACACATGTTCAGTGTCTAGAAATCGTTGCAGGTGGCACAACCTAAGTGCATGTCTGTGCATCAGAAGCTACAGCATGCCTAAGCCACTAATGCAGAGGGTGCTGGCAGCAGACTAACTGCCTAACCATTGGAACGCGTCCCTTCCACCTGATCAAGCAGTTTCTGGGGCAAAGCACAATGATCAGGTGATGACAAAAGCAATATAGGCATTTGCCACCTCTGCCTGACCTTTCAGGGACAGCTTCCTCTTTGCCCATTTCTGGCTAAATCTGGCCACCCTGTCTGTCACCTCATCCCAGTTCTTACCACTGAGCAGGTGCCACTGTGTATTGCAACAATTCAGCCTCTGAAAACATGTCTGAAACTGGTCACTTTCATGACGGGTTCTAAGTAGCTATTGAATGCTTTCAACTGATGCAAATTGATGAGGGCCCCACGGAAACCAGGTTTAATTCCAGCCCTTTCAATGATGTATCACATAAGGTGGAGGTTGTGATGGATAGGTCTGTTTAGGATTCTACATGTCTGCACTTCCACCACCAATATTTTTGTTAACACCTTGGCCAAAATTTTAAGCTCTTGGTTTAGCAGAGTTATGGGCCAAAAATTCCCTAGCACATCCCCATTGTCAGTGTCCTTCCTCAGCAGTGTCACCACACTCCGGCTAACAGCACTAGGAATTCCCCCGTTCTGCTGTTAGTTATGACAGAAGTTTGCCAAGAGGCCACAAAACAAATCTGGCACGAATGCATGAAATCCATAGGGCAGACCATCCAAACCAGGCGATCTGTGACTTGTGCAATCGCTCATCACCTCCTATATTCCAGTGGCCATTATCAGCTTTTCACTGAACCTCATGACAGCTGCTGAGAGCTGTGGCAAAATGTCTACATATGAACTAAAGTCTTCTACTATCGTCAACCCATCATCCTCCCCAAACAGCTGTGCAAAGTGCTGCTGGAAAATCACACACATCTGCTCAGAACCAAGTAGCATGTGCCTGTCCTGATTTATCAAAGATTCAATCGTGGTTTTGTGGCCATGTCACATCTCCACTGTTCAGAATGTTTCTGGACACTGGAAGAAATCTGGCCTTCTAGCCTCTGTCGGAGCATAAATAGCCCCCAATCTTTAAAGGCACTACATTCACTGCCATTCATGTCTAGGACCACCAACCTACAGTCTAGGTCTAAGACGACAACCCTTACTTTAAGACCTAAGGATTTTTGGAATAGCACTGCTGCACTGCCACTCACTCTAGACAGACCACAAAATGAGAATATCTCATAGTCTTCTTCCAAACTGAATCTAGGCCCTGAACATTTACACAACCTACTCTAAGTGTAGCCATTTAGATTAGAGAAAATAAAATGGATTCATTTACCTTTGACTTCAGGGATGACTGTCTTCTTTGTGGCCGAAGAGAGAGTGGAGAAAGGTCTTTCTAGTAAGTTTTTTTTTGAAGTACTGACTAAAACTCCAATAACCTATGGGAATTTCAGTTTTAAATCCAAACAGATACATATACGTATCTGTTTGGATTAACATTCTGTCCGATGGAGTTTTCGGGAGGAGTTCAACAAAACCTTCCCCACTTAAAATGTTTTGCTGTTAATTACTTCCTCAATCAATTCAAAGTTGCTCTTCTGAACAAAAATGAAGTTAATGAAGGGAGTAAGTACCTAAGAGTGTGTCTGTTGGTCATTTTGTCTTTCAGGTGTTTCTTTTTTGTTTTCATGCTTTTTTTTGTTTTCATGCTGTGAGTGCTTGTAAAATTGGGTTTTATTCTTGTGATGAAGGTGATGTTAGTGTTGAAGTTTTTTGTATTTGGTTTTGTAACAGACTTCTTATATTATTGTTGTGTCTTATGGCCTTCAATCTAGGGCTGGCTTCTATTTATTTCAGTTTCAGTCTTTCTCTTATCTCTCAACAAAGGCTTTTTGGTGCAATTTCAACAAGGTCTTTGCTTTTGTAAAGACTGAGTTGGAGAAAAGAAGCAGATGTGAGCTAGTTGTATTATTCACACCTTGAAGAGTGGTAGTAACAGTGGAGAGCTTCATGCCTTCTCCAACATGGGTCCAGATGTTTCTGCAAGTGTATCACTCTCAGTACATGCTTACATGTCATCAGTAATTTCCACTTGGCTCTTCAGAGACATCTCAGTGAGAGTCAGAATGCCACTCTACTTGCAACCACTTCCTAGTTTTTATCCACCAGAAGGTCCAACCTAAATCATACCCTGAGCACCTTAAGTGGGCCCTTGATCCAGTGTCAGGCATTTTCTATCATTAAATAATGATATTGTAACATCTTTTCTCAAAAGTAAGCACAGCGAAAGAAAGAAAGCAATATACACAACACATATAAAACAATGTTTCTCCTAATTAACATTATTAATTGAAAAGAATAAACATACCTCCACTTGATATGGTAGAAAAATACCACTTGCAAGGTTGCCAGCAATACCACTACCAATATATATGATTGATATTCGCACCCAACCAGTTAATTTTTCAATATCTCGCATCACAAAAGCTTGGTATAACACTGTAAGTATCAGGTGGATGAAACTGAAATAAATCAATAAAAACACTAGAATATTTAGAGAGATTAACACCAGCAGAGTTAGAAACAATGCTTGAATGTAGAAATAAAATATAACGTACACATATACATCCATGCAAACCTAGGCGCATATGTGCACACACACACACACACAAATTCCAACTAATTAATGTAAGTATTCAGCTAATTTCTACAGAAAAGAAATTACATTGGTGCAAGCAACCAAATTCACTCACAAGGCATTGCTTGGCCTGGGAAGTAGAAAATATTTGCCCACAGTGCTGTGCTGTGCAGTGAAACTGAACCTGAAATCATGAGGTTGTGAAGAAAATTTTTTAACCACACAGCCATTCCTGCACATCATATATAAGCATATTTTCTTCTGCGAAAAACTGTTCAAAATCTACTCCAGGAGTCAGTCTCAGCTTCACTTATCAAAGCTACTTCAACATCACTGAAACAATGCTGACCAAAGCTACTAATATGCTCTATTGACATAGCTATTAACCAATTAGATATTCCAACTACAATACACCTAAGAAATTTACTATCACAATATAAAGCTTACAACCTCTGAATAAATATAATTTATGTAGTTTATAAAACACTGGGATCAGTGTAATAGATTGTTCCCTATAACCAACTAACTCCCTTCTCTCAAAATTACTGGCCCTGTGGCTAAATTACAAACACTTATTATAATTATCTAAATATAAAGGTATGAATCTACTATGCAAGCCCCTTGTTAACCAAATAGCTAAAAGGATTTGTTTGTTTGTTTATTTGTGTGTATCCTTGTTCAGACATCATATGATGCTTGCAAATCAGCATCATACAAGAGATGATGTTCATTTCTAGTCTTTTGAGAAAAACATATCTAGCTAAGGGAAAATACCATCTTGCCAGTGAGATTTGTTGACAGGAAGTATATCTAGACAGAGAAAAATTTACCCCAACAAATTTTGTCTCATCCATAACAAGCATGGAAAAGTGGATGTTAAATGATAATGATGAGGACAAGGATGATGCTGATGATGACAATTGAACCTATTTCGTTAACAGCTCAATTCAATAACCTCATGTATTAATGCATTACTTAAATGGTCAAGTCAGCAAGGTAGCATCAATAAGATCACACCATCTGCTGGAAATAGGAGCCAAATCTTCCTCAAATAGCATCAGACCATCTTAAAATGTTTATAGCACTAATATGTCAGTATGGTCTGCTCTCAAATGATGATGATGATGACAACAATAACAATGATAATACTTACCCTGCATGAAGAAACAATGTTGTGAACAATCTATAAAACTGATCAGGTTTGTCTTTGTAGAGGAATGGTATCATGCCACATATTTGACTCAAACAGTCAACCTGCATAAGATATAAATTAAATAGAATTTATCAATAGATATATAAATAACAAACCTCTAGTGAATGTGGCCTTACATGGACAATTCCTTAGTAAAAGTAGTAGAGAAAGAATAGAATGGTGGTCATCAAACAACATCAAAGAAAGGCGGGGAGCTAAATGGCAGTAAGTCTGATGATTGGGAAAAATGGAAGAAAGAGGTTGTCTCTCTGGCTTTACAGCTATGGCCTTCTTAGGCTACAGATTTTCATGACAAAATAGCAAAACAATGCAAAGAAGCACAAAGAACACAAATCTAATAATGTCATAAGCCAATTCAAAAACAGGCTTTTATTCAAACTTTGCTTGCCATCTAATCAGTAGATTAGACGAGTGGTTTTATATTAGGTAAAGACAGTATCCATTCATCAACATCATTCAACACTGTGACATCCTTTCGTACTCAATTCAAAATAGCATTTCTATATTTTTATCTGCTATTTACTATTATAGAAAAGAATTAATAAGAGAATATAATAGTTCATAAAAAATATCATGGCTTTGTAGTTAAAAAGTTTGCTTTGCAACCAAATGGTTTCAGGTTCAAACCCACTACATGACACCTTCAGATTGACCGATGCCCTGTGAATGAAATTTGATTGATGGAAAAAAAATTATGGATAGGAAGGATTTAGCAAAATGTTTAATGCAACGTTTGGAAATTGAGACACAATATGGATGACAAGAGCAGGAAAAGATTGTACATAAGTAGGGTTTAACAAAGGTGATACACAGCTTGCTATTTTATGGAAATAGAAGTAATTATGTAGAAGTAGAAGAAGAGACAGAAAGAGAGGAAATAGCATATTTATAAGGCAGTGATTGCAGTATGTTGGTGAGTAAATCTTTGACAATGATCATCATCATTAGACTTCCACTTTCCATGCTGGCATGGGTCAGATGGGTCATCACAGCTTGAGTCAGTTGTTACTTGAAACTAGAGTCCTCATCAAAGGACCATATCTCACCTGTACATTTCGTTTTTGGTATAGTTTCTATAGCTAGATACCCTTTCCTAACACTAACTTTAGAAAGAGTATGGGGGGACGTTTTACCATGACACCAACATTAGAGAGGTTGGCATATCCTCAAAAAGACTAAATGGTCCTTTTTACTCTATGTTGTTTCCACATGTTTACCAACTACTTTACATTATATACTGGGTGCATTTTATTGAGACACCAGTACTAGAAAGGTTGTCTCCTGCAAGACAAAGGGGTACTTTCTACATTGTTTTCATTTGTTCAAAGCAAATGTGACAGAGGGTGAATGAAGGAAGAGAGAATAAAAGTATGAGTGCACAGAAGCAGTACATTCCTTAACATGTGAACCAAACACTCAAATCTGGAGCAGTCTTGCTCTTTAAAGAGAGTCAGTAAATCACTGAATCTGGGGAGAAAACCAAGTCTTTGGAATACTTTTTTAGGGAAAGTGACAGATATAAGAGGTCACTCTGACAGAACATAAAAGATTGCGAAACCTAGCATTTGTAGTGGCTTGTAGGGTTTTAGTTTTGTGATGTTAAAGAGTAGGTAGACTATAGTGTTGGTATACAATACCAAAGTCAATTTACAATGGACAAATAATAAAAAAATAAATGCGCCCTTTTAAAGCCTAGCCAGGCTCATGGGCCAGGTTTCAATAGCGTATGTGTTCCCCAGCTGGACGGGACGCCAGTCCATCGCAGCGTTACTCATTTTTGCCAGCTGAGTGGACTGGAGCAACGTGAAATGAAGTGTTTTGCTCAAGAACACAACGCGTCGCCCGGTCCAGGAATCAAAACCACAATCTTACAATCATGATGCTGACACCCTAACCACTAAGCCACGTGCCTACACTGGACAAAGCTTATGCAAAAAAGAAGTGTTGCAACAGAAGCATGAAGAAACAGAACTTCTGAGCTTTAGAAACTCCATATGCACAGTGCTTAACCTAATAAATAACAAATGCAAGAAAAAGAACCACAGCAGCTGTAGTTGTAGTACTAATAGTATAATTAACAAAAATCAAATACCTGAGAACAAAGGAAAGCCTCTTCATGAAAGTAACCCCGAATGAATTCACAATGTTTCCGTGTAGTTATAAAACATTCTCCCTGAATACCATGGCAACACGGTCGGGCTACAATTTCACATGACATATGTCGGTCAAATTTGCTTGCTTTTGATTGATTTGGTTTAGTACTTTCTTCACAAATCTGAAAAGGAAAACAATTTTCTGATGAAATCTCAATGAAATTTAATATCCATTCTTCCATGTTAGCATGGATAGGGGAGATTTTGAGTAATTCTACCACTAGAAACTGAGGCAATCATATATTTTGGGCCTTGGCAAGGGAGCACAGCATAATGGACATGAGCAAGCTACATTCTACTATTACCATCCGTTAGTCATACCATCAGAGCAACAATTTCAATGAAAAGAAACAAATGAATTTCACATGAGCCAATGAGGAAGGCTCTTTGTAGTCATTTGACCTGCTGTAAATAGCAGGCAAACCTATCTTCCAATCAAATCCAACTGTCTTTAAAAAAGAAGAGCACACTTGATGATGTAGTCCCAGATATACTCATCATTATCCTCATCATTTAAAGTCTGTTTTCCATGTTGGCATGGGTTAGACGGTTTGACTGAAAACTGGTAAGCTGGGGAGCTGCACTATGTTCCAATCGGATTCGGCTTAGTTTCTACGGCCGGATGCCCTTCCTAACGCCAACCACTCCATGTAGAGGGTACTTTTTACATGCCGCTAAGTCTAAATAAAAAAAACATACAATGATAGTCAAAGCTGGAACACCTTAAATCATGGCTCTGTTCAATCTGGGATGACTTGGCCAAACAACAACAATCACAACATTATAGGTATAGTAATATTTGAGTTTTATTACTCATGTGGCATATGACTCGTGTGGCATATGACTCATGTGGCATATGACTCATGTGGCATATGACTCATGTGGCTCAGGTTACAATTCTTTGATATTACACATTGAGTTTAATAATAATTGGATTATGGTCAAAGATTTTGTCAGATGCTGGGTATGTTTTTACTGATCTTAAACAGATTTTAAATCTTTGGTTGACCACGATATAACCAATTTGGTTTCTGAATACATCAATGAGACTCTCCTAGGTTTATAGCTTTATGGCTGGTTGCTGGAATAAGGCATTTGCAATTATTAAGATATTTCTCTCATAAAATCCCCATACTCTTTTACCTCTTTCATTCTTTTCTCCTAAGCCATGTGTTCCCATTGCATTGTTGATTTTTCTCTTTGCCTACCTTTGCATTTAGGTCTCCCACTACACATGTTATGTCTCCATCCTTGACATACTTTAAACATTTCTGTACTTCCTTGTAAAACTTTTCAATATCCTCATCATCATGATCTTGGGTTGGTGCATATATTTGAATTATGTTGATGATAAATGGTAAGAATGTAAGTTATAGAAAGACTATCACTATAAGGAAAAATAAATGGCAAAAGCTCGAAGAAGTAGACCTAGCACAAACTGGTTTGATAACATCAAACCAGTTTGTTGATGAGTACCAAGGATGTTTCTGCAGACTGACAGGTAATAACTATTACTTCAGCATTGCAAACTAACAAGGGATTTCTTGATTTTACAGTATTACCACTACATTATTTACATTTGACAGATATTTGTCCTCATCTTGTTTGTTGTTAACACAATGTTTTGGCTGATATACCCTCTAGCCTTCATCAGGTGTCTTGGAGAAATCTCAAACCTGGGTTCTCATTCCTAAAGTATTTTTCAACATTACTATTATTATTATTATTATTATTATTATTCAGGTTACTGCTTGGAATCGAACTCAGAATCTTGTAGTTAGTAGCCCGCGCTCTAAACCACTACGTCATATGGCATAGTGGTTAAGAGTGCGGGCTACTAACCCCAAGATTCCGAGTTCGATTCCAGGCAGTGACCTGAACAACAACAGCAACAACAACATCGAAAAATACCTTAGGAATGAAAACCCAGGTTCAAAATTTCCCCAAGACACCTGATGAAACATGTTAACAACAAACAAGATGAGGACAAATATCCATCAAATGTAAATAATGTAATTAATGTACATAATTCCTCATCTCTTAAATATAGAACAGAGGTTGTTTAGAACAATGATCAGTTTCCACTTTGTGGTATCTAACTGGACAACTAAGATTTTTGAGAGTTAAGCATTTTGCTTACAGATACAAAGCATTTCTGTTAACATGTTATGAACTGCTAATCCCTTGTATGGTTAGCCTATCCACCCAGCCATTTGTATTCCCCTGCTATATTTATAACATTTGATATAAAGTGGATGAAAATAAGTAATATTTAAAGACAATCTTACTGGCCAGTTCAAAATATCTGTGTCCCATTCAAAAGGAGCTTGTGATGCTGGTTTATTGCAATATCTGTAAACAAGATGAATGCAAACAAATTAAAATTTTGGAGAATGAAGATAACTAGGTATAGATATTTACTTTTCAAAGATGGGATAGAGTTAGCTGACTGATTACTCTTAACATAATTATACATTATTATTAATATTCCTCAATCCTGTAGTAATGAAAGGTATAGCTGCCAATGTGTATACATATGCACACACACACGTGAGTGTGTGTATGTGTGTTCACATACATAAAATACATAGAAACACACACACGCATGATGGACTTCTGCACATTTTCACTCATTAGTTAGCCCAAAGCTAAAGAAGACAGTTGCCTAAGATACTGCAAAGTGGGATGGAACTCAAAACCATGTGGTTACAAACTGAACTTTATAACCACACAGTTATGTTTTATATAAACACATACACATACAAATTGTGAAGGTGCATGACCTAGTATTAGGCAGGCAACCTCTCCGGTGTTGGTGCCATGATAAAATGCATCTAGAACACATTATAAAGTGGTTGGCATTAGCAAAGGGCATCCAGCTATAGAAACTACACCAATTGGTATATACAAGAGAGATATGGTACTTAGACTCATCCAGGACAGACATAAAAACTGAGTCAGACAATGATGACTCATCTAATCTTTGCCAATATATATTGGATTCTGTGATTTAACTTAATGCTGTTCTTCTTAGTCTTTTGTCATCTTACAAAAGCCTTGCAATTCGATTTGGTCGATGGGAACTAGAAGATCATTGTGTGTGTGTGCGTGTGCATGTGTGTGTGTGTGTGCATGCACACACACGCGTGTGTATCTTTGTGTTGATTTCACATGATGATTGTAAACAAGCATCACTGTCATACCAGTAATATTTTTCACTTCTAATCTTCTGGGCACTGGGAAATATTACCTTGTTTGGAAACAGGTGAGGGTTGGCAACAAGAGTGTCAGCCACAAAAAAATCTGTCTTGTCAAATTCTATCTGACCTGTGCAAGCATGGAAAAGTGGATACTATATGATGATGAGTTATATATATATATATATTTATATATATATATATATACTGTTAGGATTGGCACTCTCAACGTCGGCACGCTGAAAGGTAGATCTGGTGAAATTGTTGAGATGCTTGAACGGAGATGCGTAGATATGTGCTGC
>NC_068990.1:44979687-44984658 GCF_001194135.2 Octopus bimaculoides
TATATATATATATATATATATATATTGTTTTACTTGTTTCAGTTATTTGACTGTGGCAATGCTGGAGCACAGACTTAAAGGGTTTTAGTGGAAGAAATTGACCCCAGGACTTATTCTTTGCAAGCCTAGTACTTATGCTATCAGTCTCTTTTGCTGAACCACTAAGTTATGGGGACATAAACACACCAGCATCAGTTGTCAAGCAATAGCAGGGTGACAAACACATTCACACACATACACATATATGTATATATAAAACAGGCTTCTTCCAGTTTCAGTTTACCAAATCCACTCACAAGGCTTTGGTCAGCCTGAAGCTATAGTAGAAGACACTTGCTCAAGGTGCCACACAGTGGGACTGAACCCGAAACTATGTGGTTGGGAAACAAGCTTCTTACCACACAGCCATACTTGTACCTGTACTTAATATTTTCTTGAGTCTTTGTCACTACATTATATTTTCATCAGTATGCTGGTTAAATTTTCTTAAAACTCATATGCCTCTATACTAATGACAATGTACAGAGCAAGTTCGGTTACCAGTTTGCTAGAAAATTACATAAGTACATAAATGTTCTGATGCACCTCAATACTGTATTGTCTGGTATCTTTCTTATTAATGTTGTACACACACACACACACACTCTCTCTCTCTCTCTCTCTCTCTCTCTCTCTCTCTCTCTCTCTCTCTCTCTCTCTCTCTCTCTCTTACTTCCTAGATCCTAATAAAATACTTCTCACCCATGATCTAGCTTGCATTCAATCTACAAGAGTTCTAGGTTTTGAAACCTGATACACAAACACACACATACTCACTGAAGCTGAAAGAGCTTCTATGCAGTCACTCAACAAACTAGAAATAACAAACAAATCCTCATCATATCGCACTTACTATCTTGTAAAATTGTAAGAAAAGAAAAGAACACATTTGGTAATTGAATCATGTGGTCCTCATATACAAACAAATGGGAGCAGACAAATGTTCAAAAGCTTAAGTGCCCTACAGGCATATATCAACATCATAAATATAACAAAAGAAGCAACATATACAGAGAACGATATACTCACTTTGGATCAAGACCACATACAGCTTGAATATCTCTTTTCTGAGACAATAACATCTCCTGCTTATCATAAAACGTGGATAATGTTTCCTAGAATGACATGAGAAGTGTTGAATTTATTCATTGCAATGAAACAAGTACAATACATTTTGAACAACAACAGCTGCTGCCACCACTACCACCATCCCCTCATTGTTGTCATCATCATTTAATGCCTGTTTTCCATACTGGCATGGAATGGTGGTTTGACAGAATCGAATGACCCACAGAACTGTGCTGAGCTCCAATGTCAATTTTGGCACAGTTTCTACAACTGGATGTCCTTCCTAGCACCAACCAGTTCACAGTACATCCTGGGTGCCTTTTCTTCATGCCACTGGGACTAGTGAGATTATGAAGTAAATTGCAAGGTAAGTGAAGTAATAAAGAAAAAGTCCCCTTCACTGAGTGGACAGGTGTATTTGAGAGAGGGGAAGGTAGCTTTATACTAGGTGTTGAAAGGCTAGCAACATATAACAGAGGAACAAGCTATAGGAGAAGATACATAGTTACCCTACATAATGCAAGAAAGGATGGGAGTGGCTGGAAAGAAGATAGAAGAAACTCAAAGTACAAGAAGGTGAATAGAAAAGAAAATATGGGCAGTAGCACAGGGGAGGAAGGAGGAGAGTGTGGGTAATTTCATAAGTGTGGGAAGAAAGTAACAGCAAAGAGGTTAGAGATAGGGGTAGAGGTGAATGTAATGAGTGATGAACAAGAGTGTAGTTAACAGGAAATATTGGTATGGGGTGGGAAAGTGAGAGAGATAAAAATAGCTCAAGAAGGAGGATAGATTAGAAAGTAGCTGGATAATGTGCAAGGTGGTGCAGTTACAGAGCTGGAGGTTACTGCATAATTTTAAAATGACATTAACATAAAAATCTATGGTAAAATTAGTTCCAACAAAATTTACCCACATAATTATGCAGAAAGAATAAAAAGAGGAGCAATGGTAGTGACAATAATTTCTGCTTTTGCATGTGAGCAAAACTGCTGTAAGATTAAGCTGGACTAACAACTACATGATGATGAGTTCAAGTTTAATTACAAGCAGTGTTTTTTTTTTTGTTTTTTTTTCACAATTCAAATATCTCAGTTTGCCTGACTGACTAAATTGTTCACTCCTTCTTTACAAGTTAGAAGTAGGAAGAGCATCCAATAGCAAAACTTATGGCTCCAACAAAATAACTGTAATTTGAGGAAGATTTCACTTATTTCTAGTATATGGAGATACTTTATAGAGGCATTTTCGTTGGCTCAATAATGTTGTGTTATAACAACAAGGAATATCTTTATGAGATCTAATCCCTGATTTACTTAAAACCTTGCCAGGCTTATTTATCTCTGCTCTTACAAGCCAAACAGGGAACTGATAAGCAGTTTCTCAATTTGTAGAAATAGCAGCCACATCTTCTTCAAACCACACCCTATTATTATCAACATGCTTATATCTACTTTCCCATACTGGTAGGTTGGAACAGGTCATCACAGTCAAAATCAGTTCTTATTGGAAACTACTGCCCTCACGGACTGAATCTTGTACATTTCATTTTCGGCACGGTTTCTATGCCTGGATGCCCTTCCTTTCACCAACCACTTTCCAGAGTGTACAGAGTATATTTTAATGTGGTACCAGCACTAAAGAGGTTGTCATATCCTACTTACAAACAAAACAAAAAAAAAACATGCATATTCAATCATGTGTATAAATGTAAGCAAACAAATTTGTTTTTGTTTTTTTTTATTAGAGGAGTTGAAATGTATATTGTACAATACAAATAAGATCATATTTTTTCAAAAAACAGAGCTGCAGAAATACTGGGTAAATTACCCTTAAAAGACAGAAAAATTTGTCAACAACCAGTCATGGAACACAAATATTTGTTTGTTTACATTTATACACAAGCTTGTTTGTTATATAAAACTAAAGTTTTTAGCATCTAATTTGGCAGATGAATTTGTCAGCGGACAGTTTAGCTTAATGGTAAAGCACCCAGCCAGAGTCTCTGAAAGATATGGGTTCAAGTCCCATGGCTGGTTGTTGCCAAATTTTTCCACCTTGTAAGGGTAATTTACCCAGTATTTTTGCTGTTCTAACGGCAACTCTGCATTTGAAAGAATATGATCTTCTTATTTGTATCGCATATTCAATAATGTATACCAATAAGCATGAAAAGATGCGATAATGACAAGATGACACAATTTTGATCATACATGTTTGCTTTGGCAACTGCATGGCTTCAAGTTTGCAAGTTTGATCCCAGTCCAAGATACATTTAGTGAGTTTTCTATCCTAGCCTTGGATTGACCAATACCTTGTTATGGGAATCTGGTAGTGGAAACAGTGTAGAAAGAAACCTGTTGGATGAACCATCTCCGTTGCTCTTTTGTAGTTTTAATTTGATGCACTATCTCCACCACCTGACCCTTGAGCAATTTTAACAGAATTCACTCTGAAGTAAGTATCCAAATCAGAGGCTCTGATAAAAAGCCATATGCACTGTTTTCATCCTCTGGTTAAACCACAAATATAAAAATGAAAAAAAAAACCTTATTCAGTATTTCAAAACCGCTGGTTAACTAATTCTTTTGATACCAACCTACCTAATGCTGCTTTTGGTTCTGTGATCAAATTTCCTATTGTAAAGTTTTCTACATTAAAACTTTCATTAAAATTTCAGGTTACTTTAGGTTTCAAATACAAGCATAATTAATAATTACAGCTATTTTATTAAACTCCTCGTTATTTTTTAAATTAATTGAAACAAAGGCAGTGTTTTTCAACAGAAATATGGTAACAAAACTGGCACTTTGTTGGTTACAACAACAGGCATTACAGTCAATCCGATCAATGGAACAGCCTACTTGTGAAATTAACGACCAAGTGGTCGAGCCCTCCACAGACACATGTATCCTTAACATAGTTACTACTCATTTTTGCCAGCTGAGTGGAATGGAGCAACATGAAATAAAGTATCTTGCTCAAGGACACAACATGCCGCCAGGAATCAAATTCATGACTTTACAATTGTGAGCTGAATTACCCCGAACACTAAGCCATGTTCCTTCACAATCATCATCATCATCGTTTAACGTCCGTTTTCCATGCTGGCATGGGTTAGATGGTTTGACTGAGGTCTGGAGATCCAGCAGCTGCACCAGGCTCCAATCTGATCTGGCAATGTTTCTACAGCTGGATGCCCTTCCTAACACCAATCACTCCGGGAATGTAGTGGGTGCTTTTTACGTGCCACCAGCACGGGGGCCAGTCAGGGGATACTAGCATCGGCCACGTTCGGATGGTGCATTTTACATGCCACCGGCATGAGAGCCAGTCAAGAGGTACTGGCATTGGCATCAAAAGGGTTAACAGAGGTAGCTGAAGAAAATAACAATATGGTAACAAAAAGGCTGATGTCTATAGAACCTCTTGTGAATTCCTCTTCATAATCCTGATACTCAAATATGTTATTGTTACTTACACTGCATCTGTTTTCAGTCATCTGAGAACAACCTGATCCATCATTACGGACACAACAAGCTGATTTGCGCTCAAGGTCTCGATCTTTTTCCAAAGCATCCAATATGTTCTTATCTTTTCGCATACAGGGAGAATATTTGGCACCCAAGTGAATGAGATCAGCCTAAGGAAAATACAAAAATAACTGTTAGAGGTAAACAAAATATTAGACTTTGATAGAATAACAGGGCCGTACAGTGTGGTTTAATAGTTGCTTCTCTGTTTCTGATCAGAAAGTACTGTTGTGGAGATAACAGATTCTTATTAACAATCCATTCTCATATATGAATATCTATTAGAATTATTGTCTACAAAGAGTGATACTGAGTGTTATCATAGACACTGGCC
>NC_068990.1:44984764-44989124 GCF_001194135.2 Octopus bimaculoides
GACAGGTGCTTATATTTACCTATTAAAAAAAGTTCAAGTCTAAATCTTCAGCCTATGGATCCATTAAAATTTATCAGAATTTATCCCACTTTCTTTGGTATTTAAGGCAACTGAACATACAAGACTCCTTCAAGAATGTGTCAGTGTGTTGAAGAATTAACCTCCTTCTCCAGTTGCCACAAGTATATGTGTTCAACTGAGTAAACAAGCATTGTGAGAGTAAGCGCTTTGCTCAAGGACACAACACTCCACTCAGTACAAGAATCAAACGAGCTACCTACTTCCTCCCTCCACTCACAACTGCTTGCCTTCCTCTTCACCCATTTTACCTTTAAATTTCCCTGCATTATGATTTGAAATGTTAGATTTTGATTTCTCCACCCTGAAGACAAAGGCTGGATCTACTCAATGTTTATATGCTTCCATTATTGATTGCATATTATTGTAAAATAAATCTGCCACATTACAAAGTAGCTACAACCCCCAGAAACAGTTATCGGACCTGTCCCACCATACCTTCTCCCCTTTAATTTTCTGTCTTTGCACTGAGTAAGTTTGTTCTATTAATATATAAATGCCTATATACTTATACTTGAATATTCATTATCTGAAAATTTTTCCATTTTTGCTTTCTCTCTATTCACATGTATAAACATATATATATTTTGTATATCTAACCCAAGCAGTTATATTTGTTTATGTGATTATATATGTATATAGTTACCTATGTAGATATGTTGGCGAGCTGGCAGAATAGTTAGCACGACAGGCGAAATGCTTAGTGGTATTTCGTCTGCCATTACATTCTGAGTTCAAATTCCGCCAAGGTCGACTTTGCCTTTCATCCCTTTCGGGGTCGATAAATTAAGTACCAGTTATACACTGGTGTCGATGTAATCATCTTTATCCCTTTGTCTGTCCTTGTTTGTCCCCTCTATGTTTAGCCCCTTGCGGGCAATAAGGAAATAAGATATGCTATAAATGTATGTGTATACGTGTGTGTGTGTGTGTGTGTGTGTGTGTGTGCACATATGTTAATATACATTATACCTATTAGTTATTGTGTTTATTATATATACCAACATCTCAATGTTAAACAGTTTTTGTTTACATGAGGCATGACAAGTGGGGAGTCAAGGTGAACAGTCATCTCCAGATGTAGGTGTAAAGGGATGCAATATTTCCTTTTGCTTATCATGCTGTCTAATTAAAATAGGGGCATCAAAACTCTTGACCATCAAGCAGAGAACCCTTCACTATATCACTGATAAATACAGAATGTTTTTTTTTATAAATTAACACTAAATAATGTTCTCATTTAAAGCTATACATCTGAAGTAGACAATAGACAGTTGACTGAATAAACCCCAAAGCATGACAGGTATTATAAAAGACAAGAAGCAAAGATAAGAAGCCTTGTAATATGTGAACTCAGAGCAGCAGATTTATGAACAAGAGTTTAGTCTAATAAGATATAGTTTTTGCTAAATACTGTTTACTAATTAATATTAATTATTGCAACAGTTGTTAATATTTCTAAAATCATTAATATGGTGAGCTGGAAGAAAAATTAACATCCCAGGCAAAATGCTTATCAGCATTTCATCTGTCTTTATGTTCAAAGTCCAAATTCTGTCAAGGTCAACTTTACTTTCATCCTTTCAGGGTCTAGTGACTCCTGGCAGTCAAGCAGGAAAGCAAAACGAAAAAGGGATCTAACAAGAGTAATCTCCCTCGACCTTCTCGAAAATTCTTGGATATTCTAGAAGCTTTCAATTAACTTCCAGATGATGTGGAAGTCAGGGATTTCTGGTTCATCCCTTATATAAAGCAAACACAATTCTAATTTCGCACTCCTTTTGCCTGTCAGTTCCTAGGGATGCACATTGAGCCACGCCACTCACACACACACCCGCACGTGCACATATTCACTTCATTCGCTTTGAGACGTGGTTCCAAAGTATGGTCAGGTAATATGTTACAAGCCTTTTCTTTCAAACCATTCTTATATGTTAACGTATTGCATCCAGTAATAAATATGTTATGACTTATTTTGAACAACTCACAAGTTCTTATTTTTCTTGTCATTTTACATACAAGATGGTGATCCCTCTTTTTCGCATGCAATTGTAAAATTGTAGGTTGTCACATACTGACAAGGGGTTGGTAAAAGAAGTACCAGTTGAGCGTTGGGGGTCAATACAATCAGCTTGCCCATCTTCTTGAAACAGCTGACCTTGTACCAAAATTTGATGCCAATATTTCTAACATCATTCAACTTTTGTTGCACTTCAGTTTCATTGCATTTGAATATCATGAAACCATATATGACATTTATATCTGGCATATTAAATACTTAAATAACTACTTAAACATACACAACTGGATTCATTTTCCCTGATTATTGAGGAATGGGAAAGAAAATCAATGCCACAAGGCATCAAACAGGATATTGTCAGCCACTAGTAGAGATCAGTGCCCCCATCACCACTGTTTATCCTCTAATACTGATCACTGTTGATCAACCATAATGGTCGTTCTCCTATTGTGGATTCTGTTCCCCCACAACTGACTTCCTTCTACTGTAGATCATTGCTCTTCCACTGCTATCTATCCACTACTGTGGATCTTATCACCTCCATCACTACTACAATCCTCTACTATGGATCATTGCTGTTCTACTGTTGCCTAGGCCCCTAGTTTGGCTATCTGCTCTAGGTCATTGTCTAACTTGTTCTTTCAACACATTTTTCTTAACCCTTTTCATAACAACCCACCTGAGACTGCCTCTGGTTCTATGATACAGTTTTCTTGTTTAAGATTATCTAAATTAAAACCATCCATACAAAATTTTATGTTAATTTAAGTCCAGAACACCAGCTTAATAATGACAAAGTTGTATTTTTAAATTCATCATTATTTTCAAAATTAATTGAAACAAAATCAGTGTATATCAACAGACTGTTGGCTGCGTCTCATGTTTCCGAGCTTGCAATCCAGTTCATTTTCTTGGGTTTTTGAACCACAGATGGCTCCGCAATCCAAGGGTTGCATGAAATATACGGGGACATTGTAGACAAGGTATAGAAGGGGTTGGTTTGGGAAGGAGAAGGTGCTGCTTTCTCTCCCGTCTCTTGAGTTCAGCTCTTGCTACTCGGGCTTTCTTGAAGTCTGCTGAACCCGTTTTGATGGTGTGTCTCCAGAGAGGTCTGTTTGCCGAGATATCCTCCCAGTGAACGGGGTCAATGTTGGTGCTTTTCAAGGCTGATTTGAGTTGGTCCTTGTACCGCCTCAAGGGGCTCCACGAGGACGTTTTCCTTCAGACAGTTCACCGTAGAGACAGATCTTGGGAAGGCGGTGTTCATTCATCCGACAGGCGTGACCTGACCATCGGAGACGATGTTCAATGATCAAGGCTTCGACAGAAATATGACAATAAAATATCAACAGCAATATGATAATAAAAGGGTTAAACAACAATACATTGATAATACTTTGTATGTTACCTGACTAGGACCAAACCACATATTAGCAACATCTCGATATTCCTTATATTCAATTGCCAGGCTTGGCATCAGAACCTGAAGTAATAACAAAAGAAAAAAAGCTACAAATGAATATTTACAACTTTTAGTTTAACAAAGATACATAACAATGTTTCCATCAATAAAAATTAAACAACTTTTTTTCTATTTCAAGTAAAATACTCATCAATATAAAATGTAGATCAAATTAATTAGTCAAAAACTTTCTAGACAGATTACAAAGAGGTGCTGAAAAGTTCCTGGCTTTGGGTAAAAGGAAATACAGGAGGATCAGTTAATTATGATTATATTGAACATATTCCCCTCTCAGATTCACACAGTTATTGCAGCAGTTCTTCAGTTTTCCTAAACTGTGCAAAAGAACTTGGAAGATTGGGCCTCCAACCAGGCCTTTCACAATACCCTTAAAGTCAGGAACTTTTCAGCGTCCCCTCGTACATCAAAAACAACAGCCAATGTATCAAATACTACTCTCTGTAGTCCAGGGAAAGAATATTGTGAAATGTCTTTTTTTTCTGCCTTCAGTGCCAGAACACTTTATCACCATCATCAACACTTTTCTATTCTTGCATGAGTTGGACAGAATTTACTGACACAGATTTTATATGGATGGGTGACCTTCCCATTGCCAGTCCTTACATGTTTCAAAGGAAGGTAATATTTCTCTATGGTCAGACATACTTTTGCAAAATAATAAATGACATTCATTTACAACAATCACGATATCTCGACAAGGAGACACAAACATACACACACTCTCATACACACAACATGCATAAATAAATAAATATATATATATATATATATATATATAT
>NC_068990.1:44989740-45000102 GCF_001194135.2 Octopus bimaculoides
TATATATATATATATATATATATATATATATATCCTCATTGTCACTTAACATCAGTTTTCCATGCTGGCATGGGTTGAATGGTTTAATAGGACCTGTTAATCCACAGGGGTGTGCCAAGCTCCAACATTAGCTTTGATGGGTTTTCTATTATTGGATGCCTTTCCCAACACCGACCATCTTACAGTGTGTACTGGGTACTGTTTACATGCCTCTGGTATGTAAAAAGTCACCAAGTAGTTTGCAAGACAGAAAAAGAACAGAAGAGAGAAAAGCTCCCATGATTAAGTGTGAGGTATTAGAGAAGGGGAGGTAGCTTTTTGCGAGATGCTAATGTATGATAGAGAGACAAGCACAGGTATCTTGCCATAGAGGGAGTACATGGCTACCCAACATTATATAAGGTTGGTAGTAGAAACTGGGAAGAAGATGAAGATAAAAATGGTAGTGACAGAGTGCCAGAGCAAACTTTCAAAGTACAAAATGGTGAGCTTAAGAAAGAATATGGTAAGTGGATCAAGAGGAAGGAAATGGTAGGTAGTTCATAAGAATGAAAGGGGAGATTAGAAGATGGTTAGAGATGAGAGTAGAGGTGAATGTAGTGAATGATGAGCAAGGGTGAAAGTGTGATTGGTAGGAAATATCAGAATAGAGAGGGAGACTCTAAGAAAGACAACAGTTGGAGGATAGATCATAAGGGAGGAGGAGGATGTGCAAGGTGAAGGAGTGATGGAGAGGAAGATAAGTGGGTACATAAATGTGTGTTTAGTGAGTAAAGTATGATGGTGGATATGAGAGAGTATTGAGAATGATAGCAGATATATGAGGTGATAAGATGGAGTATGGTGGAGAAGATGAATATCTGAAGGCATAGAGAGGAGGTGAGAATAGCATGGGAAAAGGAAAGGAAGATAAAGAGAATAAGTAAAGATTCAAGAGGAGGAAGAGGTAACTGCCAGTGCAAATAAAGTGAGAGGAGGGAGTAATATGTGCTGATTCTGTACTCAAGCAATTATTGCCACTGAGTAGTGTCATAGAGATATGATGTGGAGAAAGAGGCTAAGTGTTAGGAGAATGAAGTACAAGGAAATGCTTAACATGGTCTTAGAATGGGTTACAAGCTTACATAGATTGTATTTAGGACATTGTTTTTCTTGTGATGGATGGCTCTTTTCATGCACAGTGAATCATCAATCATCTCAGTCCTTTGTCATTTTCTTTATTAGAGTGTGTTCTTAATTTCTTGAAATTATCTCCCATCCTTCTTGAGAATCTCTGTTCTAATCCAGAGGGAAATTTCAAAACATTCAGTACACCTTCCTTAATTTTATTCAAAAATTTGAATAACTGGTGCTCCTGAATTATTCCTCTTAATTTCTTTTACTTTTATTTTATACATAAATGTGTATTATGTGTTGTTTTTGCTTTTTTTTTTCCGTTTTTGGAAATAAGCATGTAATACACATGCACACAAACACACACACATAAATTTGTAGTAAACTTTACAGCAAAAAAAAAAGCTATGTTATTCTTATTAATAAACCGTCTCTATAATTAATAAAATTAATTAATGTTGCCATTTTCATGAAAAGGGTACACAAGTATTAACTTATAATGTAATAATATTATGAAGCCAGTGGTCAACAGAAAGACCATCCAGTTCCAAATTCCAAGTCAAGACCTCATACAATATGATGCAGGATCTGAGACATTTGAAAAGAATCTATAATTTAAATGCACTCAACTCTCACCATCATGAAAACTCGAATCAAAACATAAGCAAGGTGACAATGATAATTAAGTATCATACTTGAAAATAAGTAACAAAAAAATTCTAAACTATCAAAAGAAAGTCTGTTTTTTTTGTTCATTTGTTTTTCTAGATTGGCATGTAAGATACTCACAGGTTCTGATTTATCATATTCCATAATTCCAAAAGGAGCAGGACCATAAACAGAAATGGAGACCAGGAAGACAATAATCTGTACAAAGGTGACCCAGTATGTGAAATAAGGCCTGAACAAAGAAAATAAATAAGATGTCTTATTGTATAAGAATACAGCAGAGCTAAATATGGTGGGTCTTTTTTGTTTTGTTTGCTTTTTTTAATGGTTTAGTCAAAGGCTCTTTGGCTCTTTTCAGGGCCAAACAGGATTGGTGGTAGAAAGTTCTCCTAAGACCAGACACTTAGCCTGAATGCTTGCAACAGAGTGAACCTCTTCTAAAAGCACTCAAGAGCCTGATGGTGGTGCCAAACCAGATGACAGATTAAAGTTTACCACATAAGAACAGAAATGTTTCACCAAACTTTATGCACAAGGAGCTGGTTAACTCAAAGCAGTAGTAGAAGACAGTGACTTGCCCAACCCAAGGTGTTGCACTGTGGGATCAAACCTGAAACCATGTAGTTTGAAAGCAAATTTCTTAATCACACAACCATTCATTATAATTTATCCTCAATGTGTTATAACATTTCCTTTGCAGCCCAAAGTTGTATTAACAACTTACACATCTTGATAATATGCATACAGAACAACATTAAATACAGAAATGTGAAGGCATGTGGCTTAGTGGTCAGGGTATTCAGTTCACAATTATAAGGTCATGAGTTCGATTCCCAGCAGCACATTGTATCCTTCAGTAAGACACTTTATTTCACATTGCTCTAGTCTACTCAGCTGGCAAAAATGAGTAGTACCTGTAATTCAAAGGGTTGATCTTGTCACATTTTGTGTCATGCTGAATGTCCCTAAGAACTATGTTAAGGGTCTCTGTGGAGTGCTCAACCACTTGTACATTAATTTCACAAGCAGGATGTTCTGTTGATTGGATCAACTGGAACCCTTGTCATCATAACTGATAAGTTCCAGTAGTAAGTACAGAAATGATATAATAATTCCACATAAAGGATGTAACTAAATATCATAACAATAATGACATGCAAGAATACATGCCAACAAGGGAAGCTCTACTTTATTATTTGACCTAGAAAAGCAGCCAAATTGCTCTTAAACCACACCCTTTTTTAAAATGATATCTAATACTAGGTTGGCAGACAGCATTATATGTGTGTGATAACTGACAAAATAACATGTGATGATCATTGCTCAGTTCACTATGAACTAGGCTCAACAACAACAACAAAACCATATGATATACACACACAATAATGCATAATAGTAATCATCACCATCATCACTATCATTTTTATGTTCTTCCATGCTGTCATGGGTTGAACAAGATTTATTGAGGCAGCATTCTACAGTCAAATACCCTCCTTGTCACCAACTCTTTCTTGTTTTTAAAGTAAGGCATACTTTATTGCACTGATCTTTACATGAAATCAACAAAACTGCCAAGCTACAGGATGTAATATTCATGATAGATGTACACAAATAGTGTGAAGACAGGAGGAAACAAAAGCAAGCCCACCTGCCCAACAGACAACACAGACAGACAGACATTTACTCACAAAGTATTGCTCAGCCCATGGTTATAGTAAAAGAAACTTGCCCAAAGTGTTAAGTACTGAGATAGAACCCAAAGCCAAGCAGTTACAAAGTGAACTTCATAGTTACACAGTTACATCTGTACCCAGATGTGATATAGTTATGATATGTAATAAACACAGTAAAAGGATAGTGCAACATATATACAAATTTTTTTAAATAAATGAATTAGGTGCAGTGCCTTTGGCCACTACAGACTCAGGAGATTATTGTAGCTGATGTACAGTCTGGACATCTTCAAGTCAATTACTGCAGAAAAACTATGGGTCACCGTTTATAACATAGTGAACTCCTCTAAAGACATGCAAAGATCAAGTGAGTTAAACCAAGAAGTGTATTAGAACTACCAC
This sequence comes from Octopus bimaculoides, assembly GCF_001194135.2. NCBI lineage: Eukaryota > Metazoa > Mollusca > Cephalopoda > Octopoda > Octopodidae > Octopus > Octopus bimaculoides. Next base: position 44,993,598 of record NC_068990.1, read on the forward strand.
ACAAAAGTTCAACATTGCTATCAGATCTATATCATAATACACATAATACAATAGTTAGATTTGTGGGACCTGTACAAATTCTATATTTTCTTTATTTCTGTTTTGACACACAAAATTTATAGATCTCCATAAAATTGTCTCATGTAATGAGACAATTTATTATGTCCTCAATATCATTCCAAACTTAAGATTGCTTAAAATGTGATGTGCATGCATGTTTGATTTTGTTAAAAATTTGATATCTTTGATTTGACATAGGCACAGGTGTGATTGTGTGGTAAGAAGTTTACTTCCAAACCACATGGTCCCAATTTCAGTCCCACTGTGTAGCACCTTGGGGAAGTGTTTTCAAATATAATCCTGGGAGAACCAAAACCTTATCAGTGGGTTTGGTAGATGGAAACTGAAAGAAGCTTATCATCATCATCATCATCATCATCATTTAACGTCTGTTTTCCATGCTGGCATGGGTTGGACAGTTTGACTGAGGACTGGTAAGCCAGTAGGCTGCACCAGACTCCAATCTGATCTGGCAAGGTTTCTACAGCTGGATGTCCTTCTTAATGCCAACCACTCCAAGTGTGTAGTTTTCTGCTGCACACAAAAACTATCTTCCCAGTTAACCTTCCTTTGATATTGCTGCACCTCTTATGTGTCCATAGCTTACACCAGGTACATCTTATAGAGTTTCTACCTACGCCTTTTCTACAGATCGAGCAGGGCCATCTACCTGAAGGGGTTTGTGATTTGTCTGCCTTCCTACTTACTAGGACTTTGGTCTTTGCTAGGTTGACTCTAAGGCCCTTCGATTCTAGACCTTGCTTCCACATCTGAAACTTCATCTCTAATTCTGGTAGTGACTCAGCTATTAGAGCAAGGTCATCAGCATAGATGAGCTCCCAGGGGCAGCCTGTTTTGAATTCTGGAGGGCTATGATGAATAAAAGGGGGTTGAGAACTGATCCTTGGTGAATCCTTACTTCTACCCAGAATTCTTCCCTACACACATTGCCAACCCTCACCTTACTGACAGCATCCCTGTACAGGGCTTGTACAGCTCTTACCAACCACTCATCTATCCCTAGTTTCCGCATTGAGCACCAGATAAGGGATCAAGGGACCCTGTCAAAGGCTTTCTCCAAGTCAACAAAAGCTAAGTACAGAGGTTTATCTTTGGCTATGTATTTCTTCTGCAGCTGTCTTACCAGAAATATAGCATCGGTGGTGCATCTCCCAGGCACAAACCCAAACTGCATCTCATTTAGACTGACTCTCTCCCTAATTAGTTGAGCTATGACCCTCTCTGTAACTTTCATCACCTGATCTAGCAATTTGTTACTTCTGTAGTCATTTCTATCTAAAGCATCCCCTTTTCCATTGTAGCAGTTGACTAGACGGCCATTAGAGCAAAGAAACAGGCCTGGAAGAGTGAGGGGAGCAGGAAACTGTATCAGATAGTCAGAAGAGAAGCTAGGAGACAGGTATATATAACCAAGGAAGAAGCAAAAAAGAAGAAGTTTGCCAATGTCCAGTGACCTGAGGACCAAAGAACTGAAGTATTTCGGATTGTAAGACAGTGTGTGAGAGAAGATTGTAATGTCATAGGAAAGAAATGTGTCCACATGGATGATATGCGTGTGTGTGTGCATACATGAGTGTGTGTGTTTATATATGTAGGTTATAGATCAACAACAACAACATTTAACATGCATTTTCCATGCTGGATGTGTCAGACAGCTTGACAGGAACTGGCAAGGAATGAGCCACACAAGGTTCCAAAGCCTGTTTTGGCTCAGTTTCTAGGGCTAGATGCCCTTCCTAATGCCAACCACTTTACAGAGTGTATTGGGAGCTTTTTATGTGGCACCTTGGTTTTAGGATCTCGACTCTGTTGTGGTGGATGGGTCTTCTCAAGTAGAGCAATGTGCCACATATCTTGGTCCTCTGTCATCTTCATAAGGTTCACCGTTTTGAGATTGGCCTTCAATACTTCGTCCCATGTCTTCCACATAGAGAAAGAGAGAGAGAGAGTGTGTGTGTGTGTGCGTGTGTGTGCACGCATGTGTGTGTGTGCACGTATGTGTGTATGTGAGAGAGAGAGAGTGTGAGAGCCAGGAAAAAAATTTCAGGGTTCAAGTGGATCAGGTACTTAAATAGTAAATCACCAAGGTCGGGTCAGTGATATCACTATCATGTAGAAATACTTGAAGACAAATACATACTTGCTAAAATAAGCATGGATTTATACTCCAGTTGTACATACAATCACAATTCTCTGACTGAATTCTGGTCAGCAGTCAAATTGGGACTTTTTACTTATTGAGATGTTCAAAATGTCTAATTCTTACATGTAGCCACTTGATGAAAATGGATTATTTTTTTGTATGATGTAACATCAATAAAAAATACATCTGAAAAAGCTGTAGTGAACTACAATCTGTCTGTCTGTCTGTCTGTGTGTGTGTGTGGGGGGGGGGGGTTATTGTCTCCTTGCCTTGACTTCATGTGATAGTTGTAAACACACATCACTATCATACATGTGGTATCTTTTGTTTCCGAACTTCCATGAAAACACGTCTGGTCATGGAGAATATTACCTTACGTGGAAATAAGTGAAGTTGGTGTCAGAAAGACATCCAACCATTGAAAATTTGCTTCAACAAATTCCACCTGACCCAAGCAACCATGGAAAAGTGGGCGTTAAACAATGATGATAATGATGATTTTCATGATTAAGATGGTTAAAAGCATAATACTCAAGCATACAAATATCTGACAAACCGAATAATCTGATAGATTATAACATGATGTTATTGAAGTATAAACATATATAACAACCTTGTTCAATGGTGGAGACCACTAACAAATAACATATTTTTTAAAAAGTTTGTTTTTTCTTTTTATTTACCTGTAATTATCTAACTCATCAATTTGAGTCTTGATATGAGCTGGTAAACGAGTTTTTACTCTTTGGTGCAGCATGGAACCCAAGAGACTCATACCATAGCGTCTCTTCTGAGGTCTTTTTAATATTGATGAGATAACGTTATCTTTAATTTTGTTAAGCCCAATAGGAGCATCAACAGTATCATAAGAATCTGGTGGTGGAGTGTCTTGCACAGCAGCCTTTTTTGGTGATCTACAACAGAAATATGAAGGAAGTTGTATAGATGAAAAATCTACATAATTTTCTTTCACACACAAAATACTTTTCCCTTGAAATACCTTAGCTATTTTTTCAGTTTCTTATGCAAAAAAAATTATTTTTTTCATTATATCAAAATTTTTGTTGAAAATAAGATTCATAGGATAATTTTCTTTGTAGATGTGACTTGTGATATGTCTTAACATCAGATCCAAAGGATATGCTTCAAAACCATACGTTTGATATAACTTCAATTTATATTTTTGAGAGATGGTGGATACTTTAATAATGGTTCGTAAATCCTTAAATTCATAACTAGTCACTTCAGCTCGCCTGAGCACTTCCATGATCATTAATCAGTATCTGTACTCCAATGTGATGGTGTTAGAGAGAGAGACCTGCCAACTTAAGGTGCAGATTTCCATATTTCAACCTGAGAAACTCTGCTCCACATGGTATGATAATCTACCTCAACTTCTAATTCTTGCCCCATTCACTTCTCAAATCCCTCAACCATTTATTTATTCAATCTTCGTTTTTTTCTGACTGTCTATTTCAGGTTTCTATACTCTAACACACTTGGTTGTGACTTTGACTCTACAATTGTTTGTGTGTACATGCTGTATATATGCACATCATGGAGTCTGATAAGTGTGTATGCCTATACAGCTGTGAACACATTTTAATACTGTCTCTTTAGATATTCACCTTATAATTACACCAATCACAACTCTACAGTTCTATATTTAAGAGATGAGGAATTATTTACATTATTTACATTATCTACATTTGACGGATATTCGTCCTCATCTTGAGAACCCAGGTTCGAAATTTCCCCAAGACACCTGGCGAAGGCTGGAGGGTATATCAGCCGAAACGTTGTGTTAACAACAAACAAGATGAGGACGAATATCCGTCAAATGTAGATAATGTAAATAATCACAACTCTATTTTTAAAACTTGGTCATTGTCCTCTTCTTGTTTATTACCTCTAATTCATTCCCTTTTTCCTTGCCACTTCCATATTCTCATCCTTATACCACCTCTCTTTGGCCCTTCTCCTTCACTCCCCTTCACTGCCAACAGCCAGCCTAACAGTACATTCATCTTTCTCTGCCTTCCATTGAAAACCAGATCCATGAAATGTTACAGCAATCAAACTTACTAATTTCTACAAACTCTCTAACCTTAATGGAGTTGGTTGGTCGTGATGTGTAACTGATTTAAAATGATCAAACATGCAAACACGCATTGTGTGGTTGAGAAGTTTACTTCCTAAGCATGTGGTTTCAAGTTCGGTCCCACAGTATGACACCTTGGACAAGTGTCTTCTACTATATCCCCAGGTCAACAAAAGACTTGTGAGTAGTTTTGAAAGACTGAAACTGAAAAGAAGTCTGTCATATATGTGTATGCATGTATGTATGCAAATGTGTGTGAGCCACATTGTCTTGACATCATGTGACATGAGGTTGTTCAGAAAGTTCTGAGCGTTTTTTAATATGCAAAAAGGGATATAAATAATTGACCTTTTAATAAACTTTATTCAATGAAATAATTTCCTTTAGTATTAATGACATTTGCCCATCTATCAGGCAATTTAAATATTCCACCACCATAAAATTTAACTAGTTTTGAAGAAAAAACGTTATTTAGATGCATTCTGACTTCATCTAAATTGTTAAATGTTTTTCCTTGCAATGAGTTCTGTAGAGACAAAAACAAGTGGTAGCCAGACATCACAATATATGGTGGGCGGGGTAAGAGATCCCAGCCAAGTTCATGTAACTTTATTCAGATAGCCAAAGATACATGTAGTAGGGCATTGTCTTGTTGGAACATTACCCCTTTTCTGTTGGCATTCCCCAGCCTCAATTCTTGGATTTTTTTTATTCAAATTAGCCAGCAGACAACATTACACATCAGAATAATGGTCTAGTTTTGTGGAAAAAGCTCATAATAAATAATGCCTTTACGATCCCACCAAACACAAAGCATAGCTTTTTTGGCATGGATATTCATCTTTGGTTGCTATTTTTGGGGATCCTTACGCAAACTCCAGGATCTTTTTTACACTACATTCTCGTACACAATCCATTTTTCATTTCCAGTCAAAAGTAGTTTTTAAAAAAAGGCATGCTTTCATTCCGTTTCAAAAGCAGATCACAAACAGAATACCAGTCCAAGCAATTCTTTTCTGAGAGTTTGTGAGGGACCCATACATTACAGTGAGAAATGTATCCTAGCTTCACCCGGTGTTCATGAGTCATACTTTCAGAAACTTCCAAGTTCTCTAGTCGTGATATTTGAGGTTTCTTTGATTTTTGCCTTCAAAACATCTTTGTTCAGTTTTGAAGGTCTTCCACTGAAATTGTCATCTTTAAAGCTAATCTCTCCAGCTTTAAATTTTGCAAACCATCTTTGAACAGTTGATCCACCTACAGCATCATCACCATAAACTTCACAAATGCTTTTGCAAGTCTTTGCAACATTTTCTCCTTTTTTTAGAAAGGAAAAACATTACAATGCAAATATGAAATTTTTGGTTATCCATTTCAAATGTCAATAAAAGGTAACTGGAATGAAAGATAAATCTATTTTTAGTCAGGAACAAAGAAGAGAAGCACTGCCATTTCAAGCAACACCAAAGTTTTAACTATATTATGTTTCAAGTCTGTTCAATAAAGCATTAAAAGAATTGTGTTTAAAAGCACTCAGAACTTTCTGGAGAACCTAATAGTTGTCAACAAATGTCACCATTATATAGAAGGCGTCCTTCAGTGCCAATCTTCCAATCACGAGGAATTACTATCTTGCTTGGAAACAAGTAAGGATTGGCAACAGGAAGAACAGGCTAAAGGTAGGTACATAGTCCTTGAAGAGTGTTCGAGAAAGGATTGAGACTGGTCAGGATAACCCCCTTTTACCTACCCACACACAAATTTGAAGACATTTTTACATTTGTCCATCCCATGCCAGCATGGAAAACAGACATTAAATGATGATGATGATGATGATGATGATGATAGTGATGGTGGTGATGGTGATGGTGATGGTGGTGATCATCATCATCATCATCATCATCATCATCATCAACATCATCATCATCATCATCATCATCATCCGCTTTCCATGCTAGCATGGGTTGGACGATTTGACTGAGGACTGGTGAAACCAGATGGCTACACCAGGCTCCAATCTGATTTGGCAGAGTTTCTACAGCTGGATGCCCTTCCTAACGCCAACCACTCAGAGAGTGTTGTAGGTGCTTTTACGTGTCACCCGCACGAAGGCCAGTCAGGCAGTACTGGCAACAGCCATGCTCAAAATGGTGTATTTTATGTGACACCTGCACATGATG
>NC_068990.1:45000678-45006378 GCF_001194135.2 Octopus bimaculoides
AACAAACGTGATTAGGACAAATATCCGTCAATTGTAAATAATGTGCAAATAAAAGGTTGACATGTTGTTAGAGATCCAGATTGTTATCTGTACCTGTCCAGTTTGTCTTAATGTTGTTGCCAGTGCCCCTGGACTGGCTTGTGCGGGTGGCACATAAAAGACACCATTTCGAGCGTGGCCGTTGCCAGTATCGCCTGACTGGCTTTCGTGCAGGTGACACGTAAAAGCACCTACTACACTCTCTGAGTGGTTGGCGTTAGGAAGGGCATCCAGCTGTAGAAACTCTGCCAAATTTAGATTGGAGCCTGGTGTTGCCATCCGGTTTCACCAGTCCTCAGTCAAGTCGTCCAACCCATGCTAGCATGGAAAGCGGACGTTAAACGATGATGATGATGATGATGATGATGAACCACTATACATTTCCTTTATCCCCAAAAATACTTCTTAATTATAATCAATAATTGCTAAATCTCTGGATTAAATGAATATACACCAGACACAGGCATGGCTGTGTGGTAAGAAGTTCGCTTCCCAACCACATGGTGCCAGGTTCAGTATCACTGCATGGCACCTTGGGAAAGTGTCTTCTATTATACCAAAGCCCTGGGACAACCAAGGCCTTGTGAGTAGATTTGATAGATGGAAACTAATAGAAGCCCATTGTATATATACATTACATGTGTGGGTATTACTGTCTCCCCACCTTGACATTGCGTGATAGTTGTCAATGAGTGTCACTGTCATGCAAACAGTGTCCTTTGTGTCCAATATTCTGGTCATGGGGAAATATTACCTTACTTGGAAGCAGGTAAGGGTTAGTGACTGGAAAGGCATCTAGCAGTAGGAAATCAACACCAACAAAATTCCATCCAGCCTATGTGAGCAGGGAAAAATGGACATTAAAAATCATGATGATGATGATGCTGACACCTCTAACTGATTAAACCAACTCTTTTTTTTTTTTATACAACTCAAGGCAATGCAAACTATACCTCTTAAACCCACAATAGATGCCACATCATGCCTGATGACAATCATCCTTTTATGATTTTCTTACCACATTCAACCTTACTCAGCCTTTTCTATCTCAAGGCAGTGAAAACATATACCTGTATCCAGAATTATTCCCATGGAAGATGGTGAGTTGAACTAAGCTTAGGCAAGCCAACAAAATGCTCAACAGTTTTACAGTGCTAACACTTAACTATAATTACTTTGTTGTCCTTACATCTAGATAAGATGCACTGCTGAAAATTAAGTCTTGGCCACTGACACAGTGGAGTAGCACAGAATGGGATATGATCTGCACACCTCACTTCCTCTCAGCAGATTGTCTGATACCCAATTGACTTATCAATCTGCACTTCTTAAATCCATAACAAATTCCACACTGTATGCTTCAGTCTTTTTAAGATCTTCCTACCCAAACTCTGTGCTCAATTTGTTGATTATGTTTGACATTTATACCTACCCCTTAAGACAGGAGTATCTAGAAAGGTAATATACACAGCTCAACATCCTCAAATTAATTAATTGGAAAAGTAGATATAAATTATATCTTCTTTTATCTTTTAATTGTTTCAGTTTTCAGACTGCGGTCATGGTGGGACACTACCTTGAGGAATTTTAGTTGAATGAATCCGCCCAGAATTTTTAATTTTTTAAGCCAAATACTTATTCTATCACTCTCTTTTGCTGAACTGTTAAATTATGGGGATATAAACACTCCAACACTGGTTGTCAAGAGGTGGTGGGGGACAAGCACAGACACAACACACACATAGCTTCTTTCAGTTTCTATCTACCAAATCCACTCACAAAGCTTTGATTGGCCTGACGCTATACTTGAAGACACTTGACCAAGATGCCACACAAAACAATGTTGTTGACAAGCTAACGTATTCCCACACAACCATGCCTGCACCTACAAGGATTCTTAACAAGTAAAATATATAAAGAAATATATTTTTAAAAAATTAAAATAAATTAAAGAAATCAATTGTTCCAAAATAATAGTTTATGAATTAATTACATTTCAGCTTCTTCAAAATTTTCTTCTTCAGGAATCTGTTCAAGGGTTTTCTCTGTTTCCGTTAATTCTTCATCAAAAAATACATCATCTATAATACTATCTTCTCGAGGAGGAATCTATAAAATATGATTTAAGATAGAATTAAAAGAAAAAATTTTAGTCTTTTCTATCTTTTATCTTTTACCTGTTTCAGTCATTGAACTGCAGCCACATTGAAGCACCAACTTGAAGGGTTTTAGTCAAATGAGTCATCCTGAATGTTTATTTTTTTTTTAAGGCTAGTACTTATTCAATTGATCTATTTTGCTGAACCAATAAGTCACAGGATACATAAACAAACCAACACCAGTAGTCAAGTGGGGGGGGGGGGCAAGCATAAATACAAAGACATACACATACATGTACATATATGTGTGTGTACACACACAAATATATGCACACATGCATATATATATATATATATATATATATATACAAGCACATACATATACACATAACAGGCTTCTTTCAGTTTCCATCTACCAAATCCATTCACAAGGCTTTGGTCAGCCCGAGGCTACAGTAGAAGGCACTTACCCAAAGTGCCACACAGTGGGGTTGAACCCAGAACCATGCAGTTGGGAAGCAAAATTCTTACCACACAACCATGTGTGTGCTATGATGTTAATTTAAATTTTAATATCATTAGTCATGTAATGATTTTCCTTTTAATAATTTTCAGAACTGTCAGAAGCCACCGAGAAGGCAAGAGTGAGGATGAGTGGTGCAGCAGGAATGAACATTGAGAATGGTAGAAACATCTGACTCAATAAAGCTTGTGCTGTTCTGCATGAGCTTTGTCACCTATATTGACAGGTGGTACTGAGCAGCTCTGGTGTTGCAGTGGAAGGAACCAGAACACTCACAGAGCTGCTTTACCATCTGATGAGACATCAACTTCTGCATTTGAAGACAGAGTACAGCAGCACCTTCAGCACACAAGTGTTTGCCCTATATTGTTATTATACACTGATATAGTCAGAGTATTGTTCCCATCTTGGTCTGTTTCAGCTACTGTACCCTCCAGCTTTTTTCAGATGTTTGTCATATTCAGTAATGTTATTTGAAATTTGGAACTAAACCCTTTGTTTAATTCCACAGGAGTAGATTGTTCCCATTCTATTGTTCATAATAGAGATATTTTCCTTATTAGTTATTCTGCAACAAGTGATGTAACTAATTTGTTAATGATTTCAATCCCTTTTATTTGTTTCAGTCTTAGGACAGTAGCCATGCCAGAAGACCAGCTTGAAAATTTTAAGTTGAACAGTTTGACACTAGTAACTTATTTTTAAGTCTGGTACTTATTCTGCTGGTCCCTTTTGAAAGCCACTAAGTTATGAGAATGTAAACAAACCAACACTGGTTGTCATTCAGTCTGTGTGGAGGGGAAAAACACAAACACATATATGCACACATACACACACACACATATACAATGGGCTTCCACACAGTTCCTGTCAACTAAATTCACTCACGTGGTGCTGATCAGCCTAGAGCTTTAGAAGACATTTACTCAAGGTGCTATACAGTAGGACTGAACCTGAAGCTACATGGTTGCAAAGCAATCTTTTTAAGCACACAGTCATGCCTGCACCTATATGTACAACTTTAGTTGGAACACAAAAAACTAGGGGTATCACAATTTGAGAAGTTATAAATAGAACATCCCCAGTACAGACAATAGAATGAGGAAAATCTACTGACATGTATTTAATAAAGAGTTTGGTTCCAAACCTCAAACACCTTACCAAATATAACAGGCACCTGAAGAAGACTAGAAAATACAACAGCCAAAACTTTGCTACTATAACAACTAAGAATGAGGAAACCTTTCTGAATATATCAGGGCATAATAGTGTAGCTACAAGACATAGCATCAACTGGAAGTCATTTTACCAGTACCACGTAAAAAGTACACATGGCAGTGTCATGTAAGAAGCACTTATGCTGGTGCTATGTACAAGCATTCATGCTGGTGCTACATAAAAGCACTTGTGCTGGCGCCACATTCAAAGCACACAGCACACACTGTAAAGTGGTTGGTGTTAGGAAAGGCATGCAACCATAAAAACCAAGCCAAATCAGGCTGGAACCTGGTGCAGTTCTCTAACTGCCAGTTCTGGTCAAACCATCCAACCCATGCCAGCATGGAAAACAGGATGATGAGGATGAACCAAAATTATACATTTAGAGTATTGAAGAGAGAGAGAGAGAGAGAGAGAGAGCACCTATATATAGGTGTGTATCTTATATCATAGGTGAAATTTCCCACTATATTTCAGATGATGTAAGTTGGAGTAAGAAATAAAAAATAAGAGTTGCAAAATGCAGCAAATGGCAGATTTATGCAAGTGAACTGAAGAACTCAAATTTTCATAATGTTATTCAAGAGAAACTAAAAACTAACCAGCTTCAGTGACAATGAATATCTATCTAAAGCTATTAGAAATTTGGCATATTTAACTTAGTTCTACTGATAGTTTTGACATTTTCTGGTATTTCATGTCTCTTCTAAACCTTGACTGCTCTGTTGAACTTTAAATAGTCCTTTCAACTAAAGTTAAGTGGTAGCTGTAAACAAACAGATATATGATACTTATCTGCCAGAAAGTGAATGTAGTTTTCAATAAGTCAAAATTTGCAACCATTTCATGGCCACTAAATCATTCAGATTAACTAATTTTGAAAATTTTATTTAAAGTGCAGCTGTGTGTAAGGAGTTTGCTTCCCAACCACATGGTTCCAGGATCAATTCTCTACTAGAGCTCTGGGCCAACCATAGCCTTGTGAGTGGGATTTCATGATATATATATACAGTATATCCCAGCTTATTTGTGGTCCCGGTTATTCATGGAACTAATAATTGTTCACAGAAACCACTGCATATTTGTGGAATCGCAAATATCGTCCATGATATTTTATGGCATTTTTCCTGGCAATATATATTTTTTCACACTTTTTAAGGCTAAATTATTAATAATAATATACTGTATTTCCCAGCTTACTGGACACCCCTTCGCAGTTGAAGCTCCCTCTGATTAGAATAGCCACACATCACGTCGCTTGATTGTTTTAGATACAAGTACACTGCATCTTGTATCTCTTATTCCTGCTTTCAATCAAAGCTTGCTAATTAGTATAGCAACATCTATCTATATTTCACACATACACATGCTCTCTCCCTCTCTTGCTGTATTTGTCTCTCAACAACAACTTCTCATTGTAGTGAACATATATATATAAATATTGCAATACCAACTGGTTTGCAATACCAGCTTCAGGAAACCTGCCTGCCACCTAGTCACCTACCGATCCGGCAGACACTCTAGCCAAATCGACTACATCCTCGCCAGAAATAAGGAAAGAGGGAGGCTTATAAATGCCAAAACCCTCCCTGGCGAAGAATGTACACCCCAACACAGATTAGTAGTCAGCGACTTCAAGATCAAGGCAATATGGGTGCCCAGAAGTAGACCGGCTTGGAGGAGAAGGGTATGGAAGCTTAAAGACCCTGCAAATGGACAGAGACTTAGAGACAAGTTACTTGAAGCATTTGACGAAATAGAAGGGGATATAGCATCATACAACGTGGAAGACAATTGGAGATTTCTGCGGGACAACTTGTT
>NC_068990.1:45009389-45011675 GCF_001194135.2 Octopus bimaculoides
ATATATATATATATAGTGCATCGCACCAGTATTACTTGGGCTACTCATGACAGACCAAAATTATATACAACACAAGACTGAACGTTAATCGCTACATTTCATCATACATATTGTTTATTTCAACAGGATGATTTTTAAAGTCATGAGCCAATATAGCCTAACTGAAATTAGGTTACTTGCTGGTCCCTCTCTCTCTTATTATTATAGTATAGATTACTGTATCTAGTAGTAATACAAACTAAATTTTTCAAAAACATGATAATTTTTAATCTCTACTCAATCTCCCATTGGTAGTATGCACGTTAGATGAAAGGAAAATTTTGTAGTTTTTTTGGGGGAAAAACTGCATCCAGTAGCTATCTCGAGTATTTTGTTGAGTGCTGCGTTTTTTCTAGCATGTTATTAAAGCCCTATGATGCCCGCCCAAATGCCCTACAACTTCTAAGGCTTCTGGCAGTGAACCTAAGCACCAGAAAAAGGTTATGACGCTCCATGAGAAGGTACAACTGCTGGATATGTTCCGGGAAGGTAAGTTATGCTGCAGTAAGTCGCTATTATGTTGTCAACAAAAGCACCATATGCTATATAAAGAAGAACAAAGTGGCAATCAGGACTACCGTAGCAGTAAGTTTCTGTGAAAGTGCCAAAAAGATAACAATAGTGAGAAATAAGCACTTCATCAGGATGAAATCTGCCTTGGCATTGTGGATCAGAGACTGCCAGAAGAAAAACATCCCTTGAGCGGTGGTAACATCAATCACAAAAAAGCGCTGAAATTATACCAGTGGTTCGACAGAGATGGAGCAGAAGGCACCAAAGAACAGCAACCAAGACCATTGACAGCACCAGAACCTGAAGATTTTCAAGCCAGCAAGGGATGGTTTGACCGTTTCCAGAAACGGTTTAAAATAAAGCGCGTTTCCCTGCATGGAGAGACAGCATCAGCCAACAAAGAACCTGTCAAGAAGTACCTCAAGAACTTCAGGCAGATCATTGAAGACAAGGGATACAAGCCGGAACAGGTTTTCAATATGGACAAGACTGGCATGTTCTAGAAGAAGATGCCTTCCAGAACGTACATCATGAAGGACGAAACCAGAGCCCCAGAATTTAAGGCACAGACAGACAAAGTGATGCTAATTATGTGTGGCAATGCTGCTGGCTTCATGATGAAACCAGGATTTATCTACAAGTCTGCGAACCCAAAGGCCTTCAAAAAAAAGAATAAAAACCTGCTGCCTGTCCATTGGATGCACAACCCCAAGGCCTGGATTACCAAAAGTCTAACTTTGAATTGGTTCCATCAATGCTTTATCCCTTAAGCCAAGGAATACCTCCAAAACGTATGCATGGAATTCAAGGTGTTGCTTGTTATAGATAATGCTGGTGGTCACTCATTGGATCTGAATCATGAGGGAGTCCAAGCTGAGTTCCTCCCTGCCAACACCACCTCCCTCATCTAGCCTATGGATCAAGGCATGAGCCATGCCTTTAAGGCACTTTACACTAGGAACTCTCAAACACCTTGTGGACGCAATGGATTCAGACAAGAATTTCAAGTTAAATGAGTACTGGCGTAACTTCACGATTGCAACATGCCTGTCAGTCATCCACACAGCTCTTAAACACATGAAAACAGAAACCCTCATCATACGCTGGGAGAATGTGTGGCCAGGACTACAAGGGCTTCTCATCTGCAGATATTCAGCACAAGGCTGTCAACAATGTGATGAAACTGGCAAAGGTACTTGGCAAAGGTTTTGACGACATCACACAAGATGAGGTCAATGACCTCATTGATGCCCACTCTGAAACCCTGACAGACAAAGATTTGTTGGAGTTAACGAAGTCTGCCAGCAAAGAGGAGAAGGAAGAACCAGATCCAGAGGAAGAGGAGGATGAGGTGGGCCTGGCAGTCGAATGTCTGTCCAACCTTTTAAGGACAGCAAAGGAATTGCAAGGGAAGGCAGAAGCATGAGATCCTTATATGATTCAGTCTCTCCAATTTAAAAATATCATTGATGCTGCCGTGCAGACATATAAAACTCTCCTCACCACCATGAAGAAACAACGACAGCAACTTCGAATCACAATTTTCCTCAAGGCCACCAAGAAAACCTTGCACAAAGACATCCCCTAAAACACCTGAAGAGCTTTAAATCTTCTTTGCTGTGCAGTCATTACCTTCATTATTTTCATCATCATTTTAAATCAATATCATTTATTATTGGTGAGTAACCGTACATTTTACTTTATTTTCTATTAAATTACTATTAAATGATATAT
>NC_068990.1:45011960-45020679 GCF_001194135.2 Octopus bimaculoides
TGTTGAGCAAGACACTTTATTTCACATTGTTCCAGTTCACTCGGCTGTAGAAATAAGTTGCAATGTCACTGGTGCCAAGCTGTATTGGCTTTTGTCTTTCCTTGGATTACATCAGTGGTGTGGAGAGGGGAGGCTGGTATGCATAGGCGACTGCTGGTCTTCCATAAAAAATCTTGCCCGGACGTGTGCATCAGAGCAACTTTCTAGGTGCAATCTCATGGTCATTCATGATCAAAAGGGGGTCTTTACTCTTCTCTCTGTATATATGAAGTGGGGTGGGGGGGGATCTTTTTGCTTGTCCTCCACCACACCTGACAACTGGTGTTGGTTGTTTATGTCCCTGTAATTTAGCAGTTCAGCAAAAAGCAGCTCTTATAATAACTACCAGGCTTAAGAAAAAAAGTACTGGGGCAGATTTGTTTGAAGGGTTTTCCTCCAAGACAGTGTCCCTGCATGGCCATAGTCTAATGACTGAAACAAGTAAAAGGCATAATTCAACAAGTCAAGAAATAGAAGGTATGTGTGATTAAGATATTGAATTTCTATTACAAAGCTATAAGTTTATAGACACTTAACAACCCTAAGGTTTTCTATTTATTTAAAATACAATTATTTAACTGAGTAAGGCCAGTAGAGTATTAATAAATAAATAAATAACGTTTATATTAGTTTCTTGCCTCTATGATTTGAATTCAATCCCTCTGAGATAGTCTTTGCCTTTTGTCAACCCAAGAATGAGAAAATGAATACCAGTACATACTGGCTCAATTCAATCAACTATATCCTTCCCTTATAAATTTTAGGCCTTGTACTTATGTAAGAAATCATGTTGGTGTTGGTGCTTTTTTAGCTCTTATGGTCAAAAGCATTCCAGTTTTGACAATGACCTCTTTCAGCACATTCAAATCTACATGTCCAGTGGGCGCTTACTATTTTTAAAATGGTAGAAGAGAATATGAGGGTGATTAGACAGCTAGCAAACCAAGAGACCATGTAGAGGCCCTTTCTAGGCTCATAATATACTGAATAGGCAACAAGTGATGATATTTACATCATTAAAACACTGTACCACTATATCAATGCTTCACATTTTTTCTCACCCACTGCACCTATTCAATGCCTCTATTGATATCACAAGATAGCAGGACATAATCATTCAAAAATGGTAACACTTCTTTAATTTACTCAAAAGTAAATTACAACCCATTATATGTTACAGTAGAAATATAGATTCATATATGTTACACTATATGTCATGTCTCATACCTGATGCTTCAGAATTACATAAATATTTATAAACTGAAATCAAATTTTCACCACAAGGCTATAACTGGAACTATAGGACAGAAGTATCTATATCATTTTATTACACAAATGTTATTTTCCTACATCAAAATGCTGCCCAATGGAAAATCCACTGTCCACTCTAATAAGAGGGTAGCATTTCTAATAATAAATCATTGCTTTAAATTAGGGACCAGCAATTTCTTTTCGTAATGGCCCACCAGATTATTTTTCTACTATTTTTTTTACATTTGCTCATGCTTCCCTCACCCATCCGCCCCTACCTAACATATGCAGGGTGCGGTGAATAAATTGTCGTCCAAATTACACAAAAAGGAATATAACACTGATATCTCATTTTAACAGATATATTTACCAAAATTATATAAAAATATCTTCAAATACAAGAGTATCTGATCCTGGCAGAAATTTTCTCATCTGAGAAAAACCAAAGCATGTTCAGTTGGAGGGGATACTTGAGTTTGTTCAAAAGCTTCATAGTATGGTCTTTCCTCTAGTCCTTGATGGCTTGGGAAAAAAAGTTGGCCATTTCTTATCTTGTATGAAGAATACTGAATGTCTTCATGCACTACCTACCTGATAAGAAACTCGGACACTCCCTGGTGATGGACCTGATTGATTTGGGGGGATTGTTGTCAATCATGGCTTGAATCTCCAACAATCATGGCCTCAATCACCAACAAATTCAAGAGTTCTTTTCTTATCGGAACGACCAGAGTGAGCTTTCCGTACCATCATAATCACCATTAGACTCATCCAACTCTTTTCAAACCCTCTGCATTGTCCTCAGATTGACACTCAAACACTCTGAAATGTTCATATTGAAGCTTCCAGCAATTAATGCCAAGCAGTACAGCATGTCATTTCCAAATTTCTGCTGAGTGAATTGCATCATGGTGCTGTTTTTCTCACAGATAGTGCCCAACTAACCCTACTATACTGTGTAGTCAACAAAGTTAAAAACAAACAACATGCATGTGTGACATTAAAAATATAAAATGGCGATAATTTATCTATTGCACCCTGTATATGTTTTACATGTAAAAATATCCCCACACATCCTCACTAACACTATCTTCATCACAGGCAATATTTCTGTAAACAAAAACTTAACTGCTCATGATATAAAAGACATCTAAACCCATCAACTATCCAATGATAAGCAAATACATTAAACTGCAAAATGTTTTACAAAAGGTCTAAGGCCCGCAGAAGACATAATAATGGCCCAACTTTTGCCAAACTCTGCTTTAAATAAAATATAAAGATAGTGAAAGAAAAACCCAAAATACTTTTTATGTATTTTTTTTTTTACCTGTGCAGAATCTTCGTCAACATGTAAACTTGCTGGTGCATAACTCCTGTTTGGAGTAATACTAGCTTTTGGCTGCTTTTTCTTTAAACTCTAGAGAAAGGAAAAACAAAATAGCTGTGAGATGAAATGGAATAAAGGGTTCAGGTTAAACAAAAATAGATTTGAAAGTAAAGCTACACAACAAATACAGATTTCTAACTCATGTTAACAAATATTTATAAAGAGAAAGAAAAACTGGAGAGATAAAAAGAGTTTTTATACAATATTGTAATATATATTTACAGAGAAATATTTTTGATTAATAAAAAAGAAATAGAAAATTTACATAAAGACACCAACTATTGCCATCACCAATGTCTTTGACATATCAACAATGTCTTCTTCAATTTCACATCATCACCTACTCTCAAGATAGTGCATTAGCAGAGATATTAAAGCATCAAATAGAATGTCATACCTCTCTGCACTCTGAGTTTATACCCTACTGAGGTCATCATTACCTTCCATCCCGTCAGGGTTAATAAATATGGTACAAGACAACTACTGGGATTCGATTCTTTTTCTTTTCTCTTTTACTCTTTTATTTGTTTGTCATTTGACTACAGCTATGCTGGAGCACCGCCTTTAGTCGAACAAATCAACCCCAGGACTTATTCTTTGTAAGCCTAGTACTTGTTCTATTGGTCTCTTTTGCCGAACCACTAGGTTACAAGGATGTAAACACACCAGCATCGGTTGTCAAGCGATGGTGAGGGGACAAACACAGACACACACACAAACCCACACACGACGCATTATTTATGGGATGACCCAATAAATATATATGTATGCGTGCGTGCGTGCGTGCGTGCGTGCGTGCGTGCGTGCGTAGCATTTTATGCCCATTCTTTCCATGCCTTCATAGGTTTGATGAATCTATCACAATCTTTAATTAAAGATATGTAGATAAAACCAATATCTGTCACTGGGTATGATTTTTTGGCATGGTTTTCTATTGCCAACCACTTTACAGCAAGAAGTAGGTGTATTTTATTGCACTACCAGTACTAGACTGGTTGCCTTCACTACAGCTTCTGAATCCATGTCTCCTCTCTCCTCTGTGTGATTACAGTTGAGTCCATTTTGTATACTTTCTATATTTGTATACTTTGAATCTTTTGTATATGTTTATACACTTTTTACGTCCAATGTCCACCATCTTAGAGAGCTTGCTTCCACTACACAGATGTCATTACTTCCCATAATGTAAGGGTTACTTAATTAGTAAGGAAATCCATGATGATAGTCTAAGACCATGGATTTCAGTGTGTCAGCTTTGATCAAGGAGACTATGTATGATCAAAATTATTTATACCATTACCATCTCAACTTTTTCCCAGACACAGCATACCTAGAACCACATTATCCAATGTTATTGGTTTTAAGATGGTAGGGTATGATGTGAGAGAGATTTAGTTGTTATTTCTAACATATCAAGTAAGTGAGTAAAGGCATCCTCATTTGAGTTTTCATATTGTCTGGTTGTGAGTCTTTAAGCCACAACTGTTTCTAAGTGCACTAATAATCTTCCAGGTTGGACATCTGGGAAACGAGCAACATCATCTGAGTCTTTTGTACAGTACCCAGGTGCTATAAATGATACCAATTATTTCTCTACATTTTACACTGTACCCCTACTTTTTGTCCCTTGTCACCTCCCCCTCCCCGACTCCCTCCTTTTTTTCTTCCTTCACTTCCCTCTCCTCCAAAGTGATATTCACTCCATCCAACTTAATAACTCAATCCACATTTCTAATTATCTGACACACTAATTTCCCTCTAGTACACTTATCTACCTATCCACCCACCTTTTCTGTTCTTCTAGCCTATTCTCTCTTTCATATTTACCTTGTATGTTGACCTCATATCTCTCTCTCTCTCTCTCTTTCTTTCCTGATGGGGAGGCCATGTACTCAATTCTTCAACAAGGCAACTGCTCCTGTCTTTCTGTCATACATTTCCCTCAATACTTCACCCTACTCAGCTGAAGGTGCTTGTCATGTGGGTACCTAGTAATCTCACTAATGCTGCTGCTATGAAAAAAAGCACCAAGTACACCCTGTGAAGTGGCTGGGATTAGGAAAGGCATCCAGATTTATTTCAAACTGTCCAATACATGCCAGCATTGGAAAAGAGATACTAAACGATGACGATGATGATGGTGTGTGTGTACATTTAAGACCCATCAAGCCAAATAAAACCACAATAATGGCAGATACAGGTGTCATGCAAATAGCACCCATGCCGGTAGCATGTAAAAGCACCCATTACACTCTCAGAATGGTTGACGTTAGGAAGGGCATCCAGCCATAGAAACCATGCCAAATCAGACTGGAGTCTGGTGCAGCCTTCCAGCTTGCCATCCCCGGTCAAACCATCCAACTCATGCCAGCATGGGCAACGAATGTTAAATGATGATGATATTTATGTGAGATTGAATGTTTACAGACTGTGCTTTGCATGAAAGCATCAAGTTTTTTTTTAAAAATCATCTCCTATCTCTGCACTTTTGAAGACAAGTGAAATAAATACCTTACTTGAAAAACAAGTAAAGTTTAGTGACAGGAAAGGCGTCCAGCTATAAAACAATACCTCAGTAATATGAGTTCATCTAGACAAGGCCAACATAGAAAAACAGACATAAAAACAAAATTTCATTCCAATCAGAGCTGAACCAATCAGTGAACAGTACCAAAAATTTTACTCACAGCAATTGTTACCATGCCTTTTAATGTTAATGATACTACTGACTCTTTCCGTTTCCTTCTGGGTTGTAGTCTTTTGTAGGTGGTACTGGTGCTGTCACTTGAGTGAGACAAGTGATAACTTGGTCGTTTGTAAGGGTCATGTATTGCTTGGGGAACTGCCTGCAAATATAAACTTGAGTCTACTTGATCTTCCATTGATGTTCTCAAATAATCGTCTTTGAGTTTGCCAATGGTGTTATAATATCGTAAACGTCGATTATGCCATTCCATTTCTTGCCTTTCATTCTCTTTGCCAACTCCAAAGAAATCTGCAACGGTGTTCTTCATGGTGCTATGGAAAAAAAGAAAAAATGAAAAGATAAAATAAGTCAACAGGCAATCTATAATCATACAGGGGTGAGTTTTGTGAGCCTTTAGGTCACAGGAGTACCAGTAAAGGTAAAGTTACCTTCTCAAGCCATGTCCACTCATAGGGGCCAGTTTCCTGGTTTCCGTGACATATAAATTCCCCACCTGGATGGGACGCTGGTCTGTCACAGGATTACTTATTTTTGCCAGCTGAGTGGCCTGGAGCAATGTGAAATGAAGTGTTTTGCTCAAGAACACAGCACGTCGCCCATTCCAGGAATCAAAACCACACTCTTATGATCATAAGTCCAACACCCTAATCACTAATCCACACACCTCCACATACAGAAGCACCAGTGCCTAAATCTGGAGTATCTGGGGCAAATAAACCTGATGACTCCATTCTTTACCAAAATATAACCACAAGATAAGTTGAATGCAAGCTAATGGTGCAGAAGTTAAACACGCTCTGCAGTACCTGTATACAGTTGAGTGAACTAGACCAGTCGTTCACAAACTTATTTTGTCCTTAGAAGCCAACCCTTATATGATTTTCCAAAAATCATGAAAATTGCATGTATGGACAAAGCCTTGCCACTTTAATTTTAGTAAAACATTTAATGAAACAGGAACGATTTTAGAGAGATGTATTATCAATAAAAAAAGACTTGAAGGGTGTTCAGGCTAAATCTGACAATTTTTCATGTTTTCATTTTTCAAGAACAGTTTGATGTATTGGTGAACAGTCAATGGCATTAGATTATCATTGTAGCTGAGAAAAAGTTAGCTAACACAGAGGACTTGAAGCCATCTGAATATTGGAAAAGAGTTACCTGTATTGTGATGATTTGTGCAAGGTATCAAAATGACTACTACTCAATGCTCTGTGAACATTGTAAAGGTCGTAAGACATGAGAAAGACAGCTGCCATGGAGACTAAAAAAAACGTGGCCAGCAGGAAGAGACACAGCAGGAAGAGACATAGCAGGAATTCTGATTGCATCCACACATCGGAATCCATCAAACAATTTGCCGGATAAGGTGATGGAAGATTGATCCAAGCAAGGGATTCCAGGCTTTGGTAAAAGAAAGACAAGTGTTGGAATCACCACCATGAAGCTGGCCCTGAATAAGGACCTTCGCTACCAATCATACACAAGGCCCAAGGGACAAATTCCAACAGCCAGAGCCAAAGAGAAACACATGAGGAAGACAAAGAAGCTACTGAACAAGCTGAGGCATCACGCTGAGCTAAGGATGATCTGGTTATGTTTAGATGAAAAGGACTTCTGCCAAGACCAATTGCATAACACCTAGAATAATAGTGGCTTTCCTACAATCCATATGATGTCCCACATAACATAAAAATCAAGTTCCCCAAACCATGATGGTCTTAGTGTGTGTCTCAAGTGAGGGTGACATCATACCATCCTACATCTATGAAGAGGGCCTTAGGCTCAATTCAGACAGCTATGTGAAACTGCTGGAAACTGTAATCAATCCCTGGCTGGAGACGGTTGCTACTGGAAGATCATTTGTGGCACAGCAGGATTCAGCTCCTTGCCATACCTCTGGAAAGAATCAGAAGCAGCTGTTGGAGAATTTTTACAACTTTACCAGCCAGCCCCAATTGAAATTCCATAGATTACTATGAGAAGAATGCAGTCGAGAAAGACACCAACCACTCTGCCTGCAACACCAAAGGCAAACTGATGGCCAAGATCAAGGAAGTGCTCAAAGATCTTCCCAGGGGCACAGTGAGGAATACATGTATCAAGTTCTGGACTTGAGGCTGTAGTGGAAACTGAGAGCAGCTACTTTGAGTAATCTGTTATCGCCCAATCTTAAAGTAGTTGATCTTTTTTATTTTTTAAAATACTTTTATTTTTGAACGGAATATTGTACTTCTTTTGCCTTTTTATGCAAATTGTCAAATTAACCCAAACACCCTGTAACTTATTTTAAAAATCATCTGTTTGTTTTATAAAATTCTTATTAAATTTTATTAAAAGACCACTCTCCTTTATCGTCTAGAATCTCAGAATTCTTTCAACTGTGAACCCAGTTTGGGAAAGGACTGCATCATTGGAGAGTCAAACATCTGACCACAGACAGACAATGAACCACTGTATTCATGACTGGTTATCCAGTATTCTATGCACTCAGTTAGCTGGGTTTGTAAACATAGAATGATATGTTGTAAATTACTACAGTTATGAGAGAGTACCATCAAAGGCTTCATTTGCATGTAGTGGTTCAAGATATGATGAAACTCTCACTGAAAGCAGTTTAACCTGAACTATACAGAATTTTTTTAAAATTCATACAGCACTCATAAGCAATGTGTTCATGGATAGGTGGACAAGGTACACAGTTATCATTGTAGAACTGAAATGCAATACAATTATTCCCTCTTTTTCTATCCACATACATATTGTATGGACAAATTACTTAGAATCATTGTAACACATAATGTTAGAAAGAAAAACCAAAAACCAAACATTCTTTAGTACATTATAGCAATGGAACATAATACTGTTAACACACCAGTCATTTCATGTTCGCTCGAGTGCCTAGGAAATTGTCAAAACTATGCAACTTGATCTATTCTGTTTACTTTAAACCTCCAACATTAGTGGGTTTAAAAACAGTGTGTTCATGTTTCACTTTTTCGATATCAGTGAAGAATTTCACTGGAAAAATATACATAAGGTTGCCAAGAATTTATATCTCTCATCGAAGGTCGGTAGCTATCGGACGCTGACGAAGGGAAATAACCCTGAAACCCGGGTCCGTTCGTGCTACGATCACGATGAGAGGGATAACTTCCCTTGGCAAAACAAACAGGACACAGTAGTGTGTCAATAAGCCAGCTAGAGGAGATGTCCTCCTGGGGCTAAAGCAACAGTAACATCCACCCCTAGGGGTCAGCCACACTTAAGTGGCAATACACTTCACTTTATCGTGCAGTTACTGTTAATACTTCATTTAGAGAATTAACATT
>NC_068990.1:45026930-45032425 GCF_001194135.2 Octopus bimaculoides
TATAGAGAGAGATATCACATCATTAGTATTTTGTTGTGAAAGAGATTAACATCCTTTCCAGGAGGTGATTTCTCTTTGGTTTAATTTATATTATAAGAAACCTGAACTGGTGCTTCTGTTTCATGAAAAAGTTGACAACCTTCAAAAAATGATTCTAATATTTAACAGAAATAGTAGTTTTAATTATTTGTTTTTCTTATTTTCTTCAATTTGATAAAAGAATTGAATTGAATTGAATTGAAATATAGAATGGTAAATTGTACTACAAAATATTTAAAAGTGAAGTTTAACCCTTTTACTGCAGAAATCAGATATATCCACTTAAAATTTCATTACCCTTAACTGCAGGAAGTAATTTTAGATACCAATCTATCTTTGTTAATGAATATCATGTTTGAAGCTAATTTTTGTTGAGATATGTCAAGTCTATTGAGGCAACATGACTTGCAGAAAATACCAATTCTAGTGTTTAGTAGATATTTAACATCATTACCGAAATAACCATGAAATTTAATTTTGTAATTAAAGGATTAAAAACAAAGTAAAGTACAAAAGTAATATAAATTTTAAAAATATTTCCTAGATTAATATTTAAACTTCCAAATACAAAAGGAAAAAATGAATACAGAACTTTAGTTCACATTGCCATTTCTATATGCTTTTAAATTATACATGTGTGCTGGTGTCACTTAAGACGCATCTATGGTGGTTCCACATAAAAAGCACCCAGTACACTCCGTGGCGTGAGTGGCATTAGGAAGGGAATCCAGCTGTAGAAACCAAGCCAAAACAGACTATGGAACCTGGAGTAGCCCCTGACCATGCCAGTTCCTATCAAGCCATCTAACCCATGCCAGCATGGAAAACAGACATTAAGTGATGATGATGATCTCATTTTTCTTTTAAATTTTTATGCAATGAAATACAATGTTAGGAAATGCAAAGAATTTGTCCCTACGAGCTAAGCCTTCGTAGACGATTATCATGAACTGGTTGCTGTTCCACATTTGATAGACTCGAGGCTCGTTTTGGAATAGTTTCATGGTGAAATGGATTCGGATGGGAAGCTTTTCGATGTGTTGCCATTCTCTTTTTTGGGTGTCAAATTGAGATCTGAAATAGAAAAATAAAAGAATTACAGGAAATCAAAATAATACAAATATACGTACATATACACATATATAAGCTACCATATTTGATGGCACTTTTTTTTTTATAAATGTCCCCAAAAGTCACCCCATGTCTGATATGCAAACTACGGCTTTTATAAACTTTAATGCAATACAAACTGTTACTCTGAATATGCGGTACTGAAATTGGGGTGCATCTTCTACGCATCTTTTACACCATCAAAAATATTATGTTGGATGGTACCTGCACACACATGCACCATGCCATTCTGAAGTATCTTGGAAAGAACATCCAAACTATCAGACACCATACAGAAAGAAGAGATTGCTATGGGAAAAGCAAAGAGGAACTGATTACTACTATTTCATAAGAGTTAAAATTTCACTGATTACTTTGCAAAGACATATGTTGTTAACAGATGTGCCTGGATGTTATTGAGAAGTGCCATCAAAGATAGAAATGGGTGAAATAATAAGTCTTAGTTGCTCACATTTGAGAATCTAGCAGGAAAATGTAATGATGATTGCTTCTAATAGAACCCAATGGAGGAGTTACTGCCCAGGAATAGTAGCTGGAGAAAACGAATAGATGGATCAGTCATGAAAGTTAGAGTGAGTTGAACCTAATGACTTATTGATTAGTCAGGAGTGAGGAAAGGGTAATATCAATGGGGTTTTTAAGTCCTCTTAGTCTAGTGAGTTTGTTGAACTGTAGAAGTTTTTAGTTGATTTCTGTAGCAACTGTGTCTTTGTGTTGTTGAACGAAACTAAGTTGTTATGACTATTGGACAGCATTTCCAAGGTATCTATTTAAAGAAGTAGTGCACATCTGTATTGTGGCGTCTAGGCAGCATAAGGAAAGTTAAGGTGTAATGAATGATGAAACCGTTAGAATGTGTATGGTAAGAAGTAAGAGTGATTGTGTAATTAATGTATAGAAACAATAGTTACTCATACAGAACACTACATTAACTCACTTCTCATATCTTTTCTGTTACATTTATCCAAAACTAATCTCATTCTAAGAAATTGACCCCAGGACTTATTCTTTGTAAGCCTAATACTTATTCTATCAGTAACTTTTTCCAGGATATATGAATCAAATATGAATAACAAAGAAGTACAATTCATTATAGCTGTTTCCAGTAACTCCTTTAATTGATTAATCAGAACATTACATCATTGCAAAGAAACCATTTTCATCAGATGAATTCATGATCTTCAAACATAAAGGACAGTTCAACTTATTCAACTGTGAATTTGTTAACTCTGTTGAATAAGTTGAACTGTCGTTTATGTTTGAAGATCATGAATAGTTTCTTTGCAATGATGTAATGTTCTCATTAATCAATTAAAGGAGTTGTTGGAAACGGCTGTAATGAATTGACACGTATACCGCTTTGTTACTAACTTATATATATATATATATTTATATATATCTGCATACATATATATGCAAGTGTATGTATGTGTGTGTATGTGTGTGTGTGTGTGTGTGTGTGTATGTATGCATATATATATATATATATATATATATGAACAACAGTTTGCAATGTTTCATCAAAAAGGAGAATGACAAATTTCACTAAATTTGACTAGGGTGTTAGGAAACACCTACATTACTAGAAATAAGAGCTAAACCACTCTAACATTGTAGTTAACGCACATGAATAAAAACATATACACTAACAGGGATCATAATCATCTGAAAAGTGTCAATCAAGACTTCTTAATACTGACACGTCAGTTTTGGCAATTTCTGTAGTCTCATCAGTTAAGACAGCTCAATTGCCCGGCTCTTACAAGAGTCTCTAATTTATGTATATATATATATATATAGATGTTGAGCCTCACAGAGATGACAA
Source organism: Octopus bimaculoides (assembly GCF_001194135.2). Lineage (NCBI taxonomy): Eukaryota > Metazoa > Mollusca > Cephalopoda > Octopoda > Octopodidae > Octopus > Octopus bimaculoides. The sequence goes on from NC_068990.1 coordinate 45,029,926, forward strand.
GGGACCAAGATGGCTGCCAGTTTGCTGTGCTTGAGAAGACATGTCAAGCTATGTAAAACCATGGCTATTCATACATATGGGCATGTCATCTATATCCCTCTCTTAGCCAAGAGATCCTAAGCTCGTAGGCTTGTGAATGCTGGTGCCATGTAAAAGTGCCATGTACAAAGCACTCATGCCAGTTCCACATAAAAATGTCTATGCCAGTGCCACATTAAAAGCACCCAGTATACTCTGCAAAGTGGTTGACATTAGGAAGGGCATCCAGCCATAGAAACCATGCCAAAACCGACAAACAGAGCCTGCACAGCTCTCTAGCTGGCTAGCTCCTGTAAAATCGTCCAACCCATGCCAGCATGGAATTTGAGAAAATCAATTTTCCATCTATCTGTAGACTTTATGGTTCCCATGCACCTTCCACATACAAACTCTACCTTCTCTGTTAACCTTCCTATTATTCCACTTCATGCATCCATAGCTTGCACTGGGTACACTGTATGGAATTCCTGCCTACACTTTTCTGACATATGAAGTAGGGCCATTTACCTGAAAGCAGGGTAGGGTTTTGTCTGTTTTCTTGCATACTAGAATCTTGGTCTTTGCTAAGTTAACTTTAGCCAAATACTTAACCTACAGTTTTCTAACTATAAAGATAGTGTCAGTAGTGCTTCTCCCCAGTACAAAGCAAAACTCATTTCATCTAATCTGATTCTGTTCCTAATCAACTGGGCTATAACTCTTTCTGCAACTTTCATGACTTGGTCCAGCAATTTTATACCTCCTATAATTACTTCTATCTGAGGAATATCCCTTACCCTTGTAGTGGCTGACTATAATGCTTGCTACACCAGTCATTGGGGATTAACTGTACAGATGATTAGACCATATCCTACTCTGCTAGATATTTTAAGCATTTCAGTAGTAACACTCAATGGAGTGGGGATTTTCCCTCTCTTTATAGCCTTAATAACCTAATCTATCATACTGCTGTTGACTTGAATAGCTGGTCCCTCTATTGGTTCATGTAGGAGAGGCTCTCTTTCTCCCATTCATACTCCACATTTAATAGCCTTTCATAGAGGCACTTCCATGCCTCTTTCTTTTTAGAGTCACTAAGTACAAACATACCACTATCCATCCATGCACATTTCTCCCCAACAACATCTCGATTTTCTCTGTTACACTGTCTAGTGATCTGGAAAACCTCAAGTCTCTGATCACCACAGTGTAAGACATTAGTAAACCTATTCCTTTCTGCTTCTGCCCTTGCTAGGTAAACCTGTTGCCTAGCCTCCTACTTAGCTACCTGATATAGCTCTCTGCTGCCTCCATTTCTTCAGTCTTTCCAAGCCTCTTCCCTGAGAGCCTCAAGCTGAACACCGACAGCTACATCCATGCCCTGAGCAAGGTGGTGAAGCCCTGGATCAACTGGGTAGCTGCAGGGAGGCCATACATTTGACAGCAAGACTCTTCACCCTACCACATCAGCCACAAGATCCAGGCCTTCGATCACACAACACCTCACATTTGGCCTCCCAACTCACCTGACTGCAACCCCCTTGATTTCTTTGTGTGGGGTGCAGTGGAAATAGAGACCAACAAATCCAGCTGCAACACAAAGGGTGAGCTGAGAGCCAGGATTACCAGGGCCTTCAGGGGCCTAAAACAGGAGATAGTGACAAAGGCCTGCGGCTGGTTCCAAGGTCACCTGGAGGCTGTCATCAAGGCCAAAGATGGGTTCATCAAGTGAGATTAACAGATGCCATGAAAACAAATAGTCACAAATTTGAATATATCTCAAAAAATAAAAATGTTTTATTTTTTTCCTGAGACAGTCATTATGCGAGCAAATACTCTACCCACCCAATATATACAGAGACATACATCCTGCCTTCCCATGCTATTTTGTTAGATGTTTATCATGCCCTCTCATGCTGTTTTATCACACATTTGTCAGTTCCATTTTTAGAAGTTTCACTTTTTTTTTAGAAGTTGCAACCATGTGACTTGTTAGTTCACAATGTACCTTCCCATCCCACACCTATACAGGAAGTCTTTCTCTTGGAACCTACCTTCTATATCAGAAACCTGTACAGAAAGCTTTCTTCCACCTCCCGTTGACATCAGACCATTCGCAGCAACAGTAGTACTACCACTACTACAATAACATAAAAACAGCATTGCTAGCTTACTAGCATCAGAGATATGACAAGTATGCATGCCAATGGGCCAATTATCTTATCTTGTATACTACATCCTCCTCTTCTGGTAGATGTGGTAAGTAGAGTTAATTATCAGTGCTATTTCATCCTTGGGATCTTTTCCTTTTGGCCGGCACATAGAAAAATAAATTTTTTGTAACTAAACATTTAAATTTCATATACTGATAGAATGTATCATTTAAAACATCATTTACTCTTGGCGTTTTTAAGAAAATTCTTCATTTCCAAAGTTATTTCGTGTTAAAGTTGTCGTATTTCGGTAATTTCAACCAATCAAT
>NC_068990.1:45033044-45053528 GCF_001194135.2 Octopus bimaculoides
TATCTCAAATGTAAATATATCAGAAATAACAGTGACAAGTACATTTACACCGCCAGAACGTCTTGTTGACAAACCACAGCAGTAATTGTTTTCACCTTAATAGACGTCATTGATTGGTTGAAATTACCAAAATACGACAACTTTAATACAAAATAACTTCGAAAACGAAGAATTTTCTTAAAAACGCCAAGAGTAAATGATGTTTTAAATGATACATTCTACCAGTATACGAAATTTGAAAGTGTTTAGTTACAAAATATTATTTTTTCTATGTGCCGACCAAAAGAAAAACATCCCATCCTTGTATAAACAATAGTGTATATCTCACCCTCTTCTTCTGGTTGATGCAGCAGGTGTAAAGTGTAAGATAACCTACATGAACTTATATATGTCTGGCAAATGTCAATGCAAACCTTTTAGATGCAGAATGCTGTCCCTCATCCACCTGTTCCCTCCCTTACCCTTAGAGAAAGGACAAACTGAAAGGTAGGTCTGGTGAGATTGTCAAGATACTGGAGTGAAGGCATGTAGGCATGTTGCATTCAAGAAATAAGGTGGAGGGGACCTTCTTCTGTGTAGGTAATAGTGATAGGATTGGTGGTGTAAGTATACTTCTTGTTGAGAAATGGGTTGATAAGGCAGTCAGAGTGTGTGAGAGGATACTTAAGCTTAAACTAATTTTACAAAGTGGAACAGCAACTATTATTTTTGTCCTGTCTGCACTTTTCAACCGGAGTGTCAGATGATGAGGAAGATTGACTTTATGACACCCTTTTGCAGACTACCTCATCAACAAATGACAGTGATCTTCTCTTCATGGATTGTGACTTCAATGAACATATTGGGCAACATCCAGGTGGCTTTTATGGGTTGCATAGAGGGTATGGAGTCAGAATATATATATATATAAAAATACAAACATATATTTACATATATATATATATATATATACAGACATACACACATATATACATACATGCACACACACATATACATTGACAGATAAACAAGATCTATGCCAATTTTTCAGACACTGATGGTTCAGATCCTCTTATGATCTATACTAATTTACAAGCAGGAACTTCAAATTCTTGCAGCTGCCACACTAGTATACTGGGTGACCCACAGATCATGTTAACAATGCACTTGCCAGTAGTTGATACTTCAAGATATTTTTAGTCTATTTTGCTTAAATTTAACCCTAGCTTTGGCTTCTAAGAGAGATGAGGTGGACACCAGTGGTGTCCATATCAATTTAAGAGAAAAATGAACTGTTAAAAAAACTGGACTATAATGCTTCAATAAGATTTGTGGAAATTATGGTTTTGGTAAATCAATTGTTTATGATGAAAGAAGCAAAGGGGAAAACTATTGAAATTATATACAAACAGTGATTCCAAGAAATGAAAGTGCATTAGAAAAACAATGAAATTTAGTAAGAGTAGTGAGTCCAATTGAGTGACGATGGAATGGTTTTGACAAAAGTGGAGTGATTGAGTGGAATTATCAGGTATGATAATAATGGAGCAGGTTCAGTTATTCCATGAGTGTGATCATAGTGAAGGATAACTTCAGAGGTTCAAGAAGCATAATGTAATTTTCTTCAATAAAGTGTGAAGAAAAGCAGTCTGCAAGCCATGAAGGATCTACGGAGTATGTGAATGAATTTGTGAAGCTCATACCTGATGAATACTTCAGTCTTGAGCAGGTATATAATGCAGATGAAACTGTATTATAATGGCAATGCACTCTTAGGAAAGCATTAAGAATTAAAGATGAAGAAGCACCTGCAGAACTCAATCTAAGGACAGATTTACCATCATAGGGTGCTCAAATGAAGCAGGTACACACAGATGAAAACCTTTGTTGAGAGAAAAAAGAAAATGTCCTTAGGCCTTGAAAGGTGTCACAATTTATGCAGTAACATACTACATAAATAAAAATGGTTGGATTACAATCAAGACTACCATAGAATGGTTTGAAAAAATTTCTGTACCAGAAGCCAGAGCACTCTGCAGCTATAGACCTGCTAAATGATTGCAAAACTCTTATTCTGGACAACTGTTCACCATACTCCAAAGATGAAACTCTGTGTAAGAAAAATGTTTATTTACCACCCAACTGTATGTCACTTGTCCAACAACAAGACCAAAAAACTGCACTCTCTAAAAGTTAACTATCACTCAATTTTCATTAAACATATATTAGATGCAATGAATATCGGCAAGTCTGTACCAACAGTTATTAAAGAATTTAATGAGGAAGATGTTCTTTGGTTCATTACTAAAGCATGAGAGAATATGGAAACATCTATGCTAAAGAAAGCCTGCTTTAATGCTTGAGAATGCACCTAATAAAAATGATAATGATTTTTTTAAGTTTTCATATATCAAACAAAAAACTGTGGTTCACAAGTTGCAGGAGTATGCAAAAAATACTAGTAGGACCAAGGATGTACCAAATAATCTTAATGAAGAAAATATGGCCGAGTAGATGAATATCAACAAAGGAACACCTGTTGTACATCACTTTTCAGACTTAGAAATGATAAATGCTGTTCTACCTCCTGACAAAAATATAGAAAGTGATAAAGACGACAACGATGTAGATGAAACAGACGCAGTTAAAAGACTCTCCTGTGATAAGTTAAATGAGTTGGTGAGTGAAATAATCAGGGGGCTAGAGCAATTCAGTGCCTTTATAGAACTAAAACTATGATATTTGCACTTATTGCATGAAAAATTACACTAGAAAAGATCAAAACAGAAGAAGCAACTTTGCTTGGATAAAATACTTAAAAAGATAGCCAAAAAGAATGTGAACAGTAATTAGTAAATTTGCATTTAATTTGTTAAATAATCTTGTTTAATTAATCCTGTTTCACAGTACTTTACAAATTAGAGCATTAATAAACTTGTAACATTTATACTAAGTACTTGCATTTCATCTAATTATTGAAGTAAATTTAGGTGCAGACGTAGCTGTGTGGTAAGAAGCTTGCTTCCCAACCACATGGTTCTGGGTTCAGTCTCGCTGCATGACACCTTGGGCAAGTGTATTCTACTATAGCCTCAGGCCAATTGAAGCAGAAACTAACAGAAATCCAATCCATTGTATATATATATATAGTATATATATAAATGTGTGTGTGTGTCTGTTGGTGTGTTTACATCCCCATAACTTAACAGTTTGGCAAAAGAGACCAATAGAATAAGTACGAGGCATTAAAAAAAGAAGTCTTGGAGTCAATTTGTATGACTAAAACCCTTGAAGTTAGTGCTCCAGCATGGCCGCAGTCAAATGACTGAAGCAAGCAAAAGAATTGTTTTTAATTTACAGTGTGTCGACCAAGATAACTACCCCTGGTTTGGAAAAAATCAGTAATCAAGAAAGGTTTTAGAACCAAAGATTCTGAAAAATCAATGTAGTTGTACATAAATATGGAACAGGAATGGCTGTGTGACAAAGATTACTTCATAATCATATGGATTCAGGTTCAGTCCCACTGCATGGTACCTTAGGCAAGTGTCTTCTACTATGGCCTTCAGCTAACCAATTCCTTACAAGTGAATCTGGTATGTGTGTGTGTGTGTACATGCATCTCTTTGTGTTTGCCCCAACCCCCATCACTTCACAACAGTGTGAGTTTGTTTATGTGCCTGTAGCTTAACAGTTTGGCAAAAGAGGACAGAATAAGTAGCACACTTAAACAAATAAGTACTCTTCAGTCAATCTGATCAACCAAACTACTTCAAAGCACGCCCACAACCCAATGATTGAAGCATACATATATATATGTAGTGATTCAACTGCACCTTACGAACCGAGTTGACTGGCATAAGTTACAACTAATATATTATGCTCTATTTGTTCATATTTATTCTGTTATTTTGTTTGGGAAATATTTTTAGTTTACTGCATTTATGCTGTTATCCATAGGCCTCAGCACTAGTGTAGCTAGAGTGTGTGCTGCCCAGAGTGACCCTTCTGTTTGCCACCACTGGACCCTGCAAAAAATACATATTGCCTACAGCAATAACCTAAAACAGGATGAAAAGTGCTGCCCAGAGTGAACAGCTCCAACACCCTCCCACCACCTCCAGCTATGCTAGTGGGCGTCAGTGGCATATTTAGAGGTGCCATCGGCATGGTTTTATTATATCTTGTGACTTGTGTGATTGAAGATTTGATTGATACTAATCTTGTATAACAACAGATTTCAATATGCCGCCTATACGAGCGTAAAACATGTTCCATAGTATGTATATCTGGTCAGATAAGAAATCTTTGTAAGAATAGATAAGTTTTCTAGAATGTTTCTTTGTAATACAGATCTGATCTATATATCAAACATAAGTTGAAAAATATACTTATCTTTATGCAGTTCTTTCTTGATTTCCTATCATGCTATTTGTTCTTACTTATGAATACAGTAAATATACTTGTACAGCTTGTGTACAATAATGTCACGACTTTTTTTGACAATTTCTAATAAATAAGCTAGTACTGTATTGTAATTTTTATTACGCAGATCATTTTGATGTCCGCCAATGTTCAAGTGACTGAGGGCTGCAGGTCGATGCTGCTAAATTCAGCCGACATGCAAGTCTGGGTATTCATGTCATGATTTGTTGCATGCTTTGTCTTTTCTTTACTGATGTTTGCGCCATACCCACCCTACCATTTTGTGTGAATAGCAAACTAATTTTTTTTATTTACTTTAATTAAAAAACTAATAAAATGTAAAGTGGTTTAATCAAACTCATTAATCACTTAATGACATTTTACTTTTCTTCTTCTTTTTTCACGTATATCATTATCTGATTTTTTTTTTTTTTTGTCAGCACTTTAAACATTGTGCAGAATGTCAGGACCACCAGCTAAGAAATGATGCCATTCAACTGATGAGATTAGAAGAGAATTTCAAAAATACTGGACTGAAAAGATTGCTATGATTAAGAAAAACAATAAAGCATTATGTATTTTCTGTTCTAAAACTGTTGTTTGTAGAACTCCTTCTGTAAAAAAGCATTTTGAAAGTGTTCATAAGAACTTAACCAATTAAACTGAAGAGGAACAAGGAGAATTAATTTCTTGTGAACTCAGCAAAACAAAAAAACAGGCTGATACTTTTATAAGCTTTATCTCGGGCAAGCCCAGTTCCAAATTAGCTGCTGCTAGTTTTGAGGTTTCAAAAGTTATTGCCCAGCATGGAAAGCCACTCAGTAATGAGGAGTATATTAAAGAAGCTTGGCTAGAGTGTGTACCTTTCCTTTTTGACAATTTTTCAGAAAAGGAAAAGATTATTCAGCACATTAAAGAATTGTCTGTGAGTAGGAAAACAGTTAAGGAAAGAATACTTAAGTTGGAGAAGAACACTTCTGAACAATTGACAAAAGATTTGTCTTCATGTAGGTTTTTTTTCTATTCGTATTGATGAAAGTTCAGAGTACGGACATTACATCATCAGCTAGGTTAGCCACTTTTTCTCGATTTTGTGAAGGTGATGAATTATGTGATGAGACGGTTGCCCTTCTTACACTGTCTGAGCATACTACGGGGGCTGAAATATGTAAAGCAACAGTGAACGAATTGTCTTCTCAACAAATTGACATTTCAAAAGTAGTATCCGTCACAACAGATGGTGCCCCCAGCATGACTTGTGAGAAGGTAGGATTTATAAACCCGTTTGCAAAAGAAGTTGGTCACACACTGATAGGTTTTCATTGCATCTTACATGAGGAGGTTTTATGTGCAAAAGCTGGCCTGAAGGAACTTCAGGAAGTGATGCAAACTGTTACCAAGGTTGTTAATTACATTTCTGCTCAGGCTTTGAATGAGAGACAATGTCAAGTTTTACTGAATGAGGTAGAATTTGTGTACAAAGGACTGAAAATGTACAACAATGTTTGATGGCTTAGCTGAGGTTTGGTTCTGAAACGATTTGTTGAATGCTTAAATGAGATAAAACTTTTTTTGAATGACCAACATGTTTCTCACCAAGAACTGTCTGACATCATGTAGGTTTGTAAACTGGTGTTTTTTGCAGATTTTTGTGAACATTTGAATGACTTGAATGTTAAATTACAGGGTTCCAGTATGACACCTGATGTTATGTTTGGTTACATAAAGGCTTTTGAAATGAAACTAGACGTTTTTAAGAAGGATGTGGACAATGAGAGATTTAGATACTTCCCAAACCTAAAGAGGTACATCAATGATCTCTCAAAAGATGACAGAACATTATCAAGTCAACTGTTGAGCAGTATTTTACAAGGTTTGCTAAATTCAGGGAACTGGAAGAAACAGCAAAATTCATGAAGTTTCCAGACATTATCAAACTGGAAGAACTAAACTTACAAATGTTTTCATGGATAGACATGGTTGATTTTGAAATGCAGTTGATTGAATTTCAAAGTAGTTCAATTTGGAAGTAAAAATTTATTATTGACCTTAGAGTTGACTTAGAAAATATTGAAAAAAAGCGATTAGAGACAGGAGTACCAGAGAGGAGTGTGGAAAACAAATTATTAAGGACTTGGGATGCCATTCCAAAAAATGTTTCCAGTTTAAAAAACTTTGCAACAGCACTAACATATGCCTGTGAATCCCTGTTCTCAGTGATGAACTTTGTTAAGTCTTGTAATAGGAGTAACCTGACGGATGAAACTAGTAGTACATGCATATCTCTGAAGGTTATGAAATATAAACCCGATACAAAATCTCTGTCATCAGTGATGCAGCAGCAGAAGTCCCACTGATAATACTGTATATACATGTATATCTAAAGGAGTCAGCAAGTTTTCTGTCAAACTGATATTTCATCTGACTGATGTTTTCTTTTGAAAGTGGCAAAGGTTGTCTGCAAGTTTTCTGTCAGATTGATATTTTATCTGATGTTTTCTTTTGAAAGTGGCAAAGGTTCATTGCTGTTTAGATGTAACTTTGAAGGTGAATAAATACATTTTCCATCATTATATACTGTGTTTTACTACTCTATGATGATTTTTTTTATCATTTATTAAAACAGTTCTTAACATACACTTTCTTAAGTAGTTTAGTATGTTCTCCAAAAAATTTGGTTGGCACGTGCAAGAATTTTGTGTCAGAGATGTTGCCAGATTTGGCACGCACTCTCAAAAAAGGTTGCCCACCCCTGCTCTAGGGTATCTGACAAGTCATAAATTTCCTTGGTGTATTATAATCAAATGAATAATAGCATACGATGGATAACTGTCAGCTCATTACAGCTGTTTCTTACGTAACATTTTAATAGAAGAATGAGAACATTACTCCATTATAAAAGACTAATCATCAGATGAGAAGTAATTTTACAAACAAAAGAATATCCCAAGAATACAGCAGGTATTTGGCTGAAGTCTGTCGAGGCCAACTATGAAATGAGAGAATGACCAACTATGTTGGCCGTTCAGGTTAAGAATATAGTTCTTGAAAGTGTGTAATATGATCTCTAAGGTCAGCGATTCAGGTGAGAAGGAATCTGTTAGACTAGATCATAGGCAGACTGGAGTGGAGTGTAGGTGATAATTTATTATAGTAGGCTTAGAGCAGTGGGGAGTAAGGAGAGGTCATAAAATAAATTAAGGATAAAGCAAAAATAAATGATAAATAAATCAAACATAAGAATGAAGGAAAAATGAAAAATAAAAGCATACAAGCCAATCAGGCATAGGGTCAGGGTATAAGAATCTCTAGCTAATACTAAATGACCAAGGGAGGTGGACAGAGATACACAGAATTTAGGGGTATTCAGTGGATATTGGTTGAAAGTTAGGGGAGGGTACAAAGGCAATCAAATAACAAGATCGAACTTTTATGGAATTGAAGTTATAGTAAAGTAGAGTGCAACCTATCAATAAGGAGTTTAAATAATTTAAAGAAGGATGGGGTTATATAATGAACTCTACCTAGTACAGAGTTTGAGTAATTAGCAGATCGGATTTCAAGGAAAGCCAGCAGTAGGCAGTAGTCTAATGATTAACAATATGGAATGTTAAACGGTTGGCAATGATATTAAAATTGGATGGTATAATTACCTTTGTATGAATCAGGTGAAGCAACTCGAAACAATCGTTGTGGGTAAGAGGTTTGGCTAGTGTGTTCTATCTACTATTTAACAAGTGCTGCTCAAAAGACTGTATGTTGATGTAAGGAATACATACCTAGTAGAAATGGAAACAAACTGGCTAGGGTGTGCAGGCTGCTACTAGGGGTTAAATATCAGTCATTGCTACTGCATAATACCGGGTACACCATGGATAGAATGGTTAGTTCCTTCAATGTAGCATACCATGTATGTATTGTAAGAGCAGTTAAAAGGTACTGGTAAAGGGAAAACAAGACTAGAAGGACTCAGAAACGAATGGATAAATCGATAAACTAAAGGGTCAGCAAAAGAGGGAGTAAATTAGATTGGACCTACGTTGGGGGCTATTATAGAGGTTGTTTAATGTCCTTAAAGTATTTAAATGTGCAGGAAGCCTTATATATACAGGAAAGATGAAGGTATAGTTTATTATTTAGTAGATTTTCACTATTAAATCTCCTTAAAATTTCAAAAAGCCCCATGCAGCAAAGTCTGCATCTGTATCTACTGTTTAAGAACAGTTTGGTGACCCTAATAATGTCCCAACTCTATCAAATTTAACATTATTGTCCTTGAGCTCCCAAGTTTTTGTGGCTAGAGACATCCTGTCAGCCCTATGTCTTAATTTAAAAGATGAATAGTCGTTGCATAAACACCCCTTGAGATTTATGGAGCAGCCAATATAAGTATACATAACAAACAGCTGTAATGAACTGACAATTATCTATCGTATGTTATTCATTTGATTATATATATATATACATATATATATATATTATGAGAGAGAGAGAGAGTGAGAGACACACACACACACACACACACATATTATCATCATCATTTAATATACATCCTCCATTCTTCCATGCTAACATGGTTTGGATGGTATGACAGGAATCATTTTAGCTGCAGGACAGTCAAGCTCCAATGTCTGCTTTAACATGGTTTCTATGACTGGATGTTCTTCTTAACATTAATCTCTTACACTGTGTATTGGGTGCTTTTCTTCATGGCATTGGTGTTAGTGAGGTTCCCAAAAAACTTGCAATACAAAGTAAAAGAAACTCCCTCGCCTGAATGGGATTGCAGTAGAGGGAGAAGTAGCTTGATGTCAGGATTTGAGATGCTGAAGTATGAGAGGATGTGATTTAAGTGACAGTTCAGAAAGGGTTGTAGAGTAGTAGTATAATAAACCTGTAGATGGATCAGAAAATAGGGAGATGATGTACTGGGTGGAAGAGTGGAAGGAGAGGGAGATATACAGAGATGGAAGTCAGATGTATGAAGTGGTGGCTATAGTAATTGAGTCATGATGAGTGTGGGGAATTGACAGTAGATAAGAGGGTGTTAAAGGTGAGGTATGACACATATTCACACACACACACATATATATATATATATATATATATATATATATAATATAATATAATATAATCAGTGTATGGTGCCACGTAAAAAGCACCCAGTGAACTCTGTAAAGTAGTTGACATTAGGAAGGGCATCCAACCGTAGAAACCATGCCAGAACAAACAGAACCTGGTGCAGCCCCCAGTCTTACCAGCTCCTGTCAAACTGTCCAACCCATGCCAGCATGGAAAACGGACGTTAAATGATGATGATGATGATGTATACAATATTATAGATCCATTAAGTAAATTTTAGCAATCGGTTTCACACCTGATATTAGATAATCAGACAAATTTCTAATAACTGCTTATCAGAAATGGCAGAATAGAAAATAAATATACGTTGATTAATATATCCACAAACGAGTGCCTTTTTCCCTGACTTATGGATTCTTAGACGACTACACACACATACACACACACACACACAAGTATTGGACATTGTATAAAATACATACATATATGTGTGTGCAAGTAATGAATACTTGTCATACACATTTTTATATAAACATCATAAATGAATTTAATAGCCCAATTACACGCCAAGTGAGGTAATTATGTTTATATTGTATATTTTTGCAAGGTTTTAATTTATTGTGCAGTTAATTAGAATTAGTTTTTGTTTAAATAAATAATTAATTATATTTGAGACTGTCAGAGATTATTTCCGGGAAATACATATTGCTAAATCAAGAAAGAGAGAGAAAAGACATTTGTATGATTCATTAAGAAACGGTTTGTAATATCTTTGGATCTGTTTATACACAGACATTATTAATGCATGTCTTCAATCAAAAGGCAACACGCTGAGTCACCGATACATTTTGTAAAACAAATACGAACACTGACACAAAACATTGCTATAGCATGGTCAAATACCCACAATGGTTGTTGGAATAAACTAAAGAGCCGTGACAAAGCTCACATGTCATGATCAAAATATTTATAGCATGGATGTAAATGATGTAACATCGACTAATCGGTGGGGGAGGTCTTTGTTTTGTTTTGTTTTTTTGGGTTTTTTTTTGTTCTTTATGTGTGTAAAACATGAATACAGAATTTTGTGAATATATACAGTTGAAATGGTCAAAGGAAAATACAATCAGTATTTGAAAACAGGAAGCCTTTTAGAGTTTAAAATAATCATTGTGCACATAAGCATATTCGTATATTGGAATATATACAATATCTATATATGAAGTCATACGCAGATATGTATATCTATATGCAGGCAACTGATCCACGATTCTGGGGAACCATTCCATGAAAGTAATCCATACACATATGCACATCTTTTGCTTTTCCCCAGGCATATTCCATTTTAGAAATTAAGTTTAAACAATACACGTGAAATAAACGTTCAGTGAAGTACGCTCTTTAGTTTATATATTAAGTTATGTGTTGTTTACGATACCATAGTTTTATAAATAAATATAAAGGATGCACATGGTCGTGGGAACAAAGGTTGTGAAACTAAATAAAGGACTAAATATCATGACGTAGTGTCTTAGACTACTAATTCGATCTGATGATTTCAAATATGAATGTAACAAATTTTAATTTTGTAAACTTTCATGTATGTATGTGTGTGTGTGTGTGTGTGTGTGTGTGTGTGTGTGTATGTATGTGTGTGTGTATGTATGTATGTATGTATGTATTTGAGCAACTTCGTGAAAGAACTAATTTTCAAATTTCGCGATGTTTAAAAATACACCTACACACACACACACACACACACACACAGACAATCCCGAACTGCAAGTAACAAGTCGCCTGAGAATCGCGAACGAGAGAATCCGAGTGGCAATTTACACTCAACTTTGTATAAATATTAATTTCATTCTTACCTATCAGTACTGAAAACATTCTTTCGCTTGATTAAATTTTCCACATACTATGATATCACCAGCTATATATATATGACAAGACTTTCCCAAAAAACACCTCTTTTTAAAATTTTTTTCAAATGTGTATATATATATATATATATATATATATATATACACACACATACATACATGTGTGTGTGTGTGTTAGACAGAGAGATGTGAGGCATATGTGTGTATGTGAGCATTTATGTACACACACACAAGCACAGAAGTTGATGATTCACTTTGGTGCTACTTCAAGTTTCTCGCTTTTGTGCGCTCATTCACTCCTCACCCTCAATATTTTATAGTCCGACGATGATTCAGCTGACCGAAACTTCGAAGTCACTGTCAATAATATTAAGAATAATTAAATTTGTACTCTACAAAAGTATAGAGTATATATATATGATTAATGAAAAATTGTTTTTGTTATATATAACTGAACATAAAAACATGCAGGTATGTGGTGTTTGGTGATGCAAACAGGAAAATGATTCAAAACAAGAGAATATGTTTGTTGTTTATTAATAATCAGTAGACGTTACGGTGACTCAAGGGTCGAGAGTTTCGTTCCAGTACATGAAACAATCCGATCTCGATTAAAAGAAAAACATGCATTCATATATATATATACTGGACACACACACACACACGTATATCTGTGTGTATGCATGTATGTATGTATTTGCACACATAGAGAGAAAGAAAAGAGTAGAGATGAGTAAGGAAATCCAACATTCTTTAGGTTGTGCGACGAAATATTATGTGATCAGTGGATGAGTTTAATACGATATTATGTTTTAAAGAAATCTATCATGTGAGGAGAGGAAAGTTTACCTCTATCATTATCCAAAATGGAGAGACCGCTATTAGTAAACAATTTAGGGGTAATTGTTCAGTTTACTTTAATGTTTACCTCTATTGCTAAAATGGGATGGGCACGATTGGCAGGCACACCATTGATCATACGTTTCCTCAATTAGAGCTGGCCTAGAACTAAATGAAAATAAGCTAGCAACCTGGAGAAAAACTAAATATACATTAGTATGAAGAGAAAGTATTTATTTTACAAACTGAAACTAATACAATTTAAGTAATTTATCAATTACTTAATGGTTTCAATTTATGCACGAGAAAGAATCAGTGAGATAATTACTGGTCATTTAAATCGGTTGTTAGTTAAAAAGTATGTCCAAGCTAAGAGGGTTTTGTTGATACATGTAAAGAGGAAGTGGGGAGAAATCAGGTATTTCAATACTCTAAAAAGGTCGTTTCTAATCATTGTAATATCTCTTAAGCTCACCTGCACATTTCCAGATATGGTTTCTAAAACATAAAAAGTCTGATTTATACTTCTATCAGTAACTAAAACATTTTAAGAAAGTTTACCTTTATTAATTATAACAAAGGCAGTGAAGAAAGTTTACCGCTATTTAATTCAACTAAGGTAATAATGAAAGATTTGTATAAACTCTATAAATTGGAACATTAGAAATTAATTTGTGTGGAAACGAAAGACAATAGACTTACCTCTGCGAAATGGACAAGACAAGAGAGAAAAATATTATCCCTTTTTTTTTAAAATTAGAACAGGTATCTATTGTGCTGTGAACAAGAGCAAGCAACCATTACTGGGTTTCTAACGAGGCGATAGTGACGCCTTGTTTATTTCACTCTCTCTCTCTCTCTCTCTCTAGCACCTCCGCCCACTTTCTCTCTCGCCCTCCCTCCTACTGTCTATTTATCTTAGGACAGCAATGGGCTCTTATTGACATGGAAGTTCTAATATTACTGCTTGTACATCTACTACTACTGCCGGTACAATAACTACTATTCTTAAGATGATTGTTGAGTACTGCTTCTAATACTTTTGTTTGTTTTTTTTTAACCCGATGTCAGCTGTCATTCTGTGACTGGGCATGCCTTTAATCGAAAGATTTACAGCTGACAATCCCCTTTCAATAATATGACTAGGCTATTCAATGTATCCCTTTTTTTAAAATATGATAGTGCTTGATTCGAAGAAGATTTAGCTGCTATTTCTAGCATAACGGACAAGTAGTGGCTCTCTCACTGACTCATTTCACGTTATCCTACATCTACTTGACTACTGCCCATTTAATTTGTATCTCTCTCTATATGTTTGCGTGTGTGTATGTAGAGAGAGAGAGAGAAAGTCAAATTTTCGTTTATTGCCCCATATATATGTAAATAGATAGAAAAAAAGCATGCTAGACGTCTTAATATGGTCGCTAAAAATAAAAAGAACTTCATGGACCATTTTTCAGAGTCACAATGACTCGTAGGCTGAAGTTTCATTCAAACCGGAGACCTTGTCCGATTGTTTGAAACAGAGTGAACTCCGCTAATGGCACCCAGGGATTATGACCATGTGCTCGGATTAAACCGGTTGCCAGATTAAGTCTCCCGCTAAAAATTTGCGGTAGATATTGAATCCCTCAAAAGCATTCCAGTCTTAACTATCTTGTCACTTTTTTTTTTTTTTTTAGACAGTGTGTACCACGAATTATATTACTCAATATATTTTAGATTTTTATGGATGGTACGGTGTGTGATTTGAGATAGAATAAGTTGTTTCTTGCAGAGCGGGCGACCAAGTAGAAGCGTCCTTTGAAACTGATGATTGCTTGATCAGTATCTAAGTAACTCGCTTGAGTCATTTTCCATATACGGAAGAAAATTACTCATGTGAGCTACTTAAATACTGGTATAATTTCCTATTGACTTGTTGATTTTAATTTAAATTTAGGCTTTTCTTGTTTTTATCGTTTAATGTTTGATAATGTCTTTTTCAAATGTTGTTTTTGTTTTGGTTTAGAATAAAAGGCTGTGCACATGATTCTCGCATCCCTTCTGAAACTAACAAAAGATCTTACATTGATTTACTTGGAAAAATAATAATGATTTGTGACACAAACACAAGTCCAGGAATCTTGTTAGAAAGGCGGCGAGCTGGCAGAAGCGTTAGCACGTCAGGCGAAATGCTTAGCGGTATTTCGCCTGCCGCTACATTCTGAGTTCAAATTCCGCCGAGGTCGACTTTGCCTTTCATCCTTTCGGGGTCGATTAAATAAGTACCAGTTACACACTGGAGTCGATATAATCGACTTAATCCGTTTGCCTGTCCTTGTTTGTCCCCTCTGTGTGTAGCCCCTTGTGGGCAGTAAAGAAATAAGAAATCTTGTTAGAGAGAAACAATTAAACTGCGGCGTTGGATGTAACGTACAGCTTCCCTGAAAAGATTTGAACTCAGAATATAAAATGACAGCATTTTGTCTACTGTTCTGCTAGTTTTGCAATCCACCTGCCTAAAACTAACCTTTATCTTAGACACAAGACCATCTGATACATGATTTCACTCACAACTTAACTGGTACTTATTCCTTTAACCATCAATGTATGAATAACAAAGTCGACCTGGGCCTAATTTGAACTTGAGTCCTATTCCGATTCTACTATCGATAGCTGATTTCTAACATGCATAAGATCACAAATTGAAAAAGGGGAAGACAGTTTAATTGACACTCCACTTGTAGAACCTGGTTCTTATCACGGAAGCATGAGAGGCAACATCGAAAACGATGCGAAATGCCGAAGAAAAGTTCTATCACTTAAAATCGTTTGTTCTTGTTACAGAGACAGGTCAAGCGCAACATCAATAGATAGACAAGCATTTAGGAGTTCACATACATGTATACATAATCGCAAAATGCCATTAAGTTAGAGACAAATAAAGACACAGACAGAAACAAAGAGAGAGAGAGAGTGAATGAGTGAGGGTATGTTGTGATTAAGTAACAGGGCTCTCTCTCTTTTTCCAGGACGAACCTAATCTCAACTATTTTTGACAGGCTATTACCATCTTAACTGTATTCACTGGAGCTGGCCTCCTCCAGAGAATGAGAATGCAGATTTGAGCTACTTTTCAAAAATACTTTGAGTGACAGGTGCCGATTTTACGCATTTATATATCAGTACATTCAGTATTTTAGTTATTTAATACACAAAGTGAATGTACGGATATGCAAATGAGTAAAACTGGAGTCGTTGCTCATTACTCTAAGCTGTTGTTTCTCTCTGAAGGCGTAAACCAATGAACACTCTTCAGACAACTATAACTGTTTGAAACTGGTTATTTACACAGCAAGACTACAATGTTTGTGAACTTACTATTTATCTACACACATGCTGTCTCTACAGTCGTTATTTATATATATAAGTACACAACCAATTTTCCAGCATTCTTGGTTCCAGACCAGTTAACAAAGGTCATATATTTCTGTATAAATTCTTAGAAGACTGCTGCCACATTATTAATAACTTTTTTCCCTATTAGACCTTCATGGCATACCTTTTTTTATTCACTGGAAATGTTTGGAAGTCAAAAAACATCCTTCCAACAATTCAAACATAATAATATTAAAGCAGATATTCGAAACAAAATTTAATGCTGCACCTTACAAAGGTGCCATTGTTTTATGTCAAAGGAAAATTATAAATCATATATACATTTTTCTGACCACAGAGAAGAAAAAAGACGTTTGTTTATAATTGTCATAATTCAGTAATGGCAAATGACAGCACCACATATCTTTGTCTCTCTGTCAATCTGTCTGTTCACAAAGGAGAGTATATCCACTTACCCCACAACTCCAATTTTCTATGACAGGTTAGGACCTGGATTCCTCCAAACAGAGCCCATCATTTACTCCACAAATGTTTTGTCGTCAATGCTTCACTTTCCTGTATCACTTGTTTCAACATAACTGTAATATACATACAAACTATGCCATTTTAATCCCGAGCAACGCCGGGTATCTGCTAGTATAATATATAGCATGTAGATAGAGTTATAGTCCAAGTTGTGCTCTCATGAAGCATATCTGCATTTTCTAGTTTCTGCATTTTCTGCATTTTCTAGTTCTCCAAAGTATATCCGTAGGTGTTATGATCCATATCAAAGTTGAAAGCATTGAAGAATGGTGTTAAATACTAGAAAGTACTTTCTGCAAAGTAATTGCTTATTAAAACAGAAAACTGGAAAATTTGAAACTATCAAATCAGTAAAACATGGACACTGAGAAAGAAATTATCAAATAGACTAAATGGATGTTACACAAGGATGCTACAAATGGCCCTAAATGTGAAATGGCAGCAGCATATAATAAATGATTGCTTTTATAGAGACCTGCAAAAAGTTAGTGAGAAGATTGGGCAAAGACAGCTGTGACTATCTGGTCACTGTGTGTGCCATCCTCTGCTGGAAGCATCTAAATTATTCTTGTGGAACCCACTTCATGGTGATGTAAGAAGAGGAAAGCGTCATCACACATCAACAACTTGATTGCAGACACTGGCCTGGAATGTATCCAGGACTTCGAGGCAGTGATGATGGACTGAGAAGTGTGACGGGTGGACTTTGTTACTGTGGCCTGGGATGGAACCAAGCCATGATAATAATGTTTATTCCATATTACATATGTTTCTTCACCATTATGAGTTAGATTGATATACATGTAGAAAAACTTATAAGAAATCTCCCATTAGCAATTCATCAGATAAAGAATTTTAATTCCCTATCTGATAAATTGCTAATGGAAGATTTCTTGTGTTTTTCTACTTATTCAATGGGGAATTAAAAAAGTATCCAACTTCATTTTTTCCCACAAAAACTAATGTCACTTGGGCAAAATCCATAGGGTGGGATGTGACCCCCCCCCCCCCATCCTGTGCATGTGTGAAAATTTTTGCATCAGTAGGCTGCATCAGTTCCCAGCTGTTATGCCTAGCATACAGACATGTAGTGCATGCTCATCAAATTTTCGGTGGGGGGGGGTATATCCAGGACAACAGTGTCCAGTGTATCACTTTGTTTTTAAGATGTTAGATTGTGATTTTGAGAATCATTTGACTGCTATTTCTTGCAGAGAGAGTGACTTCATCTCTGTATCTGTATGGTGTGTTAGTGTAATTGTGTAAGATATTGCTGGCCAAATAAAATTAGCTAAACTCTCTCTCTCTCTCTCTATCTATCTATCTATCTATCTATCACTTTGTCTCTATCTCTCTCTCTCTCTCTCTCTCTCTCTCTCTCTCACACACACACAGGCTGATACAAATGTGTTTGTATATATGATAAAATTTGACATTTTAATTACCTCAAATTAAACTTTTAGACATACTGAATACTAATTACATAAAGACCTCCCATTCTCCTTTAACAATAAAAGCCTCAGGCACCAAAACTACACTTGTCTTGAACCTAACTTTACAAACAAGCAAAAATAATAGCTGTCAAATTAACAAAAGCTATTTTTCATTTCCTTATGGTATCAGTTAATAACTTTTAATTATTGTCAACTGTTGTAATTGAAGGTAATGCTTATATTTTGGTGTAAATGATAGTTTTATATGGAACACAATAGAATTTGTGCCGGAAATATTTGAGGGGGCTTCTGTGTGCTTGCTTGACCTGCTAGAAATAGCAGCTAAAAATTTCTTTCCCTTAAATAATACATATTTGCATGGGTCAGATGGAAGATTGGAAACAAAGATCACTTGTATGACAATGACACTCATTGTCACATATCAGTATTTTATATAAGAGAGGAACATTGTAAGGCTTGAAAATGGAACAGACAAATAGCTATATTTAACAAAATTAAGATAGTTTCTAACTTTTTAAACATGCAGCAAAACTGGCAGTGGTGTTAAGAAGGTGGAAAATTGACAGTCCTTTTTTTTTTTTGTTCCAATACCCTGAATTCTGTGTCCTGTCGATAATTTCTACAACTTGGGTGATTTAATTAGCAGTGGAGGAGGATATACCAAAAGTGTAATTACTAGAATAAGAATAGGATAAAGAAAGGTGACAACCAAAGGTCTCTCTCTCTCTCTCTCTCTCTCTCTCTGCAAATGTAAAGAAAGTTGTATGATGCATGTGTATAAACAGCAATGCTACATGGTAGTGAGACATGGGCCCTGAATGTATAGAACATGCAAAGACTAGAGAGAAATGAAGCTAGTATGCTTCACTGGATGTGCATGTGTGACAGTACTAGTGTATTGAGAAAAAAGTTAAGCTTAAGGGGGAGACCCAGGAAGACATGGGACAAAGTATTGAAGGCTGATCTCAAGAAACGTTAGCACGCCGGGCGAAATGCTAAGCGGTATTTCGTCTGCCATTACGTTCTGAGTTCAAATTCCACCGAGGTCGACTTTGCCTTTCATCCTTTCGGGGTCGATAAATTAAGTACCGGTTACGCACTGGGGGTCGATCTAATCGACTTAATCCGTTTGTCTGTCCTTGTTTGTCCCCTCTATGTGTAGCCCCTTGTGGGCAGTAAACAAATAAATAAGATGCTGACTCTTACAAAGATGACGAAGGACTGAGATATCTGGTACCTTGCTGTACTCAAGAAAACTCATCCACCATAGCAGAATTGATATGAATTGATATCCTAAAGCCATGGGTAATGCTTGTCTATGAGGGGCTTTACTCCTGCCCCAACAACCCCCACTACCACCACATTTCATTCCCTAACACCCATCACCTGAGAGCAGAAAGCCACCCCAGGCTTTCTCAGTTACCTTTCTTCCCCACCCCAAGCCAAATTCATTTCCCATTATCTTCCCCCATCTAAGTCACCTCCTTTCTACACCTTCTCCTCCTTGTGCTAGTCTCCATTAACACCTTGCTTATCTGCTATCACCCTCAATGCTGTTATATCTATTGCAACCCCCGCCCTCAAACCTTTCCTATATTTCTTCCCACCTATCCTGCCCACTCACCCTGTTCAAACCTCTATATCACCTCACCTGTTCTCACCATCCCCCAATGTCCTTCGAGAAAATGTCCCAACACATCTTTGCCATCATTTCTCTCACCATTACTATCCTTATCTTACTTTCTAACTCACTCTCTTTTCTTTTCCAACTGGTGTATTCATGTATCGTCAGCAGGACACCCATCTCTGTCCTTTCATATCTTGAATCTCTCAACTGACACAAAGTCACTCACTCAATACTATTCCCATCTCCCAGTCAAGAAGATTTTGCCTTTTTTGTCTTGTAAAGTACTTGGTGACTCTGTCAGTAATGGTGCTACATAAAAAGCACCAGTGTTGATGCCATGTAAAAAGCACCCAGTACATTGCAAAGTGATTGGCATTAGGAAGGCCATCCAGCTGTAAAAACCATGCCAAATCAGACAAAAGAACCTGGTATATCTCCCAGCTTTGCCAACTCTTTGTCAAATCATCCAACCCATGCCAGCATGGAAAACAGACGTTAAATGATGATGATGATATATGTGGGTGTGGGTGTATATGTTTGTTCCTTCCACTGCTTGACAGCCAGTGTTCGCTTGTTCACATTCCTTTAACTTAGCAGTTCAGTATGAGAGTCTGATAGAAAAAGTACCAGACTTTAAAAAAATACCTAAGTAATGGAGTCAATTTATTCAACTACACACTTCAAGGTGGTGCCCCAGCATGACAGCAAACTAATGGCTGGATTAAATAAAAGATACAGGTACAACTATATCATCAGCCTGGCCAACACCTTTAGTAAATTTGTTCAACACCCTGGTGGAAAAACAAGAATTATATGAATGCAAACTCCATCTTCTCATATTTAAACAAGAAGAAGACCCAAAAATTTCGCTAATTTTTTTTTCCTTTAATGGCAACAGGGCCTGGCATTTGATGGTTTGAGAACTGTTGGTCATAGATGACCCTAAATTACTAGGATGGTCACAACTAGAATATCCTTATCATAGATCTACATAATGCTTTTGTATAAAAAATGCATTTTACTCTGTCTTCCTTAGCTACATTTTCTTTCGTAATACGCTTTGTCTCCCTCTTCCACTTGTTCGTTTCTTTTTTTTTTTTTTTTTTTTGTTAGACGCTGTCTTGGTGAGAGAAATTTTTTTTTCCTTAGCCGCTTTGTCTCCCTCTTCCACTTTTTCATTTTTTTTTAAGACGCTTGGCAAACACTGTTTCTCCCCTTGTCACAAACACACTATTTCTTTCTTTCTCTCTTTCTTTCTTTCTCTCTCTCTCTTTCTTTCTTTCTCTCT
>NC_068990.1:45053538-45058789 GCF_001194135.2 Octopus bimaculoides
TCTTTCTTTCTCTCTCTCTCTTTCTTTCTTTCTCTCTCTCTTGCTCTCTCTCTCCTTCACGCGCGTACGCACAGATTTGACTTCGCCATGTCAACAAACTTCAAAATTGGTAAAAGTTTATCGATTTTTACAGCTATACGCGGGTGCCTCTGTGAAAAAAAGTTGACAAAAACACAGATAGGGTCATGAACAATGTCCTCCTAAAATTGGAGCGACATGCGTGCTAATTTGTGGACGTGCATAACCCACATTCACGTACACACACACACACACAAACATCTTGTGTTTTATAGATATTGATTACATATGTGTATGTATCTGTCTTCACTACTTTTTCATCTCCCAATCGCTCTCTTTCACATTTTTCTCATATCTCTCTTTTCATCTCTCTCGCTGTCTTTAGTGAAAGCAAAGAAATATGGCACCAAAAAAGAGACAAGCTGAGCATAAAGATTCTGAAATAACCTCTAGTAAATATTTTGCCAAACAAAACAAGGAGGAAAGTTCTTCAAGCATTAAAAAACTGTTTGATCCATGCCTTAGGCTTATAGGCACTTTCTACCAAAAAGAATGTGTAGATCTTAGCAGAGCTCTTCTTGGCAGGTATATTGTACGAGCATTTGATGATGGCTCTCAGGTTTGTGGTAAAATAGTGGAAACTGAAGCATACTGTGGCATTGAAGATGCATGTTCCCATTCTTACAACAATAGAAGAACAGAACGGACTGAAGCTATGTTCATGCCTCCAGGAACTCTTTATGTGTATACCATATATGGTATGTACAATTGTATGAATATCTCAAGTTCTGGTAAGATTTCCTTCTTATTGATGTTGTTTATTTCCAGACTAGCTCTCATTTAACATATTACTGATCAAAGGAATCCCAGTCGAGAAAATCCTATTTCAGTTTCTGACATAGTGTATCTAGGACTCTATAACTACACTATCTACAGCATCTTTGCTTTTCTAAAATGGTAGGGTGTGATTTAGCTGCTATTTCTTGGTGGCCAAGTGATCACGTTAGGGTTTCAAACATACCATGAGATGAAGTATAGACAAACCTTTTTTATTCAGAACAGAATTTGACAGTGTGATGGGGGTGCTCAGTGGTACACTAGGGGTTCTGAATAGTTAACTGATTAAAGACATCTATGAATTACAAATGTTTCTCTTGGTTGTGTGTATGAGAGTTGAAAAGAAGGAGTGGGGAGTAAAATATGCCAAGGGTTTGTGAATACAAAGTAAATTTTTATTTCATATCGATTTAGTTTACAGACATTCTAAACTGAAGTGCATTCTGATTGTGAAGAAGAGAAAAAGAAAATGCCTGACTTATCTGATAGAATTTAACTAACTTCTCTCCGTTGTAGATATTAAGTTTATAGATGTGGGAGAGATTGAAAATTCTATTGTGTTATGCTTATCCCTTTAAGAAATTCTTTAGCAATGTGAAATAACTAAGACTTGAAATCAAGTTTTGGGCTTGAATTTCCCAGAGATTATCCACCTACCCTGCAATATTTACCCAATGACTAATTATATAAATCTGTTGTATCATCATCAATTTAGTACAAATATTTTACTTTCCTATTCCTATGGAATACAGAAATAAAAGTACAAGTAAAAACTATGATAATCTCTCAATTATTTGCAAACTGAAAACCATTGTTGTATTCTTCCTTCATTGCAAATGAAAATTAAACTTGTACCATTGTTCCAACTTCATTGCTTTGTGTCGGAACCACCTGACTCTCTTGTCTCTTTCTCTACATCCATGTTGTGTCAAATGAAAGAAAGTAAGACCCCCCCCCCATTCATTCCAAGCTATGCACTAACCATTTGCTATCCAGAACTTCTGGAATTTCATCATTGTTCATGTTTTACCTGCAACCACCAGCATGTAGAGTTCAAGAAGAAAAGGTCTCACAGGGTCTGAAAAAGCTGTAGGCACATTAATCCCATATGAACTTCAAAAATTAGAATTTTCCTTGCTCAGAGAATATGACTGTATTCAAATTTTTCAAGAATTAAACCTATTTGCTACTACAATAAAAAGAAATTTCAACAACTTGATATTATTTTCTTTTTCATATTTAGACCTTGCCATTTCTATCAGATATTATACCAGTTAAGGTATTTTAATCCTGTAACCATTGTCTTATTTAAGACTATTCTCATTACGATTATTACAAAACATTTAGTATATAATTATACTGAATGATGCTATAGTATTAACATAATATAAATATAGACTATTCTCATTAGCATTATAACAAAACATTCAGTATATAGTTATACTGAATAGTGCTATAGTGTTAACATATATTAATTTAATACTATTCCCATTAGCATTATGATAAACCATTCATTATATAGTTATACTGAATGAAGCTAGAATATTATCATGATATATTATGATAAATTAAAGGCATATCATATATTACAGAAGTATATAGCACTTGTATTATATTATAGAAATATCTCACTATTACCCAATGAATCGCCTCTATAGCCGGTTTGTTCTGTCACTAAGTATTGTGACTTATTTTGTGATTGACTTTTAAAACTAAAAGTTATTTCTGCTATACATCAAGATTCACACACTCTATGTAGCACTCTTGTTTGTGACTAGGGTATAAAGTCATAAACCATAGAAAAAGAAAATTAAACTCTTACAAAATAAACTTTCAAAAGTCATGTTAAAATGTAATTGAATCTTAATAAACATTAAATGTCAATTAAACGACAGTTCATTTTGTTAATTAAGAATTGACCTGAGGCAGTTTTAAAATAATTCTGTCTTATATGACATTACATTTATAAACTATTAATGAAATAGACAGCAAAGCTTGATACTGGTAGTTTGTAACTCAACTACTTGTAAATGTTAATTGGATTTGTAATAATTCTTTGTTGTTTTTTTATTTGTTTTTTGTTAACTACTTCAACTCAATTGTTACTTAACAAAATGAGTGGCAGTGGTGAACACTGATGGTTCTCTCTCTCTCTCTCTCTTTCTCTCTCTCTCTCTCTCTCTCTCTCTCTCTCTCTCTCTCTCTCTCTCTCTCTGTACTTATGGGTTCCATTTCATATGGAATTTTTGGCCCTCCAAAGTCATTTTGCTGTGCAAGTTGCCCTACCATTTTTAGTTGAAAATTTTGGTCTGAAAAATTTGACTTGTATGCCAGGAAATAAGATAATTAATTTGCATTCTGTATTGATTGTAGTAATATCATATTAACACATTATTTACTTTTTTCCTTTTTTTTTTTTTTGCAGTATTTATTAATTGCAGCTGTATCATTTAAAAATAAAGTGAATGTTTGTAGTAGCTTACAAAAAAAACCATTTCTAGAATTAGTGCAGTAGGAACAAAAACTATAATGTGCATGTTTTTATCTTTTACTTGTTTCAGTCATTTGACTACAGCCATGCTGGGGCACTACATTGAAGGGCTTTTAGTCAAATAAATCGACCTATAGACTTATTTCATTAAGCTTGGTACTTATTCTATCGGTCTCTTTTATCAAGCCACTAAGTCATTATGGATATAAACACACCAACACCAGTTGTCAAGTGGTGGGGGGGGGGACAAACAAAGACAAACACATGCATAGATATATAGCTAGATAGATAGATAGATATATGTGATGGGCTTCTTTCAGTTTCCATCTACCAAATCCATTCACAAGGCTTTGATTGGCCCAGAAGATACTTGCCCAAAGTGTCATACAAGTTAGATGCATAGAATCCAATGTTGCATTCTTTTACTCTTCATTTGTGGTCAAATATCTTTTGTTTTTACTTATTTCGGTTACTGGACTGTAGCCATGCTGGAGCACTGCCTTGAATGGTTTTTAGTTGAACAAATTGATCTTGGTACTTATTTTTAGGTCTGGTATTTATTCTAACAGCATCCTTTTACTGAACCACTAAATCGCAGGGACATAAACAAGCCAACACTGGCTGTCAAGTAGTGAGAAACACACACATGCACATATAGGGCTTCTAAACTGTTTCCTCCTACCAAATTCATTTACAAAGGTACCAGTCCATCCAGGGCTGTAGTAGAAGACTTGCCTCAGGTGTCATGCAGTGGGACTGAACCTGAAATCACATTAAGCAAAATTTTTTTAACCATGCCACACCTGTGTCTAAGAAGATCCTGACAATTGTATTGTCATAATCTTCATAGGTACAGTTAAATTTGTTTATGTTCTTCAGTGGGAGTTCATAAATTGAGTACCAGTTAAGGAATTTCACTAACAGTACCCTTTCCCAAAAATTTATGGCCTTGTACCTAAGTTAGAAAATAAATGCCTTTATGTTTGCCAAAAGAGAAATTATTTATTCTGAGTAGTTAAAACATAATTTCCTTTTCTTAATATATGTTTTCTGTGTCGTTGATTTCAATATCGTTCATTTTTTATTGTTGACTATTTTACCAGACAAATTTATAAGATAAAAACTTCAATAAAAAATTTTTTTTAATTTAAATTAAAATTTATTTTCTACAGGAGATGGCTGTGCTGTTTTAATACGAGCACTTCAACCCATATCAGGGCTTGAAAAAATGCAATGTTTGCGTTCAAAAAAGAATCCTTTGAAACCAATAAAAGAGAAGAACTTATGTAATGGGCCTTCTAAACTTTGTCAGGCTCTTGATGTCACTAAGGAAACATTCAACAAAGAAGATTTGATAACCAGTAACCGTTTATGGTTATCAAGTGGAGATACTGTGGAAGATTCTGAGATTGACATTTCCAAAAGAATTAATATAACTGGGGATGAAATATGGGTTAATAAACCACTTCGATTTTTCATAAAATATAATCCATATGTATCAGTGAAAAACGCCAACTGAAATGTGAAAGAAATGAAATGAAAAATGAGAATGTTGTTTTAATGTCTTAATAGATAATCTCTGAACATTTTTGACTTTTTTGTAATGTATTATCCCTTTAGCACTTAAACTAGCCATATCAGGCCTAAATATTCTTCCTGTTTTTTGTTCAAACTGACTAGATATGGCCTCTCATACATATCCTACACTGTTATTCTAAAATAAACAATCACATCATGGAAATGTCAGTCATGCGATAATGCAGGATTAATTCGAAACAATGGGAATAAATAAGCATTTATATTTGACAGAGTAATCCAAATGCTAAAGGGTTAAGCAGGAATAATACAAAACCCATCTCTCTCTCTCTCTCTCTCTCTCTCTCTCTATATATATATATATATATA
>NC_068990.1:45058871-45069375 GCF_001194135.2 Octopus bimaculoides
GCCAATCAAATTGGCACATCGAAACGCCAAAGAATCCAATATATTTTAGAGTTATCTCTCCAAGAACTGGCCTTTGTTTTATAAGGCCTTCTACAGAGACTTGTCATTGTTCTACAGGGATTCACCACTCTTCTGTAACATACAAATATCTATATAAACCATGGTGATTTTTTTAAATTCTTTTTTTTCTTTCTTTTCCTTTTTGTTTTTTCCTTAATGTTATTGATAGCGTTTCACTCACCACTGTTACTAAGAGGTTTTTCAGTGTCTAATGTTAAGCAAATTAATTATTTATTACTTATAAATAGTGACTTGCCAGAAATTATAGCATGACAGATTAAATGTTTTCAACTCTGCCTGCATCAGTAACAGAATGCCTATTGTGTATTAGGTTGCCCTCTCCTGCAAATTTTTAACCTCATGCTGATGTCAGAAATCCTTGTTACTTGTTTTATATGTGTGTGCATGTGAATAAGCAATATTTAAAAAGCCTCATAGAGAAAACAGAGGAGTTCATTTGCAAAATTAGATGATGTGTGTATTTCTTTGATAAAAAAAAAACAAGAAAACACAAACAAATACAGATTTAAGTCCAGAAGAAACCCACCATCTATCAAAGAAATAGAGCCTTTTGAAAGGGACCTGTTTAAACTGGTAAGGAGAATTAGATTTAGAAAAATCACAGATCTAATACAAAAAACTATGCAAGAAAAATTAATAATATTAAAAACAGACAAAATTTTTGTGAAATCAGACAAAACGAAAAATTTATATGCAGTCAACAAAAATCTTCATAACAGGCTCCTATTAAATAGCATCACAGATACATACAAAAAACAAGTAACAATTTATACAGAGAGGTGAACATTGAAGCAAGAAGAATCGCTTCCAACAGAGTAGAATACCTTCCCCACTTTATCACCCTTAAAGACTATAAAAATAATTTTAATAGAAACCCTAAATGTAGGTTGATTAACCCAACAAAAACAGAAATAAATTCAATTCTAGATAAATTAAATAGGGCCTTCAATTTACATCTTTGGAGTAATCATGGGTCAATTACAGACTGGTTTTAAAGGCATCAGATATAAGAACAACTGTAGATTTGCACAGTTTGACATAGTAGACTTTTACCAGCCATAGATACCATAGAATCTTTAATTGGCTTTGTACCAAAATTCGAATCTATTTCTGGCTCTTTACATTCTGAGTTTAATGCTGCCAAGGTGGACTTTGCTTTTCATCCTTTCAGGTTTGATAAAGTAATTACTAGTTGAGCACTGGGGTTCATGTAATTAACTTCTACTCCCATTAAAACTGCTGACTTTGGTACTGGAATTAGAAAGGATTATTTTAAAGCAATTTAAGAACACTGCCGTATTGTAACATTCATCATTCTCTGAGTCACTTTATTTCACTGACAAAAATTCTCTTCAAATATTTATCAACCAATCTACACAAATTCTGTTGAAAAATATGATTCTATCAATTGACTCTACTAAGAGTCCAGCTGTGTTCTACCATCTAAAATATTACATGATTTCTATCTAGATAAATTAGTGTTATTTGATTTACTGTTATTCAACTCGAGGAATTTACAATGAAGCTTTTTTTTTTTTGTCTTTAGCAACACAAATATTTGATACTTTTAATCCCCTGATGTGTTCTTCATGTGACATATATTTCTGTTATTTTTATTCATTTTATATTTAGAAGATTACATTTCCTTTTATGCTTCTATCTTGTGTATTTTATTACTACCACATTGTACAAACATACATATGCCCTATTCATGCTACCTCTTTTAGTAATATTTTTTACTTGTAACATAAATGGTCATGTAAGAAGCTTCCTGTCAGTCAAGTTCTTCACTTATGCCTGACACCATTTTATTCCACTTATAACCAGTTTTTATTGTTCTGTTATCAAAGATATCCCAGTCACGACTATCTCATTTTATTTTTCAGGCATTGTATCTAGGAC
Source organism: Octopus bimaculoides (assembly GCF_001194135.2). Taxonomy (NCBI): domain Eukaryota; kingdom Metazoa; phylum Mollusca; class Cephalopoda; order Octopoda; family Octopodidae; genus Octopus; species Octopus bimaculoides. Next base: position 45,060,855 of record NC_068990.1, read on the forward strand.
TACACTATCTGACACATACTTCAATTTTTTAAAGATGGTAGAGTATAATTTAAGGAAAATTTGGTTGCTGTTTCTAGCTAATTGAATGTCGAAATAAAAATTACTTAATTAGTTATTATTGTTAATGTTGTTTAACTCCAGGTCAGCAGCCATCATTGAGAAGACCTATGATTAAAGGCATAGTTGAAGCTTTCTCATTTCTTTTTTTTTTAATTACTATTTTTCAATCAAAATATGTCTAGAATTATATTATCTAATGTTTTCTTCAGTCTTAGAGGATGGGATGGGAAGGATTTATCTGCTTTTTCTAGCAGGATGAGTAATCATATCAAGGCTTCATCAAGGACACTAGGTTGGTTGGTTGGCACATTGCATTTGTAAAAAATTCTTCATATTCTAGCATGAGGTTGATCTCTCTTACTTGCAAAGTATTCCTCATATTCTTCAAATGCAATCCACTAGCATGAAGAGTTCACTTTTGTTCTGCAATGTTATAACTGAAAATGTAACCGTGACATAAACAAATTCAATGACAGAGAATTTGGTGTAGCACAACCCCTGTCTTGGTGTCATAAAAAGAACCCATATTGGTTCTACATAATAAGCACCCTGTAAAGTGATTCGCACTCTGTAAAGTGATTCGCATTAGGAACAGCATCCAGTCAGAAACCAAGCCAAAACCGACAACTAGAATCTGGTGCAGTTTGCCAGCTGTAGCCAAACAATTTGACGCATGCAAAACAAACATTAACTGATGATGATGATGATGATGATATATATATATATATATATATATATATATATATATCTGATACTGCAACTTCAAATTTCATGATTGAGTTTCATCCCTGTGATGTTTGTATGAAATTTGAGGAATGAAACAGGAAATTGTTAACATTAAAAATTCAGCTAAAGGAAATTAAAAGGAAATGTTTGAGTAAATGCATATGTAAAGATATAATCAACTCACTAAAAGAAAGAAAAATGCATAGTGGTTGTGTGCTAAGAAGCTTGCTTCCCAACCACATGGTTTCAGGTTCAGTCCCATTGCATGGCACCTTGAGCATGTGCCTTCTAACATAGCTCCAGGTTGACCAAAACCTTGTGAGTGGGTTTGGTAGACAGAACCTGAAAGAAGTCTGTCATATATATAAATATATATATATCATCATCATCATCATCGTTGTTGTCATCGTTTAACGTCTGCTTTCCATGCTGGCATGGGTTGGATGGTTAGACAGGGCTGGTAAGTCAGAGGGCTGCATCAGGCTCCAATCTGATCTGGCAAAATTTCTTCAGCTGGATACCCTTCTTAACATCAACCACTCAAAGAGTGTAATGGGTGCTTTTTACGTGCCACCAGCACAGGTCCAGTCAGTCGGCACTGGCATCGACCTCACTCAAACAATGCTTTTTACATGCCACCAGTGAATGTGCCAATCAGGCAGTACTGTCATTGGCCATGACAACTTCACTTGCTTCAACAGGTCTTCGCAAGCAGAGTTTCTTGCCCAATGATTGAAGGGTACTCTCAAGTGGGCTGGTTATGCTGCACTGGCATAGGCCACGGTTACAGTCTCACTTGGCTTGCCAGGTCTTCTCAAGCACAGCATATCTCCAAAGGTTTTAGTCACTTATCATCGTCTTGGTGAGGCCTAACATTTGAAGGTCATGCTTCACCAGCTCATCCCAGGTCTTCCTGGATCTACCTCTTCCACAGGTTCCCTCTACTACTAGGGTGTGACACTTTTTCACACAGTTCTCCTCATCTATACGTAATACTTGACCATACCAGTGCAGTCATCTGTCTTGCACACCACATCTGATGCTTCTTATGTCCAACTTTTCTCTCAGGGTGCTTACACTCTATCGTGTATGCACACTAACATTACACATCCAGCAGAGCATACTAGCTTCATTCATTGCAAGCTTATGCATGTCCTCAGCAGTCACAGCCCATGTTTTACTGCCATGTAGCATAGCTGATCGCACACATGCGTCATACAATCTACCTTTTACTCTGAGCAAGAGGCCTCTTGTCACCAGCAGAGATGGGAGTTCTCTGAACTTTGCCCAGCCTATTCTTATTCTAGCAGCTACACTCTCAGAGCATCCACCCCCACTACTGACTTGGCCACCTAGGTAACGGAAGCTATCAACTACTTGTAGTTTTTCCTCCTGGAATGTGATGGAAGCTGTTTTCTGCACATTTTCAGTGTTTATTGCCCCTGAGCATTTGCCACACACAAAGACTACCTTTCCAGTTAGCCTTCCTTTGATATTGCTGCACCTCTTATGTGTCCATAGCTTACACTGGGTACATCTTATGGAGTTTCTACCTATACCTTTTCTACAGATTGAGCAGGGCCATCTACCTGAAGGGATTTGTGGTTTGTCTGCCTTCCTACTTATTAAGACTTTGGTTTTTGCTAGATTGAGTCTAAGGCCCTTCGATTCTAGACCTTGCTTCGACACCTGAAACTTCTTCTCTAGTTCTGATAGTGACTCAGCTATTAGAGCAAGGTCATCAGCATAGAGGAGCTCCCAGAGGTATCCTGCTTTGAATTGCTGTTATAGCCAGGAAGACTATGATGAATAAGAGGGGGCTGAGGACTGATCCTTGGTGGACCCCTACCCCTACCTGGAATTTTTCCCTGTACTCGTTGCCAACTCTCACCTTACTGACAGCATCTCTGCACATAGCTTGTACAGATCTCACTAACCACTCATCTATTCCTAGTTTCTGCATTGACTACCAGATAAGGGATCAGGGGACCCTGTCAAAGGGTTTCTCCATGTTAACGAAAGCCAGGTACAGAGGTTTATCTTTGACTTGGTATTTCTCCTGCAGCTGTTTTACCAGAAATATAGCATCAATGGTGCATCTCCCAGGCACAAACCCAAACTGCATCTCATCTAAACTGACTCTCTCCCTAATTAGTTGAGCTATGGTCCTCTCCATGACTTTCATTACCTGATCCAACAACTTGATACCTCTGTAATTATTCATATCTAATGCATCACCTTTACCTTTGTAGCAATTGACTATGGTGCTGCTACACCAGTCATTGGGTGTGACTCTTTATGTATCACCTGATTGACTATATGGGTGACTAGACTATAGCCGACCACCGCCAGATATTTTAAGCTTCTCTGCGGTGATTCCTGATGGGCCAAGGGCTTTCCCTGTCTTCGTACCCTTAATTACTTTGTCTACCAAGGTACTGTCAATTTGGATAGCTGGTCCCTCTGTTGGGTCGACATTCAGCAGACTCTCTTTCTCTCATTCATTCTCTTCACTTAGCAATCTTTCATAGTGGCATCTCCAAGTCTCTCTCCTTGCAGCCTCATTAAATGCAAGTGAGCCATCATCCATGCAGGCACATTTCTCTCCTATGACATCACAATTCTCTCTTACACACTGTCTTGCAACACAAAACTCTTCAAGGCTTTGGTCCTCATGACACAGAACATTGGCAATTTTTTTCTTATCTGCTTCCCCTCTGGCTAAGTAAACCTGTCTCCTAGCTTCCCTTCTAGCAATCTGATACAATTCCCTGCTATCACCGTTCTTCCAGTCCTTCCATGCCTGTTTCTTTTCCCTAATGGCCCTGTCAACTACATTGTTCCACTGTCATGTTACTTTGGGTTGAGAGGGGACTTTGCACCATCCACAGATCTGGTCAGTAGCCCTCAACAGATTGTCCCGTAGAAACCTTCAGTTGTCTTCCACATCATGTGATGCTGTATCCCCCTCTATTTCATCAAAAGCTTCAAGTAATATGTCTCTAAATCTCTGTCCATTCACAGGATCCTTAAGCTTCCAGACCCTTCTTCTCCATGCTGGTCATCTTCTGGGCATCTATTTAGCCCTGATCCTGAAATCGCTCACTACTAATCTAGGTTGTGGGGTGCATTTTTCACCTGGAAAGGTTTGGACATTTATAAGTAGCCATCTTTCCTGTTTCCTGGAGAGGATGTAATCAATTTGACTAGCGTGTCCACCTGATCGGTAGATCAATAGGTGACTGGCAGGTTTCCTGAAGTTAGTATTACAAACCATAAGATCATTTGCATTGCAGAACTCCAGTAGCCTGGTTCCCTCCTCATTGCAGGAACCAAAACCATAGCCTCCATGTACACCATGGAAGCCCCCTGCATAGTGTCCAACATGTCCATTGAAGTTGCTAGCCAGAAAGAGAAGGTAGACTGCAAGAGGGTGTCATAGAAGTTGGTCTTTCTGTTCATCAGTTAGTCCTATCTGAGGAGCATAGGCTGAGATAATGGTTGCTAACCCATGTTGCAGCACTAATCTGATCTGTGTGTTTGTCTCCCCACTACTTGACAGCCAGTGTAGGTTTGTTTATATCTTTATAACTTGCAGTTCAGGAAAAAGAGACCGATAGAGTAAATAGCAGGCTTTAAAAAATATGTGCAGGAGTTGATTTGTTTGACTAAACACTTCAATGTGGAGCCCCAACATGGCAGTGGTCCAATGATTGAAACAAGTAAAAGAAACAAGATAGAAGAAAAAAGTAATCTCATTCAATCATTGATTGGTGCTATTCACTAAATATCTTTTACATTCAAATACTATAATGTTTTTTATTTATTTATTTACAACAAGAGAAGATTTTAGCCAAGAGCAAACCATGATACCGGAGAAGGATTTTAATAGAGTATTACACTCTGTGATTTTGTTCAACATGAAAGTAAGTATAGGCATAGTGGTTAAGAAGCATGCTTCCCAACCCTGCTATTTTGGGTTCAGTCCCATTGTACAGCACCTTGAACACGTGTTTTCTACTATAGCCTAAAGCAAACCAAAGCCTTATGAGTGGATTTGTTAGACAGAAACTGAAAGAAACCTAATATATGTGTGTGTGTGTGTATATATATATATAGAGAGAGAGATATGTGTGTATAGGGGGTTCCTATAAGGTTGTTATCCACCTCTGATTGGAACTCTCCCGTATGACATGTACGCATGCTCAGTGATTTGCTTTAATTTCCGCAGGCGACTCACCCGAAGAAATCATGCAAATACTGCTGTATATGCAGCCACTATAGAGGGAAGAATGTAGACGGCAAAGTTATTTCACTACATAGATATCCTGCAAACGTAGTTATTCGTCGTATTTGGCTTCAGAGATCGATACTTGTGAGGAAAGACTTTGTTTACACTGCAAATAGCCAAATGTGTTCCCAGCATTTTGTCAATTTTAATGGACCATCGAAAGATCACCCCTTGCCATCCGTTTTTCCAAACAAAGTATTTAAAATATCAGTAAGTGCATGATCATATACGCAGTTAGTAGATGAGTGAAATGTCTCTTTGATTTATCTCCTCATTAACAGATTAGAACATGTTAAAATTCAAGAGGGAAACAAATTCTAGTGGTGTACGTTGGGCTAAACACGAATGTTTAATCTAATAATTGTTGTGTTGATGTACAGGTATTTTTAATAAAGAATTTTGCAATCAATTAATAAATACATTGAAATTGTTGTTAATGTTCTGAATGAATGTGGGAATTTCGAGTAAGCCTAGCTATGATATGTTTCTTTATATATATATATATATATTAATAAGGGTAGAAATTGATATTAATCAATTAGAACCAGTGGTCTAGCATATTAAAAAAATCCGAAGATTAAAATTATATATATATATATGTGTGTGTGTGTGTTTGTTCGATTAAATAATAAATTTACAGCATTGAATCTAATATTCCTCTAATTATTAGACTTTATAGTGTGACTGTCCCTACCTCTTCTACACCTCATCATGCTCATGGCCAAATCAGTGAATGGTTGCTGAAAGCAGATTGGGATCAGGCAATACTTCAGCTTATTCCTGTTTGAAGTATCGTCCGATACTTCAGACTTATCGTCTGATGAATTTACTTTGTTGACATTCTTCATCGACAGAATTTTTATACCTTTCAACCTTTCAATCAAGTCCGCCTTTCTTCCAGTAACATACTGTCCATATAATCTTAAATATTTCTTTAACTCAGGCACAGTAAGTACTTCGATAGCTGAATCATCAAGCTGCTTTATAGCCATGATAAGACGTAAAACAATAACAATAGCGTAGATAGTCTGCGGAAGTTTAATTGTCTACATGGAGCGCCGCCTAGCCAAGGGAGATAACCTACTTATAGGAAAGCCCTGTCTTGACATCACATGATGGCTGTAAATGAACATCCCTATCATATAGGTGGTGTTATTCTTTTCTATAAAAATATGTCCAACTATGGGAAAATATGACTTTACTTGGAAACCAAATGAGGGTTGGCAACAAGAAGGGCATCCTACAGTAAAAAAAAAAGCTGTCTTAATAAATTCCATCTGACCTAAGCAAGCATGGAAAAGTGGACCTTAAACAACGATGAATATGATGCAGATGTTCATGAATACACAGTTCTTAGCCATAAAACAGGAGTACAAGACTCAGCTCCACATGACAAAGTTTTGTAGGGGCATAGGACATGTCCATCTTGTCAGATGTTAGGAGCAGAGTGAGAGATTATTTTGAGGGAAATTCAACAAAGCTTCTATCTGTTAAGTATTTATTTAAAATTTTAAAAAATTTGGATAAAAATAAGTGACATCATGAAACATACAACCAATCAGAACTTATTCCTTGACCAGTAATCAACAAGTAATGAATGTCACCAGGAAGTCAATCATCCAAAGCACTAAACTTTACCAAAACAAGAATGTTTTGACCAAAACACCCTTGAGAAAAATAGAAAGATGTTATCAAAATTATAACCAATTAAAACTTGATACTTTACCATAAAAACATATACATATACGCTACAAGATTTGGACTTATAGCACTCTGAACTCTAACAAGCACTCTAACGGTAGAGGGAACCTGTGGAAGAGGTAGATCCAGGAAGACATGAGACAAGTTGATGACACACAATCTTCAAATGTTGGGCTTCACGGAGGCAATGACAAGTGATGAAGGCCTTTAGCAATATGCTGTGCTTGAGAAGACCCCTCAAGCCAAGTGAGATTGTAGTCATGGCTAATGCCAGTGTCACATAACTAGCACATAAAAAGCACCCTTCAAATGTTGGGTGATATGCTGCTTTTGAGAAGACCTGTCAAGCCCAGTGAAATTGTAGTCAGAGCTGTTTCATTGGCACCTGTGCCAGTGGTACATAAAAAGCACCATTCAAGTGTTGGGCCTCACAGAGTCAGTGACAGGTGACCGAGACATTTGGTGATATACCATGCTTGTGAAGACCTGTCAAGCCAAGTAAGAGCATAGCTATGGTCAATTCTGGTTGTCACATCAATGGCATAAGTGCTGGTGGCACATAAAAAGCACCCACTACACTCTGGGGGTAGTTGGCATTAGGAAGGGCATCCAGCCGTAGAAACCTTGCCTAATCGGACTGGAACTTGGTGCAGATCCTCGGCTTACCAGTTTTCAGTCAAACCATTCAACCCATGCCAGCATGGAAAGCGGATGTTAAATGATAATCTTCACCAAACATTTACACTTGTATTACTACACACCACCTCTCTTCCTCCCTATCTACTATTATTGTACTACTGCTATTCCCCACTTTCAGTACAGTCGATTATCAGCCACTCTTCTCTACCTTCCCTCAACTCATATCTACCATCGATCATCCCCACCCCTCAACCCTACCCAATCTTTACAGTCATCACCTACACTTCCCAGCATGTCCCACCAACCATGCCACCACTACAAGCAGATCCAAAACAATGATGATATACATCAACATCATCATCATTTTTATGTCCACTTTTCCATGCTTGCTTAGGTTGAACTGAGTTTACTTAAAGTACATTTTCCTACTACAAGATGCCCTTCCAGTTACCAAACCTTACCTGTTTCTAAGCAAGATGCTATTTCCCCATAACCAGAAATGTTTTTGCCAAATATTGGAAATGAATGACATTCATTTACAACACTCAGACAATGTAAAGACAAAAAGACACAAACATACACACACACACCCACACATCCAGTGGGCATCTCTCAGTCTCTGTCTCCCAAATCCACTCACAAGGCTTTGGTTAAAACAAGGTGATAGTAGAAGACACTTGCTTAAGGTGCTGTGCTATGGGACAAACCCAAGACCACATAGTTGAGAAGCAACTGCACCTATGTATGTATGTATATAGTTCAAATTTACAGAAAACAAAAGACGAAGATAGGTGTAAGACAACAAGCAGGTGTATTAGTTGTGGTATGACGTCAGTGTCTGGGGAGGCTGACCGGAAGGGGAAACAGCGCAGAGGGTGCCTCAATCGGCGTTCGTGCCCTTTTCGAACGGGGCTACGGTTGGGACAAGACGTGTTAAGCGACGGTCTAGGTTTGGGAAGGTTTGGGAGAAGCAGCTGCTATACCTGGTGTACCTTGGGTCGGGGCAAGCTTCAAGGATCGGATACCGCAAGACGGACTCGCAGTCGAGGAAAGGAAAACCGAGGTAAGGCGATTACATCTACTCGTACGCACACACCACATTAG
>NC_068990.1:45073111-45082589 GCF_001194135.2 Octopus bimaculoides
GAAGGGGAAACAGCGCAGAGGGAGCCTCGATTGGCGTTCGTGCCCTTTTCGAACGGGGCTGCGGTCGGGACAAGACGTGTTAAGCGACGGTCTAGGTTTGGGAAGGTTTGGGTAGGGGCAAGCTTCAAGGATCGGATACCGCAAGACGGACTCGCAGTCGAGGAAAGGAAAACCGAGGTAAGGCGATTACATCTACTCGTACGCACACACCACATTAGTTTAATGCTCGGGAACAATGGAAAAGTTTTTTATGTTTCATGCTTACACTCTTCGAAACGATTAAGAGGAAAAAAAGGAGAGAAAAGAAAATGAAAAAAAAAAGAGAGAAAAAATGTGTAGGGATTAACGGTTTAACATGATGGAACATATATATATATATATATACTTTATTAAAAGCAGCAGTATCATAAAAACTGTTACTCAGAGTTTCATGTTCTCGTTCATCGGGCAGTTTTCTAACAAAACTATCCAACGAATGGGAACATGAAACTCTGAGTAACAGTTTTTCTGATATTTCTGCTGCTTTTTAATAAAGCATATTACTCTACCTCTAGTATTTGAGTACTCTTTTTCCCACCTTGTTTCACATTTATGTGCTTATTCCAGTATATATATATAAATATATATGAACCACAGTGAAAGCAACAAGTGTAGAAGAGCAGTAACGTTGAATAGATATGGATACATATTACAGAGATTCTTTCGTTCTGTAACATAGATTCTCTAGTGTTGGTTGCACAATAAAATGTATCCAGTTTGAGGTGTAAAATGGTTAATGATAAGAATGCCAAAAGAGCAAGACACAAAAAATTTTTTTTCTTTGATGCCTGTACCAAATGATGATGATGATGACGACAATAGTGATGTTGATGACAATGGTGTTGGTGATGATGACGATGATGATGGTGATGATGATGGTGATGATAATGGTGATATACACACAACTCCTTTAGTAAGTTGTTGACTCTTTACAAAACACCAAAACAAGGAATACAATATTTTTGTTTTATTTAAGACAAAATAGATTAAAAAATTTTTTTTTCTTTATATGACTGTAATGATAAATTACAGTTTTAATGATGGAAACAAATTGGCCAGGAACTCAGTAATTAAAATATTCAAGCCAATTAAGAAATGTGGAAGAAATCAATAACAATTTCACAGCCAATATACAAAAATAAAAACAAAAGATAAACAAAATTAATAAACAACATATAAATTAGATGTTTTGCTTATGTATGTGTGTGAATTTGTTTTGTACATTTTTTTCCCTAATTGTTTCATATTACGATTAAGTTATAAAAATATTACAAATAAAACATTAGCATTTCTAATCAGAGTTATCCATTGATGAATGATCAGCCCTATTTATTTCTGAGGAGGATATGTCTGTATTTTAGAAAAGATGCACAGTAACAGCTTCATGTTGCCTTCTCCAGGCCCATGAGAGGACTGGAGCTCAGCACTAGTGTACAGTACTGAAAACTACCTCCCTGTGCAGCTTAATTACAGTTAGGTAGACTAAGTGCAGTGTTTGTTACTCATAAGATACAATCTCTCCTTACTGACTGAATACAATGTCACAAGTGAAACTCTTGCTACTTCTTTCTATAGTGCTGACCTAGTAATAGTTTTCAAGCTACAACCAAGGGCTTTGTTTGCAAATCTAACAACAGACATAACAGAATATTTTTCCAATGAGTATAACCACTAATTTCATTTCAATTTATGCCTTCTAATTTAGCAGCTAATCAAAAAAAAATATATATATAAAAGCATAACAATTTTAAAATATTCATCCTGGGTTTATAATGATACAATGGAAGAAAAAAAAATGACAATAGATTTTTAAAAAAGTACACAAGACCATGTAAAAAAAAGTGTTGAGATCTGAAGATTGTTACTATAAGGCAGGATTCTGGCAGAAATTCACAATTCAAGGTGATGAAACACTTGTCTAAATTGTATCTAAGTTACGTGAAATTATTTCTTAAATTCATCATTAGTATCAAAATGAATAATGAGTAATTTTAATGAGGAGTGATTTTTTTTTCAATAATATCTAATAATATTTAGACCATAAAATGTCAAAAACATCATCATTATGTTAGAATTATACAGTTATAGCATATTGAATAAAAAACAAAATACATCATCAAATTTACTGATCTATTAAAAACTATTACACTATGCATTTCTTGTGTACTAAACTATATAGTGTTATCAGTCATGTGGGTATACTAAAACTACACAACAATTTCAAGTGCTAATGTATATTATTATTTAACCTTAAACCAGCCCTGATTGAGCAGACCTATGATCAAATGATCAAGGGTATTCCAGCAGTGATCATCATTTTTTTTCTCCAGATAAATGGGTGTTTAAGATTATGTTATGCTTTTCTTTTTTAAGACAGTAGGGTTGGTTTAATTGCTCTGACCATCTTGTCCTTTTGTATAGCTAGGACCACACTGTCCAATGTGTCCTATCACTTTTAAGACAGCAGAGTATGATTAGAGGGATATATGATGGCTATTTCTAACAGATTAAGTGATCATGTAGAGGCTCCCCTTACATAGCTTGTACTTATTATATAATATCATTAACTCAAAGGCTGTTGATGTAACTGAGGAGTCCCTAGTCAGCTCTGCTCAAACAGACTCTATGCCCATGGGTCACCACTCAATAATAAACTAGGGAGCAGAACCTACAATTGGCCAGTTGAACAGGAGCAGGTTCGTGTGCAATATTCAAGTGTCATAAGAATTCATTACCATGTGGTCAGTAACCTAACATGTTAACTTCACAACCGGAATAATTAAAATATGCCATAGATATGAATAAAACTTAAATACATATAAATTAGATACAGCAATAATTATCATTATTGTTATTGAGAATGGTGTTTGAGTGATTACCAATTCAAAGATGGCAGTTTCAAGCATTCCATTGAGATTTAAAGATTCAGTTAATATAGAAGAGAATAATATAGAGTCCCAAATTCACACTTCTTAATTGAGTGGTTAGCAAAAATCCACTAATACTTGCAAATGTATGAATTTACAGAATCATTCAACCCACACTAACTTGAAAACAATGGAGGAAAACAGAGAAGTTTATCAATCCACACTTATGGCTAACAGTTGCTATAGTTTTATTACAGAATTTATTTCTGATTAGCACCAATCTCCAAACTGAGCTAACATGATACAATCTGAAAAAGTGTATGGATGCATATCATATGATGAAGCAGACACTGATGTTTCAGGATATCAATTCAGACCATTGCTAACCTATCAATCCTAGTAACTATCCTTTGCGACATGACACAAAATCCTGGTTCACATTAGAGCATTCGATCATCAGCAAAATAAAATGGGTTGGTCTTACATCAAACATTAATATCTTGATAATTTTTTGATCATCCTGAGACAATATTTCCTTTCTAATCCCAATATATTTTCACCACCAAAGTTACTTTTCAAATCTCATTCTTTTTAGATTATATTTTGAATTCTGTGTTGTGATGTGACAAGCATTAACCACTAATTCAGAAAAATTTTGTCCATTATAGTTAATGTTCTCATTCATGAATCAAACATCATTACAGATTAAAATTATGACATACACATAATATATACCATTATATATTATATATATATATACATTGCACAATACATACATTATACAGTATATATATATTATATATATATATATATATATATATATATATATATATATATTATACAGTATATATATAACACAGTATATGTATATTATATATATAAATTATAATACAGTATATACATATATTATACAGTGTATATATGCATATACCTATATATATATATTATAGAGTATACGTGTGTATATTCTTTTATTTGTTTCAGTCATTTGACTGTGGCCATGCTGGAGCACCTCCTTTAGTCGAACAAATCGACCTCAGGACTTACTCTTTGAAAGCCTAGTACTTATTCTATTGGTCTCTTTTGCTGAACCGCTATGGGGATGTAAACACACCCACATTGGTTGTCAAGTGAGACAAACAGACACACACACATATATATATACAACAGGCTTCTTTCAGTTTTCCTCTATCAAATCCACTCACAAGGGTTTGGTCAGCCTAAGGCTATAGTAGAAGACACTTACCCAAGGTGCCACGCAGTGGGACTGAACCCAGAACCATGTGATTGAGAAGCAAGCTTCTTACCACACAGCCACACCTGCGCCTATGCCATGCCTGCGTATATATATATATATATATATATATATATGGTTCTTTAGATTTACATGTCTCTCATAACTGATTGATAAGAAGAGAGCAGATGGTAAGATTGTCATTTGGATAAATAATACCAATCATGTAACAGTAAAAGAAAAATTGCATGATTATCTTCCTTAGATAGATGTGTTTTGCACACTGGAGCGCACGCACACACACACACACACATACGCTGTTTTCTTGTCATGCTTTAAAATTTAACAAGTATAGGAACCAAACCGAAATATTTGGGATGGTGAAAAGGAAATGATAATAATAAATATATAAATAAGAATAATTTAATGGTAAATTTAGAAATTGGAGAAATCAATCAATGTAACTAATTGAAATTGTTTTATATTTTTTTTCTCCTCCACTTTCATTTGTTTTAATTGGTTGTCAAAACAATTATCAAACTTTCACACAATTAATGGAACCTATAACACTGTTACAGTATGTGTAGCAAAGAAGCTACAGAAATAGTTTCTGATTTTAGAATGTGTGTGTGAGATGGGTGCTACCGTACATATATGGATGTAACTGGATCTTCATGTGTACAGGTTTCAAGAATATCACGGAACTTATCCAGTATTGCAACAACTTGAGAGCGGCGCAAGTCTTCATAATACATGATTTCTTCAAGATGATGTTTTCCATTAAAGTAACAGCAGAGTCTGGAATGATAATGATGATAAACATGATAATGATGATAAACATGATAAGGATGATAATGATGATAAACATGATAATGATGATAAACATGATAATGATGATAAACATGATAATGATGATAAAGATGATAAACATGATAACGATGATAAACATGATAACGATGATAAACATGATAACGAGAAGAAAAAAGAAATAGCCTGAATGTGGAGTTTGAAATCAGAAACAATCCCTGTAGAAATAGGTGCTTTAGGTATCTTTTATCTTTTATATCCTTTACTTGTTTGTCATTAGATTATGGCCATGCTGGGGCACTGCCTTGAGGAATTTCTAGTAAAATGAACTGACCCCAAGACCTTTTTTTTTTAAGCCTGGTACTTACTCTACAGTCTATTTTGCCAACCCGCTAAGTTAGGAAGCAAACTTCTTGCCAAACAGCCACATCTGAGCATACATAGTAGAATAATATGCAGACAAATACATAATCAAAACCTCAGGACTTATAAATATATACATACCATACCAAAAATAGCACTGCTACACACTGTACACAGAGCACTTTAATTATTATTATTATTAAGAAGGAGAGCTGGCAGAATTGTTGGCATGCTGGATAAAATGTTTAGCAGTCTCCACTGAGGTTGATTGTGCCTTTCATCCTTTCAGGGATAAGTTAAGTAAAACACTTCATTTACTTTTACATGTACAAATTTCCTTTTTGGTGTCACTTCTACTTTCCGTTGAGAAAACTTAAGAATTTTTTATGTTCGAGCTTCCTAATTTTGCTCTGCAATGTGAGCTCGTATTCTACTTTTTGGCAACTGTAACATTTTCGCGTTTTGAAATATAGGACTCCACATCTGTAGCATGGGTTTGGTCTTAACTTTTTTTTTGTTTATACCTTCCTGGTCGATATGCTTGTACTTGTGAGAACTCCTTCTCTTCAATTTTCTTTACGTCCTGACATAAATTTATCATTCTTTGACACTCCTCTGCAACTGTCTTCAGGGTTAAACTTTGGCCTGCTTGTTGAAGTTTTTTGAGAATTCTTGCATGTATCTCCACATCTTTGTTTGCTATAAGCCCTTGTACAAAAACGAGGCACTTAAACATACCAGGAGTTAGTTCCTTAGGTTTAAACCTGTTGTACATTCGGTTTACAGTCCTGGCATATGTAACAAAGTCTTCATCCTCTTTTTTAACTAGATTCCAACACTCCTATCGAGTACTAAATAGGGAACTCTTATCACTGAATATTTTTGATAGTAGTTTGACTATCCTGGAAACAAATTTCACAAGTTTTTGGGGGTAGTATGAAATTACAATATTTTTCATGTTCAGCCGGCACTAATTTATTTAATAATAGTTTTACTTTTTCATTATCTGTCCACAACTTGCAATCTTCCCTAAAGATTTATTCACACCTTCTAAAGTGCACTGCAAATGTTATACCCTCCTCTGGGTCATAACTGAATTCTGTTATAGAGTTCTATATGTCATCTGGTGAAAATGAACTTATAGTGTTTCCAGACTTCTTAAGACATAGCTCCATTAACTTTTGTTGTTTTTCTTGTTGCTGAAGTAATTGTTTCTGCAACTCCCATTGCTGTTCTTGCTGCTGTTTTTGCAACTGTATTATAGAAGCTAATAGGTTTGTTATTAACAACTTTGTATCACAAAAATTTGTTAACCGACTTATGTGAGCTTTGAATCCCTGTCACCAATATTGTTGTATCACGAATTGTTATGACTATTTTTTTTGCACTATAACCATGTAGTAACAATAAATCATATAACAAAGCAGGGTAACAACAACATAATCCAACAAACTCTCCGCAAACTATACACGAACCAACAAACGATATTCCAACAAACTACTAAACAACATGACTTCCTGCAATTAACACCTACTCTCTCTCTGGTCTCTCACTCATACCACTACTATTTATAGTTGTTCAGTCAAGTCTATTCTCACAGGGGGTGTTGTGACTCTCGCCACAACAGGAACAATGCTAGCAATTTCAAGGAGGAAGAGGAGATTGGTCAATACCATCAACCCTATTATTTGACTGGTGCTTTATTTGCTTTATTTTATTTACCCTAAAGGGGTGAAAGGCAAAGTACATGGAACGCTGGAATGAATCTCATGAGGCAATCCTTTCTGACACTGTAAGAACTCTGCCCATCCAGCACCTTTGATAATGGTTTCAAATTGTGGTGCAAGGCCAGCAATTTCAGGAAAGGGTTTAGTTAATTATATCGACTCTAGTGTTCAACTGGTACTTATTTTACCAAGCCTGAAAGGATGGAAGGTGAAGTTGACATTAGCAGAGTTTGAGCCAGAGGAAATGCTACATCATAAGGGCTTCTGATTTAAACACAAGACCAGCAATTTTGAGAAGGGATTTATTTGGTACCACTGACCCTAGTACTTGACTGGTATTTTGATTTATTGCCTCTGGAAGGATAAAAGGTAAAGCAGATTTCAGTGGGATTTGAACAAGATGATAAACAGCCAGAAGATATCGCACAAGACATTTTCATATTTTTTTGCTATGATGTGGTTTGTGAGGCTTTGAAACTTTTACAGTATACATATGTAATCATCATCATTTTACATGCTGGCATGGGTTGGACAGCTTGACTGGAGCTGGTAAGGCAAGGGGCCACACCAGGCTCCATTGTCTGGATGCCCTTCCTAACACCAACCACTCCACAGAGTGTACTGAGTGTTTTCTATGTGGCACCAGCACTGGTATCAATTCTGCTGTGACAGACAGGTCTTCTTGAGTACAGCAATGTACCATATATCTCAGTCTTTAGTCATCTCCTATGTCAGGCTCAGTGTCTTGAGACTGGCCTTCAATACTTTGTCCCATGTCTTCCCAGGTCTCCTTCTTCCACAAGTTCCATTCACTTTATATACATATACACATATCTATCATTATCACCATCATTGTGTCAATGTCCACTTTTCCATGCTTGGATTGATCAAACGAAATTCATCGAGGTATATTTTCTAATAGTAGATGCCCTTCCCATTGCTCACCAACACCTATTTCTAAGCAAGATAATATTTCTCTTTATCCTCTTCAAACATGAGCAGCACAAATGGGTGAATGCATTTTCATGGAAATTTGCAAATGAATGATACACCTTGTATGATGGCAATATCTGTAAATAATTAGCATGAGCACAATATGTAAATACAAGGGTGTAGCAATGCACACACATATACATTGACAATGTGTGTGTAAATCTCGCTTTATTTTTATTCCTAATGGCTTTAAACCAGTCAACGACTTCTATACTATTAGACCATTGTACTAACCTAGTAGCATTTCTGACTTTAGCATTGATTTTTCCTAAAATTTCTTTACTAATAATACCAATTTCTGATTTTGCTGTGTCAATAAGTCTACATTCAGGATTAGATAGGAAGTTCTTTTTATGGTCTTTAATAGTTATAAAGGCCTTTTTTTGCCGGGGAGGACCTCTATTTTTTCTATCTAATTTAAGCCTAGCGGCGAAGATGCTTGCTTCTTTATTAATGTCGTTATAAACTTGTGGTCTAGCTTTAATATAATTATTAATAATGTTGTTATGTAGAAGTTGTATGTACTGTTTTCTACAAGATTAAGTTCTCGGTTTTATCAGAAAAAAGTGCTGTTTTTTTGGAACTTTTTATGTATTTGATGTCATTTTTCAGTTTCTGTTGGAAAGTGTTAAAAGACTTAGGAAATTTTATTGTTTATAAGCTTCAGTAGGTCCATTTCGAAGTCTTCTAAGGCCTTGATTTTCAGAGGGAATTTCTTTGATTTAATTCCATAAAATATGTTCTCTGTAGTAGCCGCTTCCATGTAAAGGCTTTCCATATCATACGCTTAAAAATGTCTGTAATTTTCTCCAAAAGTTTCTTAGAGTATATATATCTGCGTATATATGTGTATGTGCATATAGAGATGTGTATATGAACATAATGATGTGTGCGTTTTTGTGTATGTGTTTTTATTTGTATATACGTTTTCCGTGGATGTATATGCATTTGCATATAGAGATGTATATATGAGCGTAGTGATGCGTGCATGGGTATATATGCGTGTGTATGTGTGTGTATGCGTAGACACATATATGTGCGTTTTGTATGTATATATACACGTGTGTGAGTATATACATACATATATATATAGAAATATATACATACATGTGTGTGTGTGTGTACATGTATGTGTGTGTGTATATGTGTGCATATGCGGATTCTATGAATGAAGTATTACTTTCATCATGCCTATTGGAGTAATTTCCCTTTATTCAATGGATTTTTTTCATAGCGTTTTATCTTAATAACTGATGAGATGCCGGAGCAGACTTCAGCTTCGGTATCCGAAACTCTGAGTTTTATTATGATAACCAACTAATTCTCACATATTATATTTATAGATAAATTCCTCAATTTTATATAATATCGAGGTCTCATTCATTCTTTTGTTGTCATACTATTATTATTATTTATAATTATTATTAATATATATATATATATATATA
>NC_068990.1:45085914-45095808 GCF_001194135.2 Octopus bimaculoides
ATATATATATATATATATATATATATATATATATATACACATACATATGTGTGTAACTCATCAAAATTCACTCAACTTTTCTGAGGGGAAAAAAATAAAAATATATTATTTGGCATTATTGAAAAGAAAAACTAGATTATATACTTAGAGAAAAGTTTCAGGTCATCAGCATTGCGAGCAGCAGGCAACCGTGTAACAGCATCATATTCTTCTGGGGTGAGAATCTTCAGCAAAGAATCACGAGTACTATCTTCTAAGTGGAGTATATCAAGGGATGGAGATTTCGATAACTGAGATGATGTTGAATGAGGAATACCCAAGTTAACACTTTCATCACTGTTTACTGAAAACATAAAAGATAAATATATATGTATATGTGTGTGTGTGTGTTGTTTAAATGTACAAAAAACAAAAGACAGAGACAGATGAAGGAACAACAAGCAAGGTATATTAGTTTGAAGGTCAGGAAAAATGGAAAAGTCTTCGATGTTTCAAGCCTACACACTTCAACAGAAAAAAGAAATGGAGAGAGAGAAAAAAACGTTGGGATTAATGGTTCCACACACACAAACTCACATAAATAAATATATTAACACGCCAGCATAGAACATGGACGTTAAATGATGATGATGATACTTATATTTTCTAGGACAGGAAAAATGGGAAAACAAATATTAAACAAATGAACAAATGATATAGGTTGCACAAAGATGAGAGCACTCAGTTCTAAGCTAGTAGAGCATATTTATAAGTTGAGAAACCCAACATCACATAATACTTTCTCTTTTGTTCGGGGTGTTCAACTTACTAAGAGTAGAGAAATGCTGAAGTTGTTAGTTTGAAATATTTATTTTATATAAATGGGGAGTAGTTCTGCCAAGTATGGTATGTTCTAAGCAGGAATATATCTTCTATCTGGAGTTCTTATATTACTAAAATGTCTATGCTTTAAAAGTTTTCCACTCATTATTATGACCTGGTTTAAAATCCATATGTATCTGCATTTTTTGGTTAGAAGTTGTTGTTCTTACTTCATGTTGTTTGGCCTTATATTCTGCTTGATAAACAGAATTCAAAGGTAACCTGAGAAGCTACTGTTGTAAAGCCTTGAATATTTGTTTTTTGTGCTTTACTGTCTACAGAAGATAGCTTTGGGTTATTTTTATTTATTTTTTTTTACCAAAATGTCTTCCACAATCCTACTACACTGTGTATCAATAAATTTATGGATCTTAGTTGATTCTATTAAAATCAAGGTTTTTGTTGGGTATTTTTGAAAAACAAGCATGTGGTGCCCCACTGCAAATGATGCACTTACATTTAAACAATGACAAATATATAAGTACCAAAAATAAAACAGGAGGAAGATACTTTCTTGCCTCAGCAAATTCCAGCACATGCAATCCCTGCCTCTACAAATGCAATTACTCCTAAATATGCATGTTTATTCTTAGCTAAGTACTTCTCTTGCAGTTGCCTGACTATGAAAATAGTGTCAGTAGTACTTCTTCCCTAGACAAAGCCAAACTGCATTTCATGTAGCCTAATTCTGCTCCTAATTAATTGAGCAATAATTCGTTCCATGATTTTCATCACCTGATCTAGGAGTTTGATGTCTCTATAATTACTTTTATCTAATGCATCACCCTTACCCTTGTAGCAGCTAACAATTATGCTGCTATGCCAGTCACTGGACATTACATCTTCCTGAATGACCTGATTAACTATACAGGTGACCAGCCCAAATCCTACCTTACTGTGATTCCAGATGGACCAAGGGCTTTCCCAGTTTTCAAGTTTTTAATTGCCTTATCTACCATACTGCTATCCACTCCCTTTATCTCAGTCATTTTCTACATTCAACAGTCTTGCATAGTAACTTGTTTGTTTGTATGTGTGTGTATAAAACATATACATACATCAGAACACTACCACAACACTATCCAGTTGCACTACAACAAAGTCTGCCTGTCTGCTGCAGCTACCACTGATTTTATTCAAACAAAATGCAAGGTGATTGTGACTTTGAACCAGAGTCAACAAATCTTTTCTTTTATCAGTTAATTTGCAGCTGCTTTTAAGATTTATAAACACAAACTTCAAGCCAGACATCCAGAGAGGTGGGGAGAGAGCAGCTCATGGAGAGAGCAGCTCATGGAGAGAGCAGCTCATGGAGAGAGTGCAACTGGTGGAAAGAGAATAAGACAGTGATGGCTATTACATCACATTCTATAAGATTAACTACTGCATGTAAAAGTTAGCTGTGTAGTCTACATCTGAGCAAAGACATGGTATATGAGGTGTATTCCAGAAGGTTTAAGACTTGTTTAGGAGAGGCAGTTATAACTGGCCTAGATTATTGTAATTTTAGTATATCATTACAATACATCTAATAAGCTGACCTAACAATTTTGGCTATTCCAGACTGAAGGAGATGGCTGTAACAACACTTTGAACACACCCTACTAAACACTGCTTGTGACAGCCAACCAGTTTGCAGAAAGCAGCCAGGACATTTAGAAGCTTGATATGCAATAAAGCGTTATGCTAAACTGGGCAAAAATACTGTGGAAACTTATGAAATGCTCCATACTGCTAATGGATGAACTTTATTGTGGGCACAAGGTTCAAGGATGGTAGGGAAGAGTTGAGATATGATGATGTGTAGAAGGGAGAGGAACATCAGAACAGCAGAGCTTGTTAAGAAAATGAACAATTTTCAAGATGAAAACTCATGTCTTTATAAAGACAATAAACATACAGATTGGAGTTGATGTGGCAACTGTACACAGAATTGCTCATGAAAACCTGTACATGTTCAAAATTTGTGCAAAGTCTGTTCCCAGGGTACTGAGTGATGTTTATGAAACAGCTGATTGCTACAAGTGCATTTCAGTCAGAGGATCCTACTTTGAAGGAGATTTGAGGTTTGTACTTCCTTGAAATTAATAAATGTCTCTCCTGAAAAAGTCTGGAAACTTCTGGAATGCACTCTGTATCCGGTACAATAAGTTTGTGGATCAAGCCTCATTATTCATTTACTGTCTACATGCCATAGGTTTGTTCATCAAAGTTGATCTTGGCTCTACAACAGCAACACACATGCATGATCAAAATTCTAGACATTTAGGCAATGAGCAAATGAAGAAACCATTATATGGTCATTTCTGTGAAAATATGTAGGTCCATGGGGAAATATCTTGCTTTCAAAAAGGTGATGGTTGCCAACAGGAAAGACATCTAACCACAGAAAATCTGCCTTAATAAACTCTGCCTGACCAATGCAAGCATGAAAAAGTAAATGTTAGCATTCAACACTAAGTGTGTATGTGAATGCACAAGTACAATCATTTCTATATTTAAGAGGTGAGGAATTATGTACATTATATACAATTGACGGATATTTGTCCTCATCTTGTTTGTTGTTAACACAACGTTTCGGCTGATATACCCTCCAGCCTTCGTCAGGTATCTTGGGGGAAATTTCGAACCTGGGTTCTCATTCCTAAGATATTTTTCGATGTTGTTGTTATTATTATCATAATCATTATTATTATTATTATTCAGTTCACTGCCTGGAATCGAACTCGAAATCTTGGGGTTAGTAGCTCACGCTCTTAACCACAACGCCACGGGCATATAGCATAGTGGTTAAGAGCATGGGCTACTAACCCCAAGATCCCGAGTTCGATTCCAAACAGTGACCTGAATAATAATAATAATAACAACATCAAAAATACCTTAGGAATGAGAACCCAGGTTCGAAATTTCCCCAAGGCACCTAATAAAGTCTGGAGGGTATATCAGCCGAAATGTTGTGTTAACAACAAACAAGATGAGGACAAATATCCGTCAATTGTAAATAATGTAAGTACAATCATATTTGTGAATGCATAAATGTACACACAGTCATGTGTGTGACCACATACATACACACAGATTTACATGTGTGTAATGAAAGCTTAGCATAATGCTTTGTAAAAGTATTTGTTGTCAGATTCATGAATTTATTGTACTCTTCAGTTGAAAATGAAGTTAATATAAATAATCTGCTTTCATCATTATCATCATCATCATTTAACATTCGTTCTCCATGCTGGCATGGGTTGGACAGTTTGGCCAGAGCTGACAAGCTGGGGAGCTGCACCAGACTCCAGTCTGATTTGACATGGTTTCTATGGCTGGATGCCCTTCCTAACACTAACCACTTTACAGAGTGTGCTGGGTGCTTTTACATGGTACCACAAGGACACTTTTACGTGGTACTGCACAGGTGCTTTTACGTGGCACCACCATGAGTGCTTTATACCACCCTATTTTATAAAACATTTGAATTTTATTTTGATAGGGAAAAATAATGGTCCCTCTAGGAAAATACTAAAGGAAGCTAAACCAATCCAGCAAAAACGCCAGACTCATATGTATAGACGTGTGTGTGAGAGAGAGAGAGTTATGGCTATAGCATCACTGTTTATACCTGATGCAATATCTGAAGAACTCTGAGTCCTCTCCAGCACACAGTTTTCATCAATGGTGACATCAGGGATGCTCCTCCCGAGGAGACACTGTGACAGTGGTGTGGACGACAAGAGTGAATCTGTTAGTTTCTTCTTCTTGCTCTTTTGTGTAGGCACAGACAAGAAGATGTAGGTATGGAGCTGGATCAATATCTGGTGTTGTAACATCCATACAACCAGTTTACACTTCTGACTCTGTAACAACAAAATGGTGGAAATGCTAAAAAGGAGGAGGAGGAAGATAAATTATTACAACAACAACAACAACAACAACAACAAACAACAAACATTACTGTGAGCTAATGAGGGAGCTTCTAAGTGGTTTCACACCCCGCTAGAAACAGCAGTTAAATTTCTCTCAAATCACATCCTACCATCATTAAAAAAAGAAAGGATACATTGAACAGCAGAGTCCTATATAATTGATCAGACATTATCTTGTAGCTTTAAGATTTTGATAATGTAATTGTTTAGGCCATTTTGAACATAAAACAGGTAGAATATTTGGGCTTGATATAGCCAGTTCAAATGCTAAAGGATTAACAAATACGGTTTTGGTTCAGTTTCACTGAACAGCACCCTGGGTTAAGTGTCTTCTGCTCTAGCTCTGAGTTGACTAATGCCTTAAGAGTAGAATTTAGTAGACAACAAATGTATGGCAGCTCATTATGTGTGTGTGTATGTGCATGTGTTAATGTTGACGTGCATTTCACATGAAAAAGCACTGAGTTATAAGTGGCACAATTTATTGATATTCCTGTCAACAAATCCTCCAAAATTTTGCATTTTGGAAGAGATCTTTTACTTTTTCAGTCATTGAACTGTGACCAAGCTGGAATACTACCTTGAAGGGTTTGACAAGATAAATTACCTCCAGTATCTGGTACTTATTCTAGTGGTCTCCTTTGCTGAACCACTAAGTTACAAAGACATAAAGAAACCAAGCAGTGAAAGGAACAAACACAAACACACATATATGTATAGGCATATACCTGACAGGTTTCCACACAATTTCCATCTACCAAATTCACTCACAAGGCATCAGTTGGCCTGGAGTTAAAGCAGAAAACACTTGCTAAGGTGCCATGCAATAGGACTGCACCTAAAACCATGTAGTTGTAAAGCTAGCTTCTTGGTCACACAGCCATCTTTTACACCTTTAAATATAAGGCCATAGTCCATGAAAAAAAAAACGTTCTTACCTGGAAAACAGACAAAGTTTTGAACTAGGATGGACATCTGGGTGTAATATAATGCCTGAATATATGTATTTGTCTAACCCATGCTAGCATGGAAAGATAGATGTAGAATAAATGAATGATAATGGCCAAAATAGCGATTGTTTAAATTCTTTAGGAGAAAAAAAAAAAATTTTATGATGTAAAAGATTAATTTAAAGGATGAATTTACCTGTTTCTGCGATGTGTCCAGAGCATCTCGATACTCATTCATCCGAATTGGGAGGGAATATTTGGAAAGAACAACTGGTAAACTTTCATTCGGAAAATCTCTCTCAAACAGCTCAACCAAATGTACATTGCTGCCAAAAGGAAATAGGTTCACAGAATAAACAACAGAAAATAACATGTAAGTACACTATTTGAAGAATTAGATGTTAAATGGTAATGACAATGAAAATAAAAACATACCATAGACAAAAGCATGGCTGTATGGTTTGGAAGTTAATTTTGCAACCATGTAATACTGGTTTCAACACAAGCTGAATCTCTGTCTTTCTCTCTCCTTTCTAGGTAGCATAAATATGTATATGTGTGTACATATCATGTATACACGATATGTGTACATTTTCTTTTATCTTTTACTTGTTTCAGTCATTAGATTGTGACCATGCTGGGGCACTGCACCTAAGAATTTTTAGTCAAATGAACTGACCCAGTACTTCTTTTTTCAAACCTGGTACTTATTCTATTGGTCTCCTTGCCAAACCATTAACTTATGGAGATGTAAACACATCAACACCAGTTGTCAAGCAGTGTAGTGGGGGACAGATACACACATATAGATATATATATGAAGTGCTCTTTCAGTTTCCATCTGTCAAATCCACTAACAAGGCTTTAGTTGGTCCAAGGCTATATTAGAAGACATTTTTCCTAGGTGCTATGCAATGGGACTGAACTGGCAATCATGTGGTTAAGAAGCAAACTTTGTACCACACAACTGCGCAGCCACACCTGAGCCTGTATCATCATCATCATCGTTTAACGTCCGCTTTCCATGCTAGCATGGGTTGGACGATTTGACTGAGGACTGGTGAAACCGGATGACAACACCAGGCTCCAATCTAATTTGGCAGAGTTTCTACAGCTGGATGCCCTTCCTAACACCAACCACTCAGAGAGTGTAGTGGGTGCTTTTACATGTCACCCGCACGAAGGCCAGTCAGGCGGTACTGGCAACGGCCACGCTCGAAATGGTGTCTTTTATGTGCCACCCGCACAAAAGCCAGTCCAGGGGCACTGGCAACGATCTCGCTCGAAAACCCTACGAAGGCCAGTCAGGCGGCACTGGCAACAGTCATGCTCAAAATGGTGCATCTTATGTGCCACCCGCACAAGAGCCAGTCCAGGGGCACTGGCAACGATCTCACTTGGCTTGCCGGGTCTTCTCATGCACAGCACATATATATCGTCGTCGTCGTTTAACGTCCGCTTTCCATGCTAGCATGGGTTGGATGACTTGACTGAGGACCGGTGAAACCAGATGGCTACACCAGGCTCCAATCCGATTTGGCAGTGTTTCCACAGCTGGATGCCCTTCCTAAGGCCAAACACTCAGAGAGTAAACATCAACAAAAACAAAAATGATGCTTTTAAAACCAAAAATACCCTGAACTGTATTTGTTTTACTTGAGTTGCAGAGACAGTCCCTGGTCGCTCTTGACATTGGAAATGCAGTAAACCACTGATTGGTTTGTTGGTAAGCTGCAATCAATAACACTATTGCTCACCAAATGCAATATTAAATTAATAAATAAATATAATTTTAAAAAATAATCTCTCAAATACAAGATAAAAGACTTACCTAATTGGGTTTGTATGAGGAGACAAGACATACATATTATTCTCACAAAGAGGGTAAATGATCATTGCTTTAGCCCAGTAAACTAAATGGCTGACCAAACGGAAAACCTAGTGAAAAAATACACCAATATATATTTATTTGATAAATCAATTTATATAAAAATGTGATGCAAATGGAGAACAATTGGATATAAGAAAAGTTGAAATTTTATCTTAATCCTTTTATTTCAGGTAAAAAAATCTCTTACCAAACCAGACATCCTCTTGTTCCCTTCATACTTTGATAAGAGGCATTTTTACACAAAATATAAAGATTATAATTTTTTTCTCAAAGTAAAAGCTCAATCTGGGTTCTTGTTCTTATTCATATTTAATTTTCATCAAACTGCATTGTTGTAGTTCTCAACATCACTGTTTTTATATTGTCTGCAATGTTTCAAGCAAATTATAACATTCTTCAATTCATGTTTGATGGAGTTTTTTTGCATCATGGTAGTGTCACTGTAGCTATTAACAAATAGCTACAGTTGAGAGTTATAACAACCACTCTTTATTATCATTTTGTAAAATAACAATCCTTTCTACCCTATGTTGACTCCATTCACCAACCAGTTTAATTAGTGTGCAAGATGCATATTAATGTGAGACCAGCACTATACACACACACACACACACGTATTTCATCATAAACATCTACTTCACAAAAAAAGTCATAAAGTAAATGGGAATATAACATCATGTATAACTGTTTTAATGTTTATAGTAACTCTGTTCCATTGCCAACATGCCTTCTTACATCAAATTATTTTCTACTCAAAAAATGATCTAATATTTCAGGTTTGTTCATGAAAAATTCTAAATGTATCACAAATAATAAATAAGAGAATTAAAAACCAAGAACTATTTCATATTACAGCCTTGTCATTACTTCAATGAGTCAATGTTAGACCCTCTATGAGTCACTTGACCTATTAGAAACTATAGTCAAATCTCCCTTAAATCACACCCTGCCATCTTAAAAATGCAAGGACACATTGGTTAATATAGTCATAGATGCAAAAAGGTAACTTGCAGCTGGAACATCTTTGATCATAGGCTTGATGGATCAGAGCTGATGTAGACTAAACCACAACCACCACCACCAATGATTCCAAAACCTTGTATTACTCATTTTACCAAATCAACATGTTTTGCAATTATATGGAGTGGTACTTAAGTTTATGCTGATCTATTAGGGTGCTTTCGTAACAATACATACTGCTTTTCTATGTTTTACATGATCACTGACAAGTAATCTATTAGGTTGGTTTTTATGATTATATACACTGGTGTTCATATTTGATATCATCATTGAAACAACAATAGGTACAGGTATGGCTGTCATCATCATCATCATAATCGTCATTTAACATCCACTTTCCATGCTGGTATGGATTGGATGGTTTGACTGAGGGCTGGCAAACCAGAAGGCTGCACCAGGCTCCAATCCAATCTGGCAAAATTTCTACAGCTGGATGCCTTTCCTAACACTAACCACTCCAAGAGTGTAAAAGTGATTTTTACGTGCATCTGGCACGAGGGCCAGTCAGGTGGTACTGGCATCGACTACGCTTGAATGGTGCTTTTTACATGCCACTGGTACGGGAGCCAGTCAGGCAGCACTGGCAACAAGCACACTCGAATAGTGCTTTTTACGTGCCACCGGCACAGGACCAGTCAGCCGGCACTAGCATCGACCACGCTCAAATGGTGCTTTTTACATGCCACTGGCATGGGACCAGTCAGGTGGCACTGGCATTGACCACACTCAAATGGTGCTTTTTATGTACCACTGGCATGGGTGCCAATCAGGCGGTACTGTCATCGGCCATGACGACTTCACTTGCCTCAACAGGTCTTCGCAAGTGCAGTATATTTCCCAGTGATTGAAGGGTACTCTTAAATTGGCTTGTTATGCTGCAATGGCATAGGCCATGGATACCATCTCACTTCGCTTGCCAGGTTTTCTCAAGAACAACATATCTCCAAAGGTCTCAGTCACTTGTCATCGCCTTGGTGAGGCCCAACGTTTGAAGGTCATGCTTCACCACCTCATCCCAGGTCTTCCTGGGCCTACCTATTCTACAGGTTCCCTCTACTGCTAGGATATGACACTTTTTCACGCAGCTCTTCTCATCTATACACAACATATGACCATACCAGCACAGTTGTCTCTCTTGCACACCACATCTGATGCTTCTTATGTCCAACTTTCTTCACAGGGCGCTTACACTCTGTCATGTGTGCATACTGACATTACACATCCAGCAGAGCATACTAGCTTCATTCCTTGC
>NC_068990.1:45095818-45109208 GCF_001194135.2 Octopus bimaculoides
TGAAGGTCATGCTTCACCACCTCATCCCAGGTCTTCCTGGGTCTACCTATACTACAGGTTCCCTCTACTGCTAGGATATGACACTTTTTCACGCAGTGACATGTAAAATGTACATATGCTGGTAACACATAAAAGACACCCATGCTGGTGACATGAAGCAGGTATCTGTGTCAGTGACACATTAAAAGTATCTGGTACCAGCTATAGAAACTGAACCAAAACAGACTGGAGCCCAGTACAGTTCTCCAGCTTACTAGTTTAGTCAAACTGTCCAACCCATGCCAGCATGGAAAACAGACATGATGATGATTAACTAATGCCTTGTGAGTTAACTGAAAGTTAAAAGAAGTGTCCAGAAACTGTATGTAATGTAGGCACGCATGGAAGTATGTTTACAAGTACATGTAGACAAGAGTTTATGTTGCATCTGCAAACTGATTCTTTTTAGCTAGTGGTGACGTTGTTTATGTCTCTTGTAAATAAAAAGTCCAGCAGTTCAAGTGCGTCATGGAATAAAGTACCTTTCTTGAAAAAAACAAAGCGCAGCATCAAGAATAGTATTCAGCCATAGAACACATCCAACACATGCCAACATGGAAAAAGAAATGAAACTGAAAACATTGAATGACGATGATGATGATGAGGTAAAGAAGATGATATCAAAGTTCTATCAGGATTGCTTTGTAGATACATATGACTAGTTCTTATATTTGACATCAGCACTGGCACATATCAGTATTAGTTATCAGTTAAGGTTAAATGTATGCAACATGAATTAAGAATCATACAAAATTAAAAGGATCATAAGTAATAATTGCAAATATGTAAATAACCTAAATAGTGTACCCAACATACAAAATTGTGTAATGACTTAATGACAATGAAATACTGATTGCTTTTTCTTATTATTCAGATTAGACTAAAAGAGATGCTGAAAAATCATTACAGTAGTGATGGTCATCATCATCATCATCATCATCATCATAATTTTAATGTCCACTTTTCTTTGCTTACATGGGTTACATGGAATTTATTTGGGTCAGATTTTACATAGCTGCATGCCCTTCCTATTGCCAACCCTCACCTGTCTCTAACTAAGGTAATATTTTCCCATGACCAGACATGTCTTTGGAGAATATTGTAAATAAAGGACATTGGCTTGCAGGACAGTGACACTCATTTTACAACTATCACACAAAGTCAAGGTGGTAGTAACAGGCACAAACACACACACAAATGGGCTTGTTTCAGTTTCTGTCTGGTTAACCTTGAAGCTATAGAGGTAGACACTTACCCAAGATGATATGCAGTTGAACAAAACCCAAAACCATGTGGTTAGGAGGCAAGCTTCTTACTACACTGCCATGCCTGTTCCTATTGGGGAAAATACCAGTGGTTAACTTGTGGAAAGTAAGTTTTAAAGTTCATGTTTGAAAGAAAATGTACCTATTTTTTAAATAATAAAGCTTGATAGAATTTTTTTTTTTACACGCCCTTTTAAAGCCTAGCCAGGCTCATGGACCCGGTTTCCATCGTATGTGTCCTCCCCCCCAGCTGGACAGGACGCCAGTCCATTGCAGCGTTACTCAAGAAACAGGAAGAAGAAAGAGTGAGAGAAAGTTGGGGCAAAAGAATACAACAGGGGTCACCACCATCCCCCTGCCAGAGCCTCATGGAGCTTTAGGTGTTTTTGCTCAATAAACACACACAACGCCCAATCTGGGAATCGAAACTGCGTTCCTCCGACCACGAGTCCGCTGCCCTAACAACTGGGCCATTGCGCTTCCACAATAGAATTACTTGATAGAATTATAGATATATTTTATAATTATAGAATTATAGATATATATTCTATCCTTGATAGAATTACTAGTAGAAAATTATTACAACAAAGAGTCACAATGGTTTCTAACCAGTCACAATCTGTGAGAGTGACATGTAGATGGCAGACTCATTATCATTAATTCAGATCTTAATAGTCATTGTTCTGTGCCTCAGAGCTAAGTACTAAACTCTGCTTGCTTCAATTCCTTTCTGTAAAAAATTATGAACATGCTTTACTCCTATTTCACAGTTATGTAAGTTAGCAGTAAGAAGGCACATAGTTGCAATAGAAACAATTTTTTCAACAAATAAACTACTCAGTTCATGCAAGCATGAAAAAAAAAAATGAATAAAATGGATATAAACTGTAAAAAAAAGAACTGAAGAACTCATTACCTGAGACAAACTGAGATCAGCATCTAAAGAGAGAGTCTGAAGGTTCTTTGTAGGGTTTACACAGCTGATAAGTCTAACTAAAGTTGGAGAACAGTCAATCGGTAAAGATTTCAGAAGAGTGTCACAATCAACCAGAAGTAGTATTCCATGATAGGGCCTACAATAAAGGGAATAAAACATATAACAAGAAATCACTGAAAAAAAGTATGATTATTTTAATATATCTGACAAGTTTATAACTATGAATACTAAAGAACTATACTTTAGATTAGACACATTACATTTATGTTGTATGTAATGAACATGGAGAGATGAAATTCACATGTTTTGACATCAATATATCAACATCCAATTCTATTGATGTTATAGAAGCAGGAATGGTCAGCAATCAGATTATTATATCTAATGCCACAATTCGCTAGAATATTACCCACGTGATAAAAAGAAAAAAAAATCTGACCAATCAAGATTTCACATGGAACAAGTACCAACAATAATTTCATCTTTTGGCATGCTTCTTTCTGAACCTAACAATCAATAAAAATTCAGTGCACTTTGGCTACTTAGACAGACAGCAGCTGAGTAAAGCTGACAGATGCTAAACAATGAAAGGACAGTGACACCAGCACTAGCAGCTAACCACATTTTGACTACTGTTGCAATCACATCAGTTTGTCTGTCTATGGTGAAATATTACTTTGCTTGGAAACAGGTAAAGGTTGGTGACAGAAAGGGCATCTGATCATAAAAAAATCTGTCTCAATAAACTCTGTCTAACCTGTCAAAATGACAATGATATCCTATGACTAGTAAAATGTTAAATACAACAGCTATGAACACATCAATATATCATAAAGCACCAGTACGAAGAATGCTAAACAATAAAAATTCAAATAAACCTAACTTTATATGAATATATCAACAAGAAGTTTGCTTCCCAACCATATAGTTCCTAGTTCAGTCCCAGTGTGGCACCTTGGGCAAGTGTCTTCTGCTACAGCCTTGGGCCAACCAAAGCCTTGAAAGGATTTGGTAGACAAAAACTGAAAGAAGCTCATCATATATATATATATGTATGTATAATTCAAGTATAGGATAAAATCTTTATAAGAATTTATCAAGTAGTTAGCGTGAAAAATGTCATAAGGGAAAAATCCATCATTTATTCCGGATAAATATATTTATTTATATAAAGGCATTACTATACATAAATGCCTCACACTAAGAGGGACTCTAAAGTCAAACTACCATAATAAACACATTTTTACTGAAAGTGAGGGAATGCAACTCTCGAAGCTAGCCCCCTAAAAACAGACTAAACGGTAAATCATGATTTCGTAATTATCGCAATAATATGTACCTTTTACTCATTAGTACACGTATAGTCAAGACACATAAAAATAAAAAGAAATGTCTTTGTGTCTGTGTTTGTCCCCCTACCATTACTTGACAACTGATGTTGATGTGTAACTTAGTAGTTTGGCAAAAGAGAAAAATACAATAAGTACTGGGGTTGATTCATTCAACTAAAAATTGAAGGTGGTACTCCAGCATGGCCACAGTTTAGTAATTGAAATAAGTAAAAGATAAAAGATACCTAACATCAGAGCATTAGGAAAACTAAAGGATTAACAAATGATCAGCTATCAAAATATTTACTGTACTTTTTGGCATACAAGTTGAGGAAGACAACTTAAACACCAAGATGACTTTGGAGGACCAAAAATTCCATGTGAAATGCAACAGGATTTGCAAAGACAGAGACAATGTTTTGAATGTTTGCACTATACACTACATTGACTTGTATGCTGAAAAAAATGGTACTAATAATTGAAAAACAAGATATTTACCTTAGGGATTCTAAACATTTGTCAATCGCTTCAGGCTGAAATTATACAAAAAAAAATGTCAACTATATGTCACAAATTTAATATCAAAAGAATAAACAGTTAGAAATAGCAACCACATCAAATTACCCACTATAGTCTTAAAAATATATTGGATATCATCCAACAGGCACTATATCTGAGGTCTGTTTGATTAGGGCTGACCTAAATTAAACAACAACACTGGATATAATAAATATAATTCATATCATTATATTGACAAGACTATCAAATGTGATTATGCATTGCTTGTCATAATGTGCTTCATTACATTGTTATAGCCTTCAAATGATGCCACCTCAATGGCTAGGCAAGCAAGCCAACATTCCCTACTGGACAGAATGCCAGTCCACACCAAGATTACCCATTCACAGATGAATAGACAGGAACACGAAGTGTTTTGCTCCAGAACACAATGCATCTCCAGTTTGGGAATCAAAGTACAATCTTGCAATCATGAATGCAACACCCTAACCAGTAGGCCATGTACTTTTACACATATCATATCAGAAAATAATAATTACATGATTAAGTATTTTTAACAAATAATAAGTTCTACAATTTCTCTAAACCAGTGATATAATAGTTTTAATAATAAAGAATTTCAACAGAAGCGCAAGACTGGAAATTTGTGGAAAGTGGAAAAGTTGATCATATTGACACCAATAGTTAATCAGTTTAAAGTATTTGACTGATCCTCAAAGTTTGAAAGATGAAATGATCATGGCAGGATTTGAACTCAGAACATAAGTGGGACAAAATACCACTAAGCATTTTGCCTGGCATGCTAATGATTCTGCCAGCTCACTACTTTCTACCCAATCACTCATTATTATTATTCATTTAATGTCTGCTTTCCATGCTGGCATGGGTTGGAAATGCCAACCACTACACAGAGTAAGCAATGTTGTTTGTTTCCAGGTGAGAGTCGATGACAAGAAAGGGCACCTGACCATAGAACATCTGCATCTGACCCATGCAAGCATGGAAAAGTGGACATTAAATGATGATGATAATGATGATGATTAGGGTCATACAGAGACGTGAACTTTGCTTAAAGATACAGTATCATATCAACAGTAATAAATGAAGTAATGACATCAAGGCAAATGGCTCTGTGTCATTACAACTTAGCTACTGTATTAGTGGAATAATTAATTACCTTTAATGCTTTGTTGTTGAGAGAATTTAAGTGGACTCTATGAGGTAAGCAGAAGTTGACCATAACCCAGTGGTTGACATACAAATGAACAATTCCATTTTTGCATAGACTGGAAGGAAACAGTTTAGAGAATCAGCAACAAATTCATAAGCAAGCAAGTAAATACATGTATTTATTTGTGTGTGTGTGTGTGTGTGTGTTTGCTAATTCAATTGACTCCTTGTGGAGCACAGGGTACCAAAAGGAGATCACCATTTGCCTTGATCTTTGGCAATGCATCACAGTTGTACTTGGGTGTCACCGCCTCCTGTCAGTGCTTCAGTTTCTGTGGACCAAGTTTTTTTCGGTCTGTCACCTTTGGGTGTCCAGCAAAAGGCTTGACTTGTAATTTTGAAAACAGGTTTCCGTAGGCTATGTCCAAGCCAATCCCCATTTCTTCCTCTTGATGTGGGTTTCAATAGGTTGCTAGTTCACCTTTTTTCTTCCCACAAGGCTGTGTGTGTGTGCGTGCGTGCGTGCCTGTGTGCATGCAAGCACATTGTGATATGGAGTGATGATCAAGAGATTCATTTTAAATGTGTGGGATCTTTTACCAATAGCCATAGGTTGACCCATGGTTTGTGAGTGAAACTGGGTAGGCAATAACTGTTTGGAGACATACTGGATGGATTATACTAGTAATTTAAAGGTTTAGTTTTATCACACTGTCTCATATTGATTTCATCAAAGAATTACTTTAAGGACTGTACATGTCTGCAGAATACTTAGTAACTTACACACTAATTCAACGAACAAGTAGTTCAATTGATCAAATAACTACATACTTATTGTCAAAACCACCAGTAACCCATTTACCTTTTATGTATATTGTGTACTTCACAAGCCTTTAGTGAAAGCACCTCACCCAAAAGGGCAGCTACTCTTAGTAATATCTGATACAGAATAAAGAAGATTCTCCAGTCTTGGCAAACAATCTTTCTAGTGATAGTGAGATTATAAAATGCAAATTGCACCTAGTCCCTATAGTAAAATCATGCTAAAATCACAAGAGATAAAAACTGACAAAAATTGGCTATTTTCTCTGTGATTGTGCACCTCAGATAACAAAAACCGAAACAAATGGTGATATACAAATGCTGTCATCCAAACCCATACCATCCTGGAAAAACAGATGCTTTTCCAGGATGGTAAAGGATAATGGACATTCTTAGAATAAGACATATCCAGCAAGGGATCAGTTCTATTGTCTTTACAAAAGAAACAGGAGTTGCGATATTCATGATTTTCCCAAGAACATTAACAAGGCAAGAGAAACAGCCAAAATTGATATATGAACCAGGTTCTCTGGCAAGGTTCACAAGAAATATACACTACACACACACAAATATACATGTACAGGTAGACAAACAGAAATGATTATCAACATTTTTCTAATCCTCATGCATGTTATATAAGTTGATTCAGATGTCCCTTTCGCATTTAAAAGATATATACAATGTACATTTTTTAGATTTTGTTACAATTTTGTTTTTATACTTTTTAATACCATCTCAGCTATAGTTGTGAATATCTTTTGGTTGATACATACACACACATATATAGAGAGAGAGAGATATATACATACACATGCAGAACATCCACCCACACATATATTAGTTTTCCATACATACACACATATACAACATCTCCAAGCATAAAACTGCCTTCCTCTCTTCTGTAGCTCCATTCAGCCAAAAGGGATCTTAGTTTTGTCAGTTACAAAGAGAGGTCACTAGTACTTGTGCCACAAGAAATGATGATACATTATCATCATTTAATGTCCACTTTTCCATTCTTGCATAGATCAGATGAAATTTGTTGTGGCAGATTTTCTATGGTCAGATATCCTTTCTGTCGTTAACCCTCATCTGTTTCCAAGCAAGAAATATTTCCCATGGTCAGACATGTTACACAGGAGACTGGAAATGATCAACATTGCTTGTATGATTGTGATGCTCATTTACTACCAACACATGTTGTCAAGACAAGGATGTACACAAACACACACACATCATCATCATTTAACGTCTGTTGTCCATGCTGGCATGGGTTGGACAGTTTAACTGGGTTGGAACGCTGGAAGGCTGAACCAGAATCCAGTCTGATTTAGCATGGTTTTCTATGGCTGGATGCCCTTCTGAATGCTAACCACTCTGAGAGTGTAATGGGTGCTTTTACATGTCACTGGCACAGGTGCTATCTGTGCAACACTGGGGCGCGTTTACGTGCCAATTTGCATGACACTGGTATCTGCCATGACTGTGATTTTGCTCCGCTTAATGGGACTTCTTCTCAAGCATGACATAATTCCAAAGGTCTTGGTCATTACCTCCATGAGGCTCAACACTCAAAAGGAACTCAGCCACTTTGCCTCCATGAGGCCCAATGCTAAAAAGGAACTCAGCCACCTTGCCTTCATGAAGCCCAACACCTGAAAGGAACTCAGTCACTTTGCCTCCATGAGGCCCAACGCACAAATGGAACTCAGCCACTTTGCCTCCGTCAGGCCCAACATTCAAAAGATGTTCTTTATGTGCCACCAGCATGGGTGCACATGGCTTGACAGGTCCTCAGGTTTCTTTTGGTTTCCATCAACCAAATCCACTTGCGAAATTGGGTGAAATTCTGGGTGCTATGGACTGTTCCTGTAATTCAAAAAGACCAGCTTTGCCACACACACACACACTGTGCCATGCTGATTCTGTCTGAGAATTCCATTAAGGATACATATTTTCTGTGGAATACTCAGTCTCTTACTCTATAGTCACTCTATCATAGATTGAGTATATAGTTCCACTGATCAAATAACTGGACTACAAACATTGAACATACCTATCATAAACATATTTCAGTTCCCGTGCCAACTGGCTGTGTCTTAAAATCATCTTATAAGGACATTCTGAAACTGAAACAAAGAAAAAACAAAAAAATTAAAAGAAACATTTTAATATAATTTTTAGAGAAGCGGTCAATTTAAATTATTATCTTTTCAATATTTTATTTTAATAACTTTAATTAATCAACTAATCACCTTTCATTTATCTCACAATATTGTGATAAATAATGCCAATACTGAATCTTCTAATCAGAGATAATCAAAAACCAATCTGCCTTATTCACTAGTGGATTGTGCCTCTCCAAAATATAAACAAGCAAGCATTTGATCTCAGCTTTGTCAAATACTTGAACTCTTCTCAATTATACAGTGCCTCTACAGTGAAATGGGGAGCCTGTATATGGTTATTTGGTCTGTTAGAAATAGCAGGCAAATCTCTCTCAAATCTCATCCTACTGTCTTAAATATATTTAAAAAAAGGTACATATTTGCTGATATAATTATGGACATACAAAAAGATAGATGGTCATGACTGGAATACTAGTGTTCATTTGGGCCTTAAAAACAATAACAGCAACAGTGCTTCAGGTTTCTATAGAAGAATGGTAGCATCCATGATCCTTTCCAGTGCCTCTGAGAAATCAGAACGTGATCAAATCATTTAAAATTTTCCTTTTTTTATTCTGAGTTGCTTCCCTCCCCTTTGATTTACTTTTAGACACTGCTATAGTTTAATTGATTATTTAAAGTTAGTCTTGCCACAAATATGTTAGCACTAGCTTAAAAGCCGCCCTATCAAGTGGTTTTTCAGCTAGCTCCTGTGGAGGGCTCTTCATTAGGCCTTGGGCTCAACAATGACACTTCATGCATTGAGTACATATGAAATTTTATTCAACTTGGACAATATTTTTCAAGCAATGAACAATTTCCATCAAAACAATGATATAATTTGTTGACTTGGAACTTTTTGCAAAGCTGCATGATAAACAACAGTACTGCCACCATCGCTACCACATCTGCCATACACACACCATTCAAACTTCTGACGCCACCACCATCAATACCTTTGACTTCGCTGCTTTCCCCACCACCACCATCACCAGTCTTTCACATCACTTACTCTCAGTCATACCACCACCACCACCTCTGCCTCTATCACAACTACAGCTCATACCCATTACCATCAGTGTTCAGTATGTTAGTTCAGCATGCTGGTTCAGTGTTCAGTCCCTTTTTCTCTCTTATTATTATTCCCACTGCCACCATCAACACTACTAATTTTAATAAAAACATCAACTCTCCCTAAATTTCTTTATCTCTCTTTCTCTCCCTCTCTCCCTGTCTTTGCCAACACCCTCACCATCTCTATACCCACTATTACTCTCACCCCAGTATGAGCAATAGCAGAAGTGTCAATGAATAGTGAGAGAGGGGGTTGAAGTGTGACACACAGAAATTAGTTTTTGCATATATTATGAGATTTACTTCACTATACATTTCATCTCAAAATTGCAACTCTGTAGAACTTATGCTCAGCCAATGTATCATCTGATGTAATTCAAACTGACAATAACAGCATTAACCCTGCTTCTCTTCTTTTAACTGTTTTTATATAATAATTATAAATAACTGTATAATATTTGGTTGTCCGGAAAGTTTGTGTCGATTTATAGTAGCTTATCTTTTGACTTATTTTAGAACATGGTTGAGTCCATAAAATAGGATTTGACTATACCTCCATCATTTAGAGCACAATTTAAGCTATCTTTATGTTACTATAACCTGTGTTAATTCTGTAACCCTTTAAAATGGAAGATAAGAAAGTTCATTTTCAGCACTTGATGCTTTTCTTTTTCCATAAAGGGAAAAATGCCTCACAAGCAACCAAAGAAACATGCGCAGTTTACAGTAATATTTCTTTATCCGAAAGAACTGTACGGAAGTGGTTCACAAGCTTCCGAGCTGGAGATTGTAGCCTTATTGATAAAGAGCAATCACGCAGACCCATCGACTACAGATGATGACCAAATCAAGTCATTAATTGAGAATAACCCACATTGCACAACCCGAGAATTGGCAGAAAGCCTCAACCTATCAAAATCCATTGTTCATGAACACCTGGTAAAGCTTGGGTACACAAATCACTACGATGTTTGGGTACCACATGAGTTGAGTGAGAAGAACCTTTTGGAAAATCGGCACAAACTTTCCGGACAACCCAATAACTATGAATAAATCTTTTAACTTACAAGGGCTGAAAATTTGGCATGGGGTGGGAGTGGGTAGCATGTTTGTCAATATCATTGATTCCAGCACTTTATTTTCTCAGCTCTGAAAGGATAAAAAGCTAAGTTAACCTCTGAGCTGCATTAGATACTGCAAAGTATTTTCTCTTGATGTTCTACCAATTCTGCCAAATAATAGTTGTTTCTAATTAAGGTACAAAGCCTGAAATTCTGAGGAGGGGACTAGTTGATACCATCATTTCCAGTATTTAACTGGTACTTTATTTTATCAACCCCAAAAGAACGAAAGGCAAAGTTGACCTCAGCAGGATTTTAAAATCAGCATGTATGGAGCTGGAAGAAATACTGCAAAGCAATATTTCTGACACTGTAATGATTCTGTGTGCTCACTGCCAAATAATAACAAAAATACATTAAAAAATTATGAAATAGATACACCCAGAAATTGAAACAAATTTGTAGTACCAATACTGGGGACTTGCCTGTCCTACAGCACTTGCAGACAGTTAAGGTTTGAATAAGTAAAAATAGAGTTACCTTCACTGAAAGGTGATTCATCATGGACTTGTTGCATCGCTTTGGCTTGCTGAGCCAAGTAATTACAGCGGCATTCTTCATGACGAATAGCAACAGTGATTTGTTTTGCAAGATCCTGGTAATAGTTCACTACTGTCGTATCAACACATGCCTTTTGAAAAAAAATATGTATCAGTTGCTTTAAAACAGTAATATGAGAGAAACTTCATTTGGACATTATTACTGCTTTTATTCTTTAGTAACAGAGCATATTTAGAAATGATGAAATAACAGTTAAGACTTTAATACAATTGATGCTTGACATTATAAGCACCAATTTGAGACAAAACAATGAAATGGTACCACTAATGGAATACATATATAAACGGTTGTTAATATTTTTCAAAGTTTTCAAAAGGTTAGTGCTTAATTCATTCCGCATGAAAGACAGATGTCTTTCTTTCAATGAGATATCAGCCTATCATGGGAAAAAGTTCTCTTAGATTTGGTATCTGTTCCTACCAGTTAGATGAAGTGAGATAAGTGAACATCAGTCCCAGATATAAGAAGTTTCTAGGCTTCCCTTAGAAAAGACACAATTAATAAAGCAGTCCTAGATATGCTATGTCTGAAACCCCCTGATAACAAGTTTGTTCAAAACAGGACTGACCTGGAGTTAAGCAAAAACTGAGAAGAGTAAGAGTAAATGACTTACTCGAAATATAAAGAGAGGCCAGCAGTGGAGTTGAATTCAAGTCCTATAAAATGCTAATTACTCAATTACCAATACAATGTGGGTTATGTTAATAAATATATCGAGTCATATCCATTGGTGTATAGCCTCACTGTCAAATTAGGCTAAAAAAGAGCATGATCAGTAACTTGGGATGAGAATCAAACTGATGGCTTTCAATGTTACTTAACAATTCATCAATATTCACTCACCTCTCCCTCCCAATTTGTCAATAATAACAGTAAGAAGAGGTTAGTTACTGAAATTTAAATAAAATCTTACTGACACAATATTTATAAGAGTACTTATGCCTATACAGTTTGAGCTATGTGGAAATATGCATTCATATCCATATGCATTTAGAAAGACAGTAAAATTAGATGCTAGTTCAGTACCATAACCACTTTTATTTTCCTGCTTTATTTAGACTTTCAGTGAAATCAGATGATGTCATGTATATCCTGGTTTTAGAATAAGATAGTGTCTCTCTGCATAATGTAAGACACCGCTAAAAGGATGGGCATCAGGAAAGGCATCTGGTAGTAAAACGCTGGCTCAAAATGATCCTTTTGATGAGTTTGATTATATAAGGGTGAAGGCAGCGAGCTGACAGAAATGTTAGCATGCCGGGCGAAATGCTTAGCAGTATTTCGTCTGTCTTTATGTTCTGAGTTCAAATACCGCCAAGGTCGACTTTGTCTTTCATCCTTTTGGGGTTGATAAATTTAAGTACCAGTTGTGTATTGGGGTCAATCTAATCGACTGGCCCCCTCCCCCCAAATTTCAGACCTTGTGCCTAGAGTAGAAATGATTATATAAGGGTGAGATCCAGTCCATGGTACCCTATGGGAGTCCCAACCACTCTCTTTAAAACTCAAGATGGAGAACCTAGTTGAAGCATGGAATGTTTGATGTTGCCTGTGGAAACAGTAGATAAGGTTTGGGATGTATAATGCAGGAACAATGATAAGATCGGAGGAATCAGTCAAGTCTCTAATCAGAAGAAGAGCGAACTTTGCCAAGAAAGACAAAGCTTAATAGGATGGTAGAAAAAAATTTAGTAATTAGTAAGAAGAGGGGAGAGTAAAATATTAAAAAAAACTGTTATGGAACCTGCGAGGTTAACCTCTTCTATCAACTGAGGACTCCCTCAAAAAATACTTGTGACCTTGTGTCTATGTCAGAAATCATTATTATTATTATTATTATTATTATTATTATTATTATTATTGTTATTATTATTATTATAAATAGGTAGTAAATGTTCAATTTTACAGTTAATCACTTGAGGCAAACTATACTTAAAGATATTAATTGAATATAATACATGCTCTGTTCTATCATTTAATGAATGATAAAATATACATATATATATATATTATATAAAGGTAAAGGTGACGCTTTAGATACAAACAATTACAGAGGTATCAAGTTGTTGGATTAGGTAATGAAGGTCACGGAGAGGGTCATAGTCCAACTAATTAGGGAGAGAGTCAGTTTAGATGAGATGCAGTTTGGGTTTGTGCCAGGGATAAGAACCACTGATGCTATATTTCTGGTAAGACAGCTGCAGGAGAAATACCTAGCCAAAGATAAACCTCTGTACCTGGCTTTCATTGACATGGAGAAAGCCTTTGACAGGGTCCCCCGATCCCTTATCTGATGGTCGATGAGGAAACTAGGGATAGATGAATGGTTAGTGAGAGCTGTGCAAACCATGTACAGGAATGCTGTCAGTAAGGTGTGGGTTGG
>NC_068990.1:45109269-45121240 GCF_001194135.2 Octopus bimaculoides
GGTTGGCAACGAGTACAGTGAAGAATTCCGGGTAGAGGTATGAGTCTACCAAGGTTCAGTCCTCAGCCCCCTCCTATTTATCATAGTCTTCCAGGCAACAACAGAGGAATTCAAGACAGGATGCCCCTGGGAGCTCCTCTATGCTGATGACCTTGCTCTAATAGCTGAGTCACTATCAGAACTAGAAGAGAAGTTTCAGGTGTGGAAGCAAGGATTAGAATCGAAGGGCCTTAGAGTCAACCTAGCTAAAACGAAAGTCCTAATAACTAGGAAGGCAGGCAAACCACAAATCCCTTCAGGTAGATGGCCCTGCTCAATCTGTAGAAACTCTATAAGATGTACCCAGTGTAAGCTATGGACATATAAGAGGTGCAGCAATATCAAAGGAAGGCTAACTGGAAAGATGTGCAGAGAACAACTTCTGCCACATTTAAAGGCGAAAAACTAGAAGTAGTTGACAGCTTCTGTTACCTAGGTGACCAAGTCAATAGCGG
The DNA here is from genome assembly GCF_001194135.2 of Octopus bimaculoides. Classification (NCBI taxonomy): domain Eukaryota; kingdom Metazoa; phylum Mollusca; class Cephalopoda; order Octopoda; family Octopodidae; genus Octopus; species Octopus bimaculoides. The sequence goes on from NC_068990.1 coordinate 45,109,764, forward strand.
GGGTGGGTGCACTGAAAGTGTAGATGCTAGAATAAGAATAGTCTGGGCAAAGTTTAGAGAGCTCTTACCTCTGCTGGTGACAAAGGGCCTCTCGCTCAGAGTAAAAGGTAGCCTGTATGGTGCATGTGTACAAACAGCCATGCTTCATGGCAGTGAAACATGGGCCGTGGCTGCTGAGGACATGCGTAAACTTGCAAGGAATGAAGCCAGTATGCTCCGATGGATGTGTAATGTAAGTGTGCACTCTCAACAGAGTGTAAGTACTTTGAGAGAAAAGTTGGACCTAAGAAGCATCAGATGTGGTGTGCAAGAGAGACGACTGTGCTGGTATGGTCATGTGGCGAGAATGGATGAGGATAGCTGTGTGAAAAAGTGCCACACCCTAGCGGTTGAGGAACCTGTGGAAGAGGTAGACCCAGGAAGACTTGGGATGAGGTGGTGAAGCACGACCTTTGAACATTAGGGCTCACTGAGGCAATGACTAGTGACCAAGACCTTTAGAAATATGCTGTGCTTGAGAAGACTCTGCAAGCCAAGTGAGACCATAACCTATGTCAAGTGTGTAACCAGCCCACTTATGCGTACCTTTCCTTCATTGGACACTAAACTCTGCTTGCGTAGACCTGTTGAGGTAAGTAAAATCGAAATCAAATTCGATGACTGGTATCCGTGCTAGTGAAGCGCTAAGAGCACCATCCGAGCGTGATCGTTGCCAGAGCAGCTGACTGGCTCCCGTGCCAGTGCACATAAAAAGCACCATTCGAGCAAGATCTTTACCAGTGTCGCTTTACTGGCACTTGTGCCAGTAGCACATGAAAAACAACATTCGAGTGAGGTCATTGCCAGTGCCGCTGGACTGGCTCCTGTGCAGGTGGCATGTAAAAAATACCATTTCAGCATGGCCATTGCTAGTACCACCTGACTGGTCCTCATGCTGGTGGCATGTAAAAACACCCCCCACACTCTCGGAGTGGTTGGCATTAGGAAGGGCATCCAGCTGTAGAAACTCTGCCAGATCAGATTGGACCCTTGTGCAGCCATCTGGTCCACCAGTCCTCAGTCAAATCGTCCAACCCATGCCAGCATGGAAAGCAGACGTTAAACGACGATGATGATGAGATATATATATATATATATATTACTACATACAATTTTATACACGGGCAGTTAAACTTACTATGAGCGTCTCCTCATTTAGCCAATTAAACAACCTTTCAGCATTTTAATGAAACAGAGATGGATAAAGAGAGAAGAATGGAGAGAGTTGGACACATATTGCTGATAATATTAGTAAAGAATATTAAGAAGTAGCATAGAAAAATATTGACACAGAAGTATTTACTTTTAAAACAATGACCACATTAAAGGACTGTATAGTCTGTACATGTTTGCTGTTTGGGTTGTTGAGATGGAGTGGATAGCCAACAAAACGGACATCTTTAATTTTAACATCAAACCGTTTCCCACAGAGGATGGTATCAGCAGCAAGTAAAGTACCAAGGTTCTGAAAATTGAAACCCACGATATTGTGGCTCCTGGAAAAAAAAAGAATGAAAGAAAAGAAAAAATTCCTTGAAAGAAGTAAAGAAATGAGGAACAGGAAATAGTAGAAAAAATTTGTAGATTAACATCACATTCTTTCAATGTCCAGTTTAGTTAATATATGTTTCAAACATCAAAGGTCATTTTTTTTTTTAATTCTTTGTTCTTTTAGTTTTTTTACTAGTTTCAGCTGTGGTTAGTGTTGTTGACAAAAATAATACAGTATGAATGTCTTGTGAAAACATTCTTTGATATAACCTTTCTATTCACATTAGTTGTTCAAGTACCTCTTTGCTGACATCATACATCAAGACTGCTGGCTTTCATGCTGGTGTCAATATTCAGAGGTTCTTTCATTCTTGCTCTAGCAGCAAAGCCTCTGTCATATCTGGGTCATCAAGTGGTAGTTTGTTATTATTAACTAGCAATCCCAATGTCATGTTATACAGTGTTTAACCAAATAATGCCATAGATGCACATGATCTCTAGAAGCCTTGTTCAACTGAACAGCCAATTCTGACATTGAACTAGTAGCCACTTTAAATAGTCTTATATCAACATGTAAATTGCATGTAACACAACAATATTAGCAGAACATTGACATGATAGCAAACATTTAGGCCAGGGTTCTGGTCTGAAGATAACTTCATCTCTTTAACCCACAATCCCACCCTGCAAAAGGGCAATGGATGCTATATTCCTCCTCCAATTAAGCCATTAAACAATTTTTCCAAAATAAGTGGAGTGGTGTGTTTGTTCAGTATTACAACAAAATGATTGTTGAAGACAGGAACTAAGTGATTGCTGTCTATTCCCTAAGCTGCAATAAGATAAAATGTTGCAGGATTTAAACCCACAAACCTTTAGTTTACAACTCTACCTAGCATTTATATTCAAGATCTTAAAGTAGTTCTTTTCCTCCATTTGCTCGGTCCAGTCTTAGTCAATGTTACACCACACTTTCAGACCCACTTCACACCATGGAAATATAATTATTCTAAATACTTTTGACACAAATTCATTAGACAATTACTAATTCCTTGTTTGGGCTTTGTTTCTCTTTGGTCCATCTCTCCATCCCACAGTCTATCTCTCTTGTCTCTGACACTGTTCACTTCTACTTGATACAGAGTTCTGCTCGCTTGATCAGTAATCTCTTGAAAGCCTCTGTCTACATCAGTGTTGATGTAGAAAATTAAACGAGGACTGGAAATACCACAGGTACAGAAATGGTTACTTTACAGTTCTGCTTAACAACTTATGCTCTTAGTAGCATGACTTTCATCCACCAGCAGATGTTGACTTCAATGAAGAAACCAAGTACCCTAAGTGAGCTGAGTACAATTTTAACAATTTATTATTATGTGATAGTCAAACTGACCATAAGAAGACAGTTGCTGGTGACAACTGAAGACATGTTGTCACCAAACACATCGTTCTCAAACTGTTCTTGATTTGTATGACTGCAAATTTTTTTTTAATCTACTTAACCAGAAAGGGAAGAGCAAAATCTATGATCCTTTTATCTCAGGAGTCTGAGACTGGCAGGAGGAAAAAAGGAAGTCATGCTCAAACCAGAGGCTTAGCTCAAATGCATACAACACTAATAGTATCCAAGGACCAGGTGATAGTGTTAAACAATGTGACACTAAATCTACCACCAAAGAAGCTAGAATGCAAAGAGATGGAACAAATACTGCAAGGCATTTTGTCCAGTGTTCTATCAATTGTCATTTCATCATCCTGGACTAGTAGTTTATTTTATCGACTTTGAATGAATGAAAGACAAAGTTGGCCTTATTAGATTTTGAACTGAGAAAGGACAGAGAGCGAGAGCAAATACTGCAAGATGTTTGTCATATGTTCTAACAGGTGAAACAAGATTTATACAAAAAATTTCCACTCACCCAAGTAATGTTTCGTTTTCTTTATTTGAATCAGTTTCTTCACTAAAGAGAAAAGGTAAGAAAAAACAGAAATTATTTTCAAATTCATGAAAACAAAAAACAAAAAAAAAACCTGCCCTCACCCCAGCAAAAAATTCATTGTTATAAGAGATGAATAGTTAAATTGCTTTTATTACTATTTAGCCCCAGGTCAACCTTGACTAAGCAGATCTATGATCAAATGTATTCTAACAATAATCATCTCTTCTTTTTCTCAGGCAGAATATACACCAGATTACACTATCCAATGTATCCTTTTTTTAAAAAAAAAGGTATGTTATAGTTGAGGGGGCTATGGCTACTATGTCTAGCAGGTAGAGTAATCAGTAGAGGAAGCTACCTCATCCACTGAATGAAAAGTTTAATAAAGGTGAAGTCTGAATTCAGTAAGGAGAAGTAGCAAACTAGATAGTATGATTACTTTAGACTGGCTTCCTCCTACATCAGCTGTGGAAACAGAAAATGATTTCATTCTATGGTTCAAAATCTATTTTTTTATGATGTATGAATAGAATGTAGCTTGACTTTTTAGTTTTTCAAAGTATTTCTTTTCATCTATGTATCTCAAATTATATATGAACACTAACCAAGATATCTCAGCCTAATAAGATGACAGGACCAAACTATTGGCCTACCATTTTCATGGCTGAAAAATAACAGACAATCTCAGCAAGAATAAACACTCACACACACAGATACATACACCCACACATTGGATGCAGGATGGCTGGGTGGTTAAAAGTTTGCTTTGCAATCATGAGGGCTCGGGTTCAATCTCATTGTGTGGTATCTTAGGTAAATGTCTTTAACTATTGCCTAGGATTGATCCAGGCCTTGTTATTGAAATTAGGTAAATGGAAACTATGTAAGCCTATCAGATGGACTGCACCTGTAATTCAAAGGTAGAACTTTGTTGCAGATTCTATCAGAGGATTATGTTAATGGTACATAAGACTGTGGAACATTCAGCCACAAACATTCTAATTCAGTGAAGAGATATCACTATTGATAGAACAACTGAATCTCTGTGGTCAAAACTGATGAAGATCCATTTTACATGCACACACACAATTTACATGCACACATATATATGTATATAAATATTATATATACACACACACACGTTATGGACTCTCCAGTTGTTATTCAACAGATGAGGGTTCCACAATTTCTTGCCTAACAACCACACAGATGATTGTAGGACAGTTTGTGCATACACATACACACATGTAATAACGAGCTTTTTTCAGTTTCCGTCAATGAAATCCCTTCACAAGGCTTTGATCAGCCCAGAGCATATGCCCAAGGTACCACACACAGTATAATTGAACCTGAAACCATGTGGTTGGGAAGCAAAATTCTTACCACAGCCACACACACACTTTTCTTCATCAATTAAGGTTCAGCTATTCCTTTATACAATTTTACATAATTTTTATCTGTTTATCTCCTAAAAATAGTTCTGTTTTCTTCAGTGTAAAAGCATTAGTTGGCTTTGTTTCCAAGGGATAAAGTGGTTTTGAACTATAAGAGTAAGGCACCAAACTACTAACCACATGATCATGCTATCAATCCTTTTAGCCATAGTTGTATGCTCCTGAACAAGATGTAATTCTGTTTTCACCAGCCTAATAGGTTCTACTTTTAATTCATTGAAGACTTTTTAGCAGTAGCAAAAAAGAGAAAAAAAAACTAGCCATAAAAGCAATTTAGTTACTATAACAATAAACAGTTATACAAATTAAGAAAAACCACACACATAACCAGTTTATCCAGAATATACCCCAGACCACATTTAATTTCAGTTTATCTCATATTGGTTTTTATATTTAAAAAACTTCAAGCCTTTACATTTCCTTTATACTGTTCATGTCATTTAGTATCGTATGATGGTTGCATCATTCCCTTGCTCTCTCCTATTAGTCTTCATGCATACATAAAAAATGAGATTTCCTCATGTGGAACTTACACTTTTGCACAAAGGTCATCAATAGGAACAACAGCATAAGGATTCGTCCCAACATTGGCTACAATGAAAATAAGAAATGTGAATCCTCTTTCTTTGTCTTTTCATCATGTACAAAATTAAAATATTTTCTGTTTTACCACAAGTTAATTAATTCTGCAAATGTTAGCATTTGCACGAATTATCAAAACAGGTTATGTGTTTTTAAGAAGCCCAATTATTCAAAGTGTATGATGACTGTAGTGATTGAACTTGTGTATTAAGTGAAGTTTGAACCCAGAATCAGTTACCACTTAACTGAACTGTTTCAACAATATGACAGACTTAAGATAACAAGTTTTATAATTTATGAGAGTAAACATCTGCCATCATCATCAAAGATTTTAGAGTAATTGTTCATATGAGGACAGGAGTTAAACATAAGTGGAAGAAGAGTGGGGTTTTTTTTTTTTTTCTAAAGAGAGAGAGAAGAAACGATGCTCGTAGCTTTAGAAGGCTCTTCGTGACATATATACAAGTGTTGTTGGTACTGTTGATGTTTAGCCTGAATTGCTGCAGTTTAACAATGGATTAAGTGTGAAGCAAAATAGTGAGGTGAGAAAAAGTGTTACAGACTCGTGAATTCATATCTGCTGCAAACGTTTGGTTGTATATCGAAGATCAGGATAGATCATTCTATGCACCTTAGTTCAAGCATAGGGAAAAGTAATCAACGATGGACTGGTATACTATTTAGAGAGAAATTAATTCCTCATCCACTTAACATCATACTAGTGGATCAAAAGGAAAAAAAAAGGTTTTAGAATGAAACCTCTTAAAAATGCATTCCCTCGTGAAATATTATCGTTCAACTTCCACACAATCAGTTCAGAATAAATATAATTTAGTAAGTAGTTTTAGAATATATATATCGTTGCTATTATGTTAAACTGGTGTATGTTCACATTTGACCAAATGCGTTTTTCTCCATAATAATTTTTGCTTGCAATAGCCGGTTCTTTTGGTCAAACTATCGCATCTCCAGCTGCTTCAGATGCCAAGATGTAAAAAATTGTCGAAGTGTAGTACAACGGTTTTGCTATTTTTTCGTTTTCTGAAAAAGCAACGTTTAGGAATTACGACACTTTTACATAATAGCAACGAGATTTTATATATATATATATAGGTTGTTGTGTAGCAGAGCCTGTTCATTTACTTATATATATATATACATATAAAAGTAAAAGAACAGACTTTGCTACACAATAACCAATTCTAAATTAAATAAAGTTAGATGATTTGTAAAAGAAATCAAAGATAAACCAGTAAGATATTAAAAAAGATAAAAGTAAAACCTTCAAAGTTATGCTATAAACAATAAATTACAAGATATTGTATCGAATATAGAATTATGAAATTTTTAGTAACGTTTGTAGCCGTAAATTCCATCATTCGGAGAAAAACCTTGTCTTTTCCTATATTTAATGTTAAGTTCCCCCTCCCATTTCCAATAAAGGGTCCTGTCTGAAACAAAAAATTCTTAGTATACCAACTATCATTATAATTTTCCCGACTGAGAACTACGGTGTTTGTGGGTGTCACAAGATTGTCACTTTGCAACACTAACACACCATAAGCATGTTTGTTACAAGCGCCGGTTAATTATTTTCGTTGACGTGAGTAATTTTGTTCGCTGCTGAAGGCAAATAATTTGTTCTCTGTACTTTCAATTTCTTTACACGTGACACTATTAAGCATTTTGAGTAAATTTCGTTTAGTTTTGAATTTTTCAATAAAAACAAATCAATTTAACCGAAGCTAATACAAAAATGAAGTGAAAGAAAAAATGTGTAGGGATAAATTTTTGAAAGTTTTTTTTTTTTTCTAATTTACTAATGAACCACAGATTAAGTTGCACGACTTGGGAGTGTCATAATTGAAAGGAAGGCTTAAAAAGTAAAGAGAAAAAAATCATTGATCGAGTAGTGGGGGTTTTCAAGAATCGATCAAAAAACGAAACACAAACCACTTACATCGAGAGGCAACTGCATTCTTCTTGGTAGTTTCGTGTGGGTAACGAAATAAAATTCGATTCCCTTTAGAGCCTGACGTGGCCAAAATGATAACGATCGGATCCAAATCAGCCATTTATATGAAATATATATATAAAATTAAGAATATAAATGCCACGAAGACAACTAGCATATATAATTTGATTTGACGGAGTGACAGTGTACACTAGCGTGAAGGGAGCTCATTCATTCGCATTTTCTCAAGCCCTTAAAAGAAAAACGAAATAACATTCTTGCTTAACGATTTGGGGATCTCTATACAAATCGTACTCGATGTTTTCTTCTGTAGAACGGATAAAATATATTTATCTTAATCATGCTGGTATAACAGTTAGAGGAATAAAAAAAGGATCTAAATGACAACTCGGCGAAATTACAACTCTCACATGATAAGCTTTAAAATCGGAACCGGAAATAAATGTTAATTTTCAAACGGTGAATGTCATATGTTCACCTTTCAAAAACGGTAGAGCGCCGGACTAAATGTCTTACAGTGTTTAATTTAACCCTTCTGTGTTCTGAATTCAAATCATGCCAGAGTCAATTTCATATTTCATCCATGTGAAGTTGGAAATATAGATACTAGTAATACTCTAGGATCCATTAAATAATCTGTTTCTTCACCACAAAAATTGGCTTTGTACCAAGAAACCAGCATTTATCTCTTGAATGTGGTGAATACTGAAGAGCAGAGATAAATTTCAATAAGCCAAGTGTGCAACCAGAAAGAATCTAGACATAGATGAATGGAATCCTGGTCTAAAGATCAAAGTGCCTGATATGTTAATTTATAGATTAACATATCCAAGACAAAGTACTAGTTAGTAAGAGAGAGTAAGCTCAAAATTACCAGTGCCACCTGGGAAGCTCAAGATGCAGAAAGTAGGTCCAGGAATGGCAACTTGGTGGTAAAAATCTATGCTCACCTCTGTCTACATAGACAGAACATGACAGACAAAATGACAAAAATTGTTTTTTTATTCCTGATGAAGGACCATGGTAAGAGACAATCCACATTGAGACTCCTCCAAATAATGCCAGTAAGGAAAAATGAACATAAATGATCATTATGATGTAGGAAATTGATATTATATATCTAGTGAAAGCAATAGACACACAACATGTACAGTGAAATCTCTAGCAGGCTGAGATATTAGAAATCAGAAACTTCTTGCAATGGCTCAGTTTTGACATTTTTACACTTGTCTATAGCTCACATGAATATTATAACATATCTCATCTATAAAAAAAAAACATCTCTCATTCCCATGTATCACCTCATTTCCATTATTAGCAATGATTATGTAAGCAAAAATGAAATAATTTGTAGCATGAAAATTGGTCCACAAGCATTAACTCTGTGACTACGGAATTAAATTTCATGGTTATTCCAGTATTGATGTGAAATATCAACCACAAAGATAGAATGTTAGATGGAGGAATATAGCATGAAATAATGATCACTCTGTTAGCTTAGTAAATTATCAAACATAGGTAATAGTAGAAAATGTTTGACAATTAGATGGTCTAAACTGTATAGAAGGTGGTTGTAGTGAAAGTAAAGTAGTTAGGATATAAGGAAAAAGTGGAATAAATCCTGGCATTTGTTATCTCTATTGACAACAAAGTGTATCTCTGTTTCTGCCTGCCTCTCTCTCTCTCTCTCTCTCTCTTTCTCTCACTCTCATGTGTTAGATGTATGATGTTACTACATGGTATCACGAAACATGAGCACTGAATGTGAAAGATGAGGTCTGATCTTAAGATGTTGAAACAAGCAAAAATATGTGGAATGGCAGGCTTGTCCAATTCCAGCCAGCATGGAAAAATGGATATTAAAATATTATTGATGATGATGGTGGTGGTGGTGGTGGTGATGGTAATGATGATAACGACGACGACAACAATGATGATGATGATAATGAGGAGGAGGAAGAGGATAAACTATTTTATTTTCATCTGGACATCACTGAAATCTTTATCTTCATTTTGTGTATCTGGTGCAAGTGGTGCCTGTTCTTCTCTATGCAACACTCAAATCCTTTCCTTCATAAGCAATACTAAGTTCACAGGCTTAGACGTAACCACAACTGTTACATTCAAATAACGCAGCTCGGGATTATATTGTCCAAAACAAACTAACTTCATACTTCTATGATTTGTAGCATCAATTTTTGCAGATTTACAATCATATATTACACCCTAACAGAGAAAGAAAACCCTTTTTATCATAACTAACAAACAGCACTTTTTTCCTTTGTTTTTCATCATCAACAGTTTTAAGGAAGAAATATATCAATATTCATCACCGTTAGCTTCCTGTGCATATTCTATGTACTGTTCATGCATTTTTGGTTACTTTTTTTGATGAATTGTTGTGCACCAGAGCACTGTACACAATAAGTTTGTTATACTCATCTTCTTTTGAAAGTAAATGACATCAAATATAATAAGATCAGATTATCAATTCAGATATTAATGGCATATGAATATTGTCCCCTTTCCATTCTCTCTTAAGCCCACTATTATCAACACTGTTATAAGCCACACCGACTGAAGAAGTAATTTAGGTCCTTACCTTTAATAAAATAAAAAAAGCAATTCTTTTGCATCTGTCAGAAATGACTGGTTGTTGGTTCATCCTACCAATACAAATAGTCTCTAAAAGTGAATAATGTAATCCTTAGTATGCAAAAAGATGGGACAGTTATGGCTGTAGTGTCTTTTATCATAGGTCTTCAAGATCAAGGCTAAATTTGGAATGAACAGCAGCAGCACCACCACCAACAACAACAGCAGCAGCAGCAGCAGACTAGTTGATCTGTAAACTAATAGGTTAGTTGAATAGTAAAAACAGCACAAATGGCTGTTACTTTGTGATTTTTACTTCTTTTAATCAAACTGAAAAATTCTTTGCCACTCTGTCACATCTGTCCAAACTTCTTGTATTTTGCCTGGTACTGTTGTAGTATTTATATTATTAGTTATCATTTATTATTTACAAAATAAAAATATTTCTTATTCAGTGACTTTTTAATATCATACTAGGAAGATGTCTTTCTCAACATATATTACAAACTGGTTGGAATCATTTCAAAATTATGCACTCAGTAACAACAAGTGCAGCAAAAATAAATTGGGATTGATAACATGTTGAGAAAAAACAAGAATTTTAGATGCACCAGATGCAGGATAGTTAGCAGGAAGCACAAAATGCCTGAGAATGACAGGATAGATTGTTGCAAGAAGCAGACAAGTTCTGCTGCTTAAGAGCCTTGAAGTTGTTCCAGTGAAAATAGAGTAAAAGGTATTTACTGGTAACTTAGCTGGTAATCTCTCTTTATACAAAGCAGACAGTAAGAAGTTGCTGTGTTATATTAAGATATGAAAAAACTGACTGAAGAAACTTTAATGACTAAAAAATTTTAGTATGTGAAAAATGTTGAAACCATGTGAATTGAGAAAGCATCTGGGAATCAAAGAGGTTTTTCTTTGGTCTTCTCATATAATGTAAATGAGTATGTTCTATGGTTAATATGAGGTGTGAATTGATAGGCATAGCTAGGCACTGGCATGTGTAGTATAGAAGTTCACCTCACAACTATGTGGTTTCAGGTTCAGTCCCACTGAGTGGTACTTTGAGTAATTGTCTTTTACTATAGCCCTGGATTAATCAATACCTTGCAAGTGAATCTTGAGGAAACTGTGTGGAAACCCATCATCAACAACATTATCATTTAACAGTCCCATTTCCATGCTTGCATGGGCAGATGGAATTTGTTGAGACAGTTTCTCTACAGCTGGGTACCCTTGCTATTGCCAACCTTCATTTGTTTCCAGTCAGGTTAAAGTTTCCCCATGACCAGGCATATTTTTCACTGGAAATGAACATCACCTGTATGATGTTGATGGTCATTTACAAACATAATGTCAAGACAAGGGTACTCACAAACATACACCTGCATATATATA
>NC_068990.1:45121487-45135312 GCF_001194135.2 Octopus bimaculoides
TATACATACACAAAATACATACATAAGAAACCTACACAATGTAGATGTCTTCAAAAAGGAAGTAGACATCCTCCTCTGCACAATACTCGATGAATTGACAGTCCAATATGAGGTACAGATGAGGGCAGCAGAGTCAAATTGCCAGGTATTTTAAGTATCTCTGTGGGGATTCCTGATGGGCCGGGGGCTTTCCTTGTCTTCATACCCTTAATTGCTTTATCTACCAGGGTACTGTCAATTCAGATAGCTGATCCCTCTGTTGGGTCGACATTCGGCAGACTCTCTTTCTCCCATTCATTCTCTTCATTTAGCAACCTTTCATAGTAGTGTCTCCAAGTCTCTCTTCTTGCAGCCTAATTAAATGCAAGTGAGCCATTATCCATGCAGGCACATTTCTCTCCTATGACATCACGATTCTCTCTTACACACTGTCTTGTAACACAAAACACCTCAAGTCTTTGGTCCTTACAACGCAGAACATTGGCAAATTTTTTCTCATCTGCTTCCCCTCCGGCTAAATAAACCCGTCTCCTAGCTTCCCTTCTGGCAGTCTGATACAATTTCCTGCTACCACCGTTCGTCCAGTCCTTCCATGCCTGTTTCTTTTCCCTAATGGCCCTGTCAGCTACATTGTTCCACCACCATGTTACCTTGGGTCGAGAGGGGATTTTGCACCATCCACAGATCTGATCAGTAGCCCTCAACAGGTCCCGTAGGAAACTCCAGTTGCCTTCCATATCATGCGATGCTATATCCTCATCTATTTTGTCAAAAGCTTCGAGTAATATGTCTCTAAATCTCTGTCCATTCACAGGATCCTTAAGCTTCCTGCACCCCTTCTTTTCCATGCTGGTTGTCTTCTGAGCATCCAGTTAGCCCTGATCCTGAAGTCGCTAACTACTAATCTATGTTACGGGGTGCATTCTTCACCAGGGAAGGTTTTGGCATTTATAAGTAGCCATCTTTCCCATTTCCTGGCAAGGATGTAGTCAATTTGACTAGTCTGTCTACCAGATCAGTAAGTGAATAGGAGACTGGCAGGTTTCCTGAAGTTAGTATTACAAACCATAAGATTATTTGCATTGCAGAACTCCAGCAGCCTGGTTCTCTCCTCATTGTGGGAACCAAAACCATAGCCTCCATGTACGCCATGGAAGCCCCCTGCATGTTGTCCAGCATGCTCATTGAAGTCGCCTGCCACAAAGAGAAGGTCCCTGTCATTTGTCGATGAGGTTGTCTGCAAGAGGGTGTCATAAAATCGGTCTTTCATCAGGTAGCTCCAGCTAAGATAATGGTTGCTAACCCATGTTGCAGCACTAATCTAATCTTAAGTATTCTATCACAGACTCTGACTATCTCGATTACCTTATCAACCCATTTCTCTGCAAGAAGTATATCCACACCCCCAACCCCGTCAGTGTTCCCTGTCCAGAAAATCTTATACCTATGTTCTTTGCCTGTGAGGAACCTAACAGAACCTCCTCTCCACCTTACTTCTTAGATGCAACACAAATCTACACGTCTCTGTTATATATATATATATATATTATGCCAGCATGGAAGACAGACGTTAAATGATGATGATGATGATGATGATATATATGTGTGTGTGTGTATATATATATATATATATATATATATAAGATATATACTCTAAGAAACTGTGTGATTGGGAAGTGAACTTCTTAACTATACAAAGAAAAGCAAGCTCCCTATGTCCAGAAGAATTGACCAAAATGTTGTCTCACTTGTTCCAGGCAGCAAAAATGTTTTAAACAATTTACTTGTTGACCCTGAGAAGATGTTTATACTCTCTTTGTACATCAACCTTGGACTTAGGAAAAACTTCATTAAACTAATGGAAAAAGTGCAAAGTGGATTCAAATACTAGAAAAATAGGTTCCCTTCAATCAGTGATATTAAGATTAAAGAAGGTAAATTTATAGGTCCTTAAGCCAGAGGATTAAGAGATTAGAGATATGAAACAGACCCAATTGAAGTTGAAGAAGCTGCATGATAAAGTTTCCAAAGTGTCTGTGAAAACATTTTGGGAAAGCACAATGCTGAGAACTATTCTGACCGTAAGTTTTTCCAAGTAAAGGGTTGCAGTATGTCATGAAAGTTAATTTCTTGGACTCTCACCCGTACTTTTTACAGAAAACCTTGGTGCAGTAAGTCATGAAAATAGCACACATTTTCATCAGGGTATTCCTATTCTGGAAAAGTATTACTGAAGCACTTAGTCTCATAAAAGAAACATGTTTGAGGTAAAGTGCAAAACCAAATCAAATGAAGCTACTTTTAAAAAGAACAGATATGTCTTTTTGATCACGTTTTAACTGACATGTAAGTATATGGGTCATTAAAAATAAAATTGCATGCTACACAAAACCTGACCTGACAGAGAAATGTTACAGACTTAATTGGTGGTATTCAGCACAGAAAATATTACTAAAGTCATATATTTTCATTCTTGGGACATGAGAAAATACTGTTGTTGTTGTCGTTCAGTATTATTAGTATTAATATATGAAACATATGATGCATCAGATAAGTGAAATACTTAATATCCCAAACTAATCCCTATCTCCAGTATCCAAACATCTACCATTCACAAGGCCAAAATCACATGATCTGGTAATCTCAGTGGTGTCAATGGTGGGTGATTTATTTCTCCACCAGCAATGTAAACAAGAGTGCTTATATGCACCAACATGAGAGTTTTTCTCATGGTAACTATCTCAGTATCCTGTGTTCTTACATAATATCTACTTTTAAGTGGGGATAAATATTACCTTTTGGTATTATTACTACTTCTGTCACTAATAATTATTTTTCATTGTGATTAACAGCACAACAAAAAACAGAAACTTAGATTTCCTAGTCTCAGTCATTTGTGGGTTATCAGAGTCAATACTCAATTGATCAACAAATGTGACAAAAACAATGTGACATCTAAAACTTTGTAGTTGGACATATTGGATGTTAGATGAGTTGATATTAGTGAACAATATATTCTGAAAGTAGAGATCCTTACAAATTTTACTAAGGTAATTTTGATTCACATGTACAAATTCATAAGTATATTGAAGTGTCAGTATGCATGTGAAAGAGCCCACCCAATTTCTTTTTTAACATTAAAATCTGATGTAATCATAATTTACACTACTTGCAAGGTAGTTGTAAAAAATTTCATTAAAACATTACTCCTATTTCTGAAAGTTTTGAAGAAACAAAGTTGACCTGTGTGAATTTTCCTTGACTCCTCCCCTCCACTCAAAATAATTTTTTCCCAATAATTTCTGATATAAGTGGAATCTATACTATCTGAATGGTATATGTAGAACATTTCATTAAAAAATATGCATTTTTCTAAAAAGTTGTGAGAAAACAAATTTTGTGTGGTGGGGAGTACACTTCTGTAGGTGTCCCAGGTAGATAAATATTACTTTACTATTGTTGACAAAACAGGAAGATCTAAGTCCTTTACTATATTTTAGCCATGATGGTTAATGTCATGTTGAAGCACAGTCTTAAAGTGTGTTGACAATTGATACAATGTAGTGCTGGTGATAAAATACTAATTCTTGACCTTTAACAAACTACTCCAACCTCCTGTTGAATCAGTTAGCTGTGATTCTTCATTCTTGATTAAACATCAGTTACACACTAAACTTAGGTCAGGCTTTTTCATCTATGCAGTTTGCAGCTAATTACCAGATAGGTATACTTGTCGAATGTAACATGTTAACCTATTTGTTTCAATAAATTTAAGTGGACATTTTGACATTTGTCTCCAGGTGTCCATAGAACAGGAAGAAGTCTTGGTATTAGATTTCATGATGTTAAGTTTTAGAGATGGTGTCCAATTAAGATATGTAGCTATTTGCTATACTGCAGGTGAAATCCATGTCAACATAATAAACAGATGCTAAAGGAAGATAATGTTGGGCATCTTGGGAGAATGTAAGAAAATAATTTTTTTCTTTAACTTATAGTCACAGACATGGCTGTGTGGTAGCTTGCTTCTCAACCACATGGTTCTGAGTTCAGACCCACTGTGTGGCACCTCAGGCGGTGTCTTCTACTATAGCCTCGGGTTGGCCAAAGTCTTGTGAGTGAATTTGATAGACAGAAACTGAAAGAAGCCTGTCATGTATGTATATATATACATACATACATATATACACATAATACATATGTATATTGTGTGTGTCTTTGTCTCCCACTACTACTTGATAACCTGTGTTGGTGTGTTTATGTCACTATAGCTTAGTGATTTGGCAAAATAGACTGATAGAATAAGTACCAGGCTTAACAAGAATAAGTACTGGGGTTGATTCATTCAACTAAAAGTTCTTCAAGGTGGTGCCCTAGTAAGGCTGCAGTCTAATGACTGAAACAAGTAAAAGATAAAAGATTATTGAATCTGTAAGAAAGAGAAATACTTATGACCTTCACAAGTCCTCTGAGATCAATGCCTTTAACGTTCCACTTGAAGTGTTGTAATATCATCATCATTATTTTAACATCCACTTTTATACATTGGCATGGAATTTGTTGAGGCAAATTTTCTATGGCCAGATGCTGATGCCCCTCTTGTCGCCAACCCTCAACTGTTTCCAAGTAAAGTAATATTTCCCCAATGACCAGAAATGCTTTCACAAAAGACTGTAAATGGAGGACACTGCTTGCATTAAAGAAACACTTGTTTCACAACTATCAACATGAAGTCAAGACAAGGAGACAGTAACACATACAACAGGCTTCTTTCAGTTTCCATCAATCAGATTCACTCACAAGGCTTTGGTCAGTGCAAGACTTTAGAAAACATGCAGTAGGATTGAACCCGAACCTATGTGCCTGGGAAGCCAGCTTCTTACCATATGGCCATGCATGTGCAACATTCACATATTTTAGAGAAAAGAGCCATTAGATTGGCTATTGGCCTGTTCACTCTAACTGTAGATTCCTTAACCCTTTTGTTACCAAATTTCTGTTGAAATACACAGCTTTTGAAGAATTTAATAAAATAACTTTGTTTTTATTAAAATGGTGTTTGGAACATAAATTGACATGAAATTTTAATGGCAAGTTTTTATTAGATCACTTTGTAACAGGAAGTCAGGATCATAGAAAAGGGTGACTCAGGTAGGTTGGTATTAAAAGGGTTAAATGTCATGGTCAATAGCATGTATAACAACTGATGAATGTTTTGTTACTTTGCAAAGTAACTCTTTAGCATTCAGATTACTCTGTCAAATGTAATGTTTATTTCTTTACATTGTTTTGAATTAATCACGCATCACCTTGTAGCTTTGAGTTTTGAATGATGCGATTAATTATTTTTAGAATGATGTTGTAAGGTAGGTGTGAGAGTCTAGATCTGGCCAGTTTGAACATAAAACAGGTAGAATATTTGGGTCTGATATGGCCAGTTTAAACACTGAAATGTTAAACTTTATATAAGGTTATAGTGTGACAAGACATTGATACAACCAGTTGTTTTAATTATAGGTATCACATGTATTATGGAAATGTTCCAGAAAAATCTTTTTTGCAATTTGGAATTGCATATTTTCTATTGATTTCATGTTATATGAAAGTTAAAGGGAAATATACTTTATCGTATGGAATTCCATGTCATACCAAGATTTTCAAGGATAAAATGCTTCTTTAATGTGACAGATATATGACGAAATATTATTTAATTCATGACAAGACCCTTCACTAACACACCAGACCAATCAATTTGATTTTTTAACAAGAGATCGTCATTTACACTAACAGAAGGCATTGACAGATAACACTGCAATCAAGATAGTACAGCTATCACAAACAACTCAGAAAAGATCAGCTTGTGTTTTTTATTTGATTATGATGTAGTTGGTATAGATATGATCATAATTTCAGTTACTCAACTTGCTAGTGGTAATGGTCACAATCGATATACTTTTGATCATAGCTCCATTTGAATGGGATGAAAAAGTTATTTTCATTAACCTGTTACCTTACCTGCATTTGATCTCTTCACTTCCGCCAGACTAAACTTTGTTTCAAACCAATATGGACGTATATAGGTGCAGGAGTGGCTGTATGGTAAGTAGCTTGCTTACTAGCCACATGGTACTTTGGGCAAGTGTCTTCTACTATAGCCTTGTCAGTGGATTTGGTAGACAGAAACTGAAAGAAGCCTGTCGTATATATATATGTGTTTGTCCCCTCCACCATCACTTGACAACTGATGTTGGTGTGTTTATGTACCTGTAACTTAGCAGTCCGGCAAAAGGGGCCAATGGAATATGTACTAGGCTTACAAAGAATAAGTCCTGCAGTTGATCTGTTCAACTAAAAGCGGTGCTTCAGCATGGTCATAATCAAATAACTGAAACAAGTAAAAGAAAAATACAATGTAAATTGTATGTCCATGGTAATCTATTGCTCTTCCTACCTTCTAAGTTCACTTCTGCATTACCTTGAGTGTAAGCCTATGCTGTATGTCTAAGGGATGAAACTTAGTTCATCTCATGAATCAAGAAAAAAAGTTGCTTCTTTCTTTGAATTAGGTGATAATACAGGAGAAATCTGAACAAATATTTTATGATTATTTGTTTTATTACTGTAACCAGTAGTTAACTCCCACTTACTTACTTTTGATTAAGATCTGCTCCAAATTAACCTGTTACAATTTATTTAAAGCAAAGTGTTTTTACGTTCCTGTTTAATAAACTATGGTATATTGTGTTCACACAAAGCTTTATTCTTGAGGGACAATTCATAAAGTATCCAAGTCCTTTTTCTAAACTATTTTCCAATTTTACTTTTAATGATGATCTTTAACAGTGGACTAAGATTCATTAAATTTTCAGCATGTCTCCAACACTTTAATGGGTATAGATCTTCTTCATTTGCTACTTTCACTGCATTATTAAGAATAGGGTAATTGGTCTTCCTAATTATTTATCAGAGAAATTAAAAATCATCTTTCTTGAATTTGTTTAACACCCTCTAGTATTTTCATAACATCAAGATATACAGTGTATATTTTCATTGCATGTTTTATTTGTAAAGCATGCAATGTCAAATATGATACCTCTTCAGATTTCTATCAATTGGTTATCTACAAATAAAACAAGGATTAACAAATTCCAAAATTAATTTTAGTTAAATATCAAAGTTACAATTTTAGACTTTAGACCAAAGTTTTAACTTTGATGTATTTACTTATTCCTTCTTAATAAATTTCCTACATTTAAGAAAGGAATATATATACTCATTATCTTTGGACACCATGATCTACAATGAAAATGAAATGGCCATTTTGATGCTTGTGCAGGTCAGACAAAATTTGTTGAGGCAAATTTTCCTGAACACAAACAGCACAATGGCCAGACATATATTCATGGAAGGCTGCAAACAACACTATGACAGTGATGCTCATTTAAGAGAAGCACAGAATGTCAAAACAAGGAGATCTGAACATACAGACATGCTTTTTTCAATTCCTGTCAACGAAATCTACTCACAAGGCTTTGGTCGGTCGAAATCTATACTAGAAGACACTGGCCTGTGCTGCTGTCCAGAGGGACTGGGTCCAAAATCATGTGGTTGTGAAGATAACTTCTTAGCCACACAGCCATGCCCAAGTTTATGTGTTTATAAACACCAATGGAAATACCTGGATTTAAGATCATAAAAGAAACATAACTCTTTAACAAATATGGTTCTGGTCAGCTAAACGTTTCTATAAAATGAGTGCCACATGACTGAGCACTAGAACTGATGTGCGACAAAAACCTTTGAAGGCAATATCCTAGCATGGTTTTGGTTCAATAACTGATCTATTAGGTTGTCCCACATGAAATAGCTACTTAGAAATGAATAAATAAAAACTATTTATGAATCAAAATAGGCTCCATTAGTGCCCACATTTTTCTATTGCCTTGCAAGACTATATATTCCTTCTTCAAGAAAATTGTTCAAATGCCATCATTATTTCTTCTTTGCAAACTTGTAATGTCAGATGAAAAGCTCAAGGTGACAAAATAAATGATGATCCAATATTTGACAAGCTACTGCAATTTTGCTTTAGTGTGATGTGTGAAGGGGTCTGACATGGTCACACAAGAGTATAGGCCCTTGTTTATTTATCAACATTACCTCTTCCCCGGCTAATTTGGAATTCATTTCCTCATTTGCTGGCAGCAAGATTAGAATGTTACTGTTTCTCCTGGTTGAGAAATGAATAATGAATGATTCCTTGACAGTACCACCAAATAGTAACCCTTGCGTTTGTGTGTGTAAAGCAAATTTTGAAGCATGTTCAGGCAACCCTTCAGCATTTCGTTGTTGAGATCTTTTCCTGATGTCATAAAGGACCTATATTTTTTTGTGTTACAGGTAGTTATTCTTTTCAAAAATGGTTCTCTTTCATTTCACACAAGAAAAGAACAGACTGTCATCTTATTTTCAGCACTTAACTGATCATTGCAAGATGTCAACCCACAGATGATTTCAAAACCTTTAAATTATTGGTGAGAAAAGCAAAAGTCTAGTTTCTTTCACAGAGTGTCTGCAAAGGCTAGGAAAGAACATTAAAATTCACATAATCAGCAATAAATTTAAGATTTTCTAAAAATCTGATGTCAGCAAATGATATTACAGCACAAAATTTACGATATTCATTCACAAAAACAAATTTTAGAAGTGGCCACCTCATAACTTCGTAAAAAAATATATAACACAAAAAATCCAAAGTATCTCTGACAACAAATGTGAAACTATCAAATCCAAGTGGCTCACTGAATCATGTAATACCTGTGCTGATCATATAAATGGTATTTAGAAACAGGATTCTAGCTCTTGTCTTGTACGTATCACTGTATGTAGATAGAAATTTTGCTCATGTTTTTTTAATTAGTTTTTGCTGTTGTTTCCAATTATGAGAATTGCAAGGAATCTTTGATGTTTTGACACTAATTTTAGCCCGTCTTGGACCTGCAATCATGTTTTATTCACTGCTTTGACTGTTTTACATTGTAATATTTGTAGTCAAGTTAAAATAAAGTGAATTGAAAAATCTGATAGTATTCTTGGTTGAAGTTATTTAACCTTACTTATCACAGAAACACTCTCGGGAAGGGCATTTCTTTTTCCCCTAAAATTATAAATTCAAAAGAAAAGGTGACACTTCTAACTTTGGCTGCACTTCTCCCATGGTATTTTGAACTCAATAAGATTTGAACGAGAACGCAAGCAAGCATTATAATCTCTGATATATATAAACATCTACTGATTCTGTAACCAATCACTCTAATAATAAAATAAGAGGATTTTAAAGACTCTACAGTGCTATACATTTTGTTGGAAGAATAGTCTTTGTCTTCTATAATTCGACTCATATTGAGCATATGTTATAGAAAATATTAAATCGACCTCAGCACTTGACTGGTGCCTTATTTTGTATTGACCCTGAAGGATGATGAAAGATAAAATTGAACTTGGAAGGATTATATGTAGTATTTGACAAATATATACTTGGTCACCACACCTCCCACCAGAAAACAGGATTTGAATTCAGAGTGTGAAAGGGACGTAACAAAGTATCCAAAGGAAGAATATTGAATAGAATGAATTTTGCTTTAGATATTAAAATAAGTCGAGTTACTCTATTTTGATTACGTGCTTCAAAAGATTTAGGCTATGGAAAGACACATCATTGCATCCATATAATGACTAGAGAATTAAGAGTTGTTGAATATAAAACCATTCTAAGAATGACAAACAGTGGCTTGACAGAACAGTCAGACAATGTGTTGAACATATATAATTACAGCCCTTTATGCCCCCAAATTAATTTTGTTATCTTTCATGGACAAAACAAAGTACCAAGGTCGATTTATATACAGGGTGTCCACGCTCCCAGATTTCAAACAAATATAATATGTAACTTTATTGTAATATTCTTTCACAACTAGTAGCTACAGTTGCACCTCTCTGGTTACTTGATGCGATAATCTAGCTCAGTCAAGACTCTCTGCAGCATACCCAGAGTGATCATGCAAAGTGCTTCAGTGATACAATTTATTAGCTCATCCAAGGTTGCAGGAAGTGTGGGTATGTAAACTTTGGTCTTTATGTATCCTCAAAGAAAGAAGTCACAAACAGTTAGGTCTGGTGACCTCACGGGCCACTTGCAGAACATCTTGTCATCACTTCCAGCATGGCCAATCCATCTGTTTGGCATGTGCTCATTGAGAAATCTCCTGACAGGGAGATGGCAGTGCACCATCTTGCTGAAAAAAGTGGTCACCACCCTCAGCATGGAAACATCCAATTGCTTAGCATCTCCAGGTAACTTTAACCAGTAACAGTTCGTTCATGAATGAAGAAAGGTCCATACACAGTCTGCTTTGACAGCACAAAACACATTAAGTTTGGGAGAGTCTTAATCACTTTCCAGGGTCACATATGAATTTTCACTCCCCTGTATCCTCACATTATGCCTATTGACCTTAAGTGGAATGTCGCCTCATCACCGAAAATGATCTTCAACAGCAGGTTGTCGTCATTTTCCATTAATGCCTGGAAATTCGTACAAAATTCAATTCACATTGTCTTCCAAGTGTAGGTTTTGGACTAAGTGCAGTTTCTAAGGGTGAAACCGTAGGCGTGTAAGATCTGTGCTTATGGGGACCTGTAACTTTTAGTTAGCTCTGTGTACTGACGTCTTGGGCCTGTGCAAAAATACTCCTCTAACTTGATCGATAACTTCCTCTGAGACCAGTGGTCAGCCTGAATGTCCCTTTCTCCGATCACAGATGCATCCATTCTCAATAAAGTCGTCGTGGCATTTCCGAATGGACTTGGGTGTAGGTGGATTCACATGGTATTTGAGTTTGAAAGCACGTTGCACGGTCACAACACTCTGTACTTTCAAATTCCAGAACAAACCAGCTGCGTTGCTGTGGGGTGGCGGCCATCTTGGATATCCTTGCGTTCACGTCAAAGATGGAAAGTCACCTGAAAATAAAAGCAAGTATTAGGGAATTAGTGGACACCATATTTATCAATATATGTGAATTACTTTAGATATCATAGCGTCATGGAACCAGGGAGTGTTTTTGTGGAGACCCTGTATTTCTACAAAGCAACCTAGAAGTAAATGAAATTACATTAGAAGCCAAGACAAGCCTAATTTTCAGACATAGTTATCTCAGACACCATTAACCAACATGTCATTTTTACTTCTTTGTTTAAAGCGATAGAGTGTGACAAACTTTTGGCTGCTATTTCTAGGTAGGCAAATGACCATTAAATGAAATTGGTAGTGTGATCGCCTGGCAAATGAAAGGTGCCTTGCGCATCCCCGTTGCTCAAGTAGAAGGGACGAGTGTTCAGAAACTGTCAATATGTAACCATCAACGGGATGTAAGACAAGTGTAACCCAGTCAGATAAAATTTTGATGTAATTGAACGATTTTTTGTTGTGACGATAAAACTTTGGTCATCTGTCAGAAACCGTATTTTATAAAAACAGTGCCAACGAAAACAACACGTGCAAGGAGGGCATTTGTCAAAGGAAAACAATCTTGTTACACATGGTAGAGTTAAAGACAAATAACATTTCAAACTAAATATCAATTCATTTATATTACAATAATACTATATCAAAAGTTTGTGTATTCGTTTAAGACAGTATCTAAACATTTTAACAAAGCATTTCTTAATTTTGCGTATTCTATCAAATGTCTACTGAACATTTGCGTATGTAGAAAAAGCAAACCTACATCAAGAAAGCTTTTATTACACACCCCCGTCACGGGACGATCCAGCTAAAAAGCTTTTACGTGGGCACTCTAGCAGCCAAACTGTCTTCCAAATAATTTCCAGTTGTCTTAAGAAAAACATGTTACATAATGTAGTCCTTGACATGCCTAAAAAAAAAAGACGAGATTGTCACAGCAAGGATGCTTTTGATCATCGGTTTACTTGATCAAGCCTAACCACCAACTAACGCACACATCGGTATATATATATATATATATACTACAGGTATACAAATCCGTGACCGTTTTTCAATAGTTTACGCGACATAAAACACATCACTCCAATTAACGTTTAATCTACTGTGAAGTAATCCAGTAAAATTCACTTTCATTCCAAATAGCATTTCATCCTCATCTCGTACAGAAAGAGGAATCAGTTGACCAATTTCTAACATTGCAAAAAGCTTACTCATCGTAACAACTGTAAGACCGAGTTTGGTGCAGCCTCACTTTCACATCGAAAGGAAAGTTTTCGCTGAGAGAGAGTTGATCGGAAGTTATCATCAATATAGTGTACAGAAATTGACGAGCTAAGGGGGAGGGGGAGAAGTACAAGCAATAATATATATATTACTTTAAAATCTAAGTGATTTTCTCCCTTCAGATTACTTTTTAAGTGATCCAAAATATTTATATACAGTCACAAAACTGTTGCTGAAAAGCATATGGATTTCAATGCTTATTAATAGATATTTGCCAAAAATGTATGGATGTTAAGTGAACGAATGTGTGTATATATACATACATATACACACACATATATATATTATGTGTGTATGGAGTGACTATGAATGTGTATATATGTGTGTGGTATTTATCGATATATGTGTAGGTGTGTGTGTGTATGTGTAGATAAATTTAGACGGAGTGTGCGGAAAGTGGCACATAAAAAGTTGAAAACGAGATGAATAACGCATGAAAGACGAATATTTAAGCATATAAATATGTTTACAACCTTTCTACATCAATTCATAGAGCTGGCACAGAACAAAAGAAATAGTGGCGTCAAGAAAACAGCAAGTATTTTTTTTAAAAGAGAGAACTACTAAATAAATGAACGACACAGGCGAACAACTGGAAACTGGCAGAAATAGTAATAAGGTCAAGGACAAGTGTCGCTTATGTAGTTGTTGTAGAACGAGAGTCGCATCATGTGGATTGGAAAAGAGGGATTAAAAGAGATATACAGAGGGGGGAGAGTAAAAGAAAGCGATAGAGAGTGAGAACGAAAGTATGAAATCAAATGGATTGAATATGAAAAAAAAGAAGAGAAAAGTGAAAGAAAACAGAAAAGTAATGAATAAAAGTGAAAACAAAAAAGAAAGCGATATGATAGGTAAAAAGTAGATGAATATTATATATATATATATATATATATATATATTGTAATGTAATTTTATGGATTTATATTTAAGTAGAATTTTTTTGTGATGAAGAAATTATCTGAAAAAAAAAATTCAAATTGATTAAATAATTAAAGGAATAAAACTGAAGGAGAAAAATTGGAAATGGCATGCTTCTCAGTTTGGCTGTATTTATCGCTGATGCAAGGGATCTGTGGTGGCTAGTGTCACGTGCTGATATGATTGCTGCTGCCGGAGTAGGAGGAGTAGGAGGAGTAGGCGGAGGAAAAGAGAGAGAATGAGCGAAGATGTCACGACCAGGCAAGTCGGAGGAGAAATTCAAAGACAAATTCAGGAATCTGTTCAATTTTCGCAACAGATCACCCCCTGCCGCTCAGAAATCTGAAGTGAAAAAAGAATTTGTCTTTACTTTTGACATTCTGCAGGTGAGATCTTTATACCGTCATCATACCGACATCACTATTACATGTTCATGCATACATACATACATGTATGTATATGTGCTATATGTATGTATGTATGTATGTATATATATATATATACTGTGTGTATGTTTCACACACACACACACACACACACACACACACACATATATGTATGAATATATATATATATATGTATATATATATATAT
>NC_068990.1:45135322-45164996 GCF_001194135.2 Octopus bimaculoides
ATATATATATATATATATATATATATATATATATATATATATATATATATATATATACACACACACACACACACACACACACACACACTCACATACTCACCTTGCTCTTCCTCACGAATTTTTTGTCTTAATCTAGATTTAGACTTTAAACCTTAATATTTCGAGCAGTTTATTTTCTATAACCGACTTGTTCATTTGTTAAGCAGTATGTATATGTGTGCTTATGTGTAGATGTTATTGTGTGTGTGTATGTATATATATATATATATATATATATATATTGGTAATCTGCATCGTCTGTCTAACCGTAAGCTCTCATCCTCCCCGACACGTACTTGTTCTCTTTCATTCTCAATGTCTAGTACTCGATTTCTCGAATCTTTGAGCTGCTCTAGTTTATTAGGTATTCCCGTACTTCTCGTTAGCATCAGCAATTCTTCGTTACCTCACCAACATTTTCCTAAGATGTGTACTTCTTTCTTTGTTTGCTTCGGCAGCTTTTATGTACGATATATCTAATTGGCAAGGAACTCTCAGCAGACTCTCTTCATCATTCCACTCTCTTTTTCTTCCTCCCTCTTTCTCTCTCTCTCATACATACATACACACATATATATGTGTATGTATGATCACGTACATACACATATATACATATACGTGCATGTATAACAACGTAAACTGTTTTCAGTTCTTCAGATAGATGCCCAACAGCTGCACAAAGAATACCATTCCTGCTTAATTGTTTCCTGATTGTCTTTGA
This sequence comes from Octopus bimaculoides, assembly GCF_001194135.2. Taxonomy (NCBI): domain Eukaryota; kingdom Metazoa; phylum Mollusca; class Cephalopoda; order Octopoda; family Octopodidae; genus Octopus; species Octopus bimaculoides. The sequence continues at coordinate 45,136,083 of NC_068990.1, forward strand.
CCATTTACAAAGTTAATAATATTTATTTGCCGCTCTTTCATTCTGACAGGTGGCTGCAGTGGTTACAAAGTGACGTATCAGTTATTTTCGTGTGTAGCTATGTGAGGCAGAATGTTTGGCCCCATCAACAGTCTGCCTTAGTAGGCGATCTTCTATTCTTACCTTTGATTTCTGTCATATGTAGTTCCTCTGATTTTATTTATTTATTTATTTATCTTTCTCTCAATCATCATAGGTTCTTATTCTAACCATTTTCTACACATTCGTACACACCCACTCACAATAGAAACGAGACACAAGATACTTTAGATGTATTTATCATTTTTTTTTTCTGTGATTTTATTTTAATTGTAAGCCGTTCTAGTTATGATGGTTATCACTTGACATTTGTTCTTGCATAGAAATTCTTCGATATACTTCCATACTTGTAGAGAATTGCATAATAACGAAGCAAAAATGAAATTCTCAAGCTTCCTTCATCCCTTTTCATATATCTACAATCACATAAATGAATGTTTTGATTTATAAATTATTTCTTATACTATTTCAGTTAACAACAAATCCTAGAATAAACTATCTAAGCCGGTTAGATCAGTTCTAAACTCCAGCATTATAACATTTCACTTCAAACGAGTTAAACCTAACCTCTAGCCATATCAGCTGATCAAACTCAATCAAATTGTTGGTAAATCTATATATCAACATTGTTTTCACTTCATATATGGATTAATATTTACTGCTGACTTATAAGAGATATCAGAAAATTATGCATCACTGGAGAAAGTTATTGTAAACCTCTATATTCAAGTCGTAATTATATTTCGATTTCTATGGTGTTATAGTTACTATTTTATAAAACCAAGTACTTAATAACTGATGACAGATGATTACAGTCTAAATTATTTAAACTTCTTTTGTCATTTTTTTTGTTTCTTTACCGTACAGTTATTAACTTTAGTTAAAAATTGAATATGATTTAATGTTTTAAAAAAAGGTACTAAAAATTACAAATTTATTCAACTTTGGTAAAGAACTAAGGGTATTTTAATCTTTACTAAAAGTTACAAGTTAAAATAATTTCAAGCAGAAAGTTTGATAACCTGAGTTTTATATTATTTTTTAGTAACTTACAACCATTGGTACTTTCTATTCTGACAAACTGCAGTATATTCACCCTGTCTAAATATACAGTAATAATGTTTAAGTTTGAATTGTATGGTAAAGTCCAGCTTGTGAAAGTGTTTTACTCAGCATCACATGAAATAACATTTCTAAGATAAAATAGATCTCTGTAAAATCCTCAGCTAGAAAATTTCTTGCTTCAATTAAGAGAACATTGTGGCCAGTTTGATGTCAGAAGTAGCTGTGGTGTAGTCAGCTGCAATACATGAGGATAAGATAAGTTACCAGAAGAGATGGTTATTTCTGAAGTGTGTGTTGACCCAAGGAGACATTGGATGGACAACAGCAGTGGTGTCCTGAAGTATGCTGATGAAGAATTGATTGCTTGGCAATTGAGATCAGTGGGTGTAGGATCAGTCCGCTGATATTTGCTGACTAAATGGTGCTATTTGGCACATCAAAAGGTGACCTCAGCATGCCCTGATTGGATTTGCTGCTGAATGCTGTAAGGCAGAGATGAGAATCTCTGGTCTTCTCAAGAAAGTCTTCTCATTGCACTCTGCATTTTAGTGGAACATCACTGAGACAAGTGGAGATGTTTAAGTGTGTCAGGGACTGTATTCATGAGTAATGGGAAATAGGAGGCTGAATTGGATGCTAGAATTGCAGGTGCTGGTACAGAAATGCTCCAACATTCAATCCTCAAAAGAGAAGTTGGTGAAAAAAAGCCAAGCTCACTATCTGCAATTTGGTTTTTGTGCTTGTCTTTACCTATGGTCATGAATGTTGGGTAATGATTGAAAGTGTATGGTTGTGAATACAAGTAGCTGAAATGGGATTCCTCTAAAAGGTATTTAGATTAACAGTACTCAACAGGGTGCATAGCTCAGAGATCAGGGAATCTCTCTAGGTCAAGCCACTAATTCTCTACATTGAAAGGTCACAGGTCTGGTAGTATGGACATGTGATTAAAATGACGCAGGAAAAAAATCACATGACAAATTCTTCAAGCTGAGCCAACTGGCAGTAGACCTAGAGGTAGACTAAGAATGAGATAGTTAGATGATAGTCATAGACTCAGTTGGTCATACTTGGGAATCTCAGCTGGAAGGTCTAATGATGGTTGCTTCTTACAGGACCTTATGGAGGAGGAGGTGTCATGACCCTCCCAGGAATAGTGGGTGGAAAAGATGAATGGATGGATGAATGAAGATGGAACAATAGAAAAGGAAACTGTGTCCGAAGATACACTGGACAGATAACACCAGCAATAGTGACCTGAAGTATGTTTATGTTGGACTGACAGAGAATAGAGAAAAATGGTGAAAGAAGATAAAGGTTCACTAAGCAAACAACAACACTAGTGACCTAAAGTACATCAGTGTTGATGTTGATGTAATAAAATATAGAGAACTATGTTGAAGAAAGATATGACCATGCTGGCTTGATTTTGTTTTAGTCTAACTCTTCTGGCTGTGTTCCTTAATTCCTGGTGGAGACACGGTATGTCTTGGGTGTTTTAAATGCATGATGAATCCTATCACTCCCTAGTGTGAATACAGCTGATTTCTTCCAGAACTGACCAGTACTGGATTGGTATTTTGTTTATTGACACCACAAAAATGTAAGGCAAAGTTGACCTTTGCAGGCTTTGAACACTGAGTGCAGAGTACTAGGATGAATTTGGCAAGGTATTTTATCCAATATTTTAACAACTGCCAACTTGCCCCCTATATGTCTAAACCCTTGCATACAGAGAACTATGAATGAAAGACTAGTAGTAGTACATAGGGTATGGAAGGGTACTTTTTAGAAATGACATTATTATAATTCAGAAAAACTATTTCCCATTATTTAACTTGGTTTTGTATATTTAAATCAGTCAGATTAACTGATTGTTGATTTCTTTTCATTAGGTACATGGCAAATTTTTACAGGTTAGGGAATATTCAATTGAATAGACCTTTTGTATATATATATTGGTTTCAAATTTTGGCATAAGGTTCGAGGGAGGGGGGTAAGTCAATTACATCAATCTCAATGCTCAACTGGTACTTATTTTATTGAACCCAAAAGGATGAAAGGCTGAACTGACCATAGCAGAATTTGAACTCTGAATGTAAAAGATGGACGGAAAATATCTAAGCTTTTTGTCTGGCTTACTAACGAATCTGCCAGTTTGCCACCCTACCCCTTGTATATATTACTGGTACTTAAGTTATTGACAATAGTGTGATTTAAAGCCAGAATATTGAGGGGTATGTCTAAACACAGTAAGCTATTTTGCTTCGTATCTTATATTGTATTTCTATTTTACTGTCTTTATGCTAATGAAATAAGACAAATTTCAAACAAATCCTTTATATTTCAAAATCTCATCTCTATAATAACATGCTGAACAAATAAAGTGCTGATAGATATTAATTAAATAAGTGGTTCATCAAAACATCAGATTTATTTAGGGGTTAGACAAAGGTCTACTGGCTGAATGTCAGTTTAGACTGAATAGCCAGTTAACTGTAGCTTACTTACAATATTGAATTTGAATTTAACCAAGGTTCACTGAGGGCCAGTAAAATAATTTTATTAATATTCCCCTACTGAATTTAACTTTACTTTTTATTTTCTCAGGATTGATAAAATAGCAATCAAGTACAGGAGTGAATTTAATTATCTAATTTTGCCCCTACCAAAAAATGTTTGATCTTGTGCTCATATAAAAAAAATCAGTATTAAAGGATAAATAATTCTTTCTGATTTTGATACAAGGCATGCAATTTTGAGAGGAGGGGCAGGTCAATCACATTGACTTCAGTACTTGACTGGTACTTTATTTTATTGATCTCAAAAGGATGAAAGATAAAGTTGACCTCAATGGGATCTGAGCTCAGAACATAATGAAGAAATACTGCCTAGTATTTTGTCTAATGTGCTATCAATTCTGCCTGCTTGCCACCTTAATATTATTGGATAAATAATAAAACAAATATCAATTTCTTTTTTTTGCTGTTTTGAAAGATCACTACTAAGCTTTTGTCATTGCTTTTCCCAAGGTTAACCAATAATGATTCTCATACTAACATGAGGCTATTGTTGATTGAATTGAGCCTAGTATATGCCTGGCACTTATTTTAACCACAAGATGGTTTGAAGAATAAGTGAACTCCTATATCTATACACACACACACACGCACGCACATATATTGGATAAAACTAAGCACTGATAGATATTTTGTCTGAAGCTTCTATCACTTCTGTTACTATTCACTGCCTCTAAAGTTTACTGACAATGACAATTTTGAGTAAGCCTCTACATGGTTGCCCAAACTGTTAGAAATAATAGTCAAAGCTCTCTGAAATCCTGAAGTAAAGACAAAACTCAGTAGACAATGTAGCCCTATTTACAGTAATACCTCAAAATACAAGTTAATTTGTTCCCGGAGACTGCTCATAAAGTGAAAACTCATAAAGCAGAGCAATAATTTCCCATAGTATGTTATCAATCATAATTCGTTTCCAGAAAAATATTTTACCTATAAGATTTGTAATACTTGTAAACAAATGGCAATAAAACAATAGTAGAATGTAAAGAGTAAAGTAAAAAGAATGTCAAAACCATTTATAACAAAAAAATATTATAATCGTTTTCTGAATCGCTTTCATTTGCACACACCATCACTATTAGACATGATCGCTGAATCACAAGCTCTCATAGGTGGACTTGTTGATTTCTTTTTAAAATGCAAGTCTAGAGTTATTTTCTTAGAAGAAACTTTTCTCTGCTCTCTATAAATTTTCTGGTAACATGCAAAGGCATTTGTTATGGTAGTAGAAACTTTTGCACTGTGTTCGAAATTTGGATCTTGTACTTGAAAAATAAACCTCATAAACCTGGGGTCTCGTAAAGTGAGGTATTACTGTATCCATAAAAAGAATGGCTAGCCATGGCTGGGATACCTTTAGGGCTTAAAAGCAACATTGGTGAGTCAGCGTAGAGTATTTATGTAGTCACTATCTACTTTTTTTATTGCTTAGTTGGGAGGGTAAGGTTGTACCCATTACCCTTTACTAAGTAAAGGTATGAGAGAAGGCATGAGGAAGGTATCATTAATCTGGTACCCTTGCTAAATTGCTTATAACAGAGTAGACTCCACTAAAGGTACTTAAGGAATAGATGGTGGTGATAAACCAACGACCACATTAATTCTATCACCCAAGCCTGTTTGATATTGCAACTGAAATTCCATAAATAAACCAACTCTCTCTACTGTTTTTATTTTTTAATTGAGTATTACAAACCCATCCTAAAAGTGAAATGGCCTAACACAGAAATGCATATTGAATGCCTCATTTGATTGGTTAGTATACTCCGGTACCAACTGACCATTGCAGTTCTGTAATATCAGCAATTTATTAATTAGATAAAGGATTTATTAAAGAGTAAAGCTTACACCAGAACCTCACATTATCTAATTCAGTGGGTCTCATTATTTTTGGCTTTACAGTACACTAGAGATTAAGTAAAAGATTATCAGATCACTTTGTAAAGAAACCAAAAAATTAATGGCACATTTCATGTAGGAAGTTTAAAAAAAAATGAATGGGGAAAATTTTTGCTTGTCTTGTTTTATTAATCATACGTGTGTATAGCAAAATTATGTATAAAATGTTTTTGAAGGTACTCAGTCATTAGTGTCCTTGTTGTCATCATCATCATACAACTGCTGCCTATTTTGGCATGTGTTAAACAGTTCATTATGGTCCAAATGCATTCTTATTTGGAATTACTGTATCTTTCAGACAGATCAGAAGACCACATCTTGTTCATATATTTCAATTTTGGTTTTGTTTCTACAGAAGGATGATCTTTCTAAAACCAGAATAGTCTGCTTAAAAAGCCTTAATTTATTGTCATCATTGTTTAATGTTTGTGTTCCATGCTGTAATGGGCTGGATGGTTTGACAGGATCTAATTAGCCTGAGATCTGCATTAGTCTTCAAGTGTCTACTTTAGCAAGGTTTCAATGACTGGCTGCCTTTCCTAACACCAACCATTTTACACTTTACTGGGCGCGTTTTTCATGATACCAGTACTAGTGCTGGTGATGGTCACCAAGCAACTCGCAAGACAAGACTAGTTGGTAGAGTGACAGTGCAGTATTGAGGGAGTTGGTGTTGTGCCAGGTGTAGAGAGGATAAAGGATGATAGAGAAGATATATGGCTGTAGAGAAGATATATGGCTACTCCAGTAGGAAAGGGAGAAAGGATGGTGGAGATAAGGCATCAAGGCATACCCTCAGGACACAAGAAGGTGGATAGGATAGGGACAGGGAATCTAGGATGGCTGGTGGGTAACTAGGTTTGCCAGAATGTGAGAGGTGAATGACACAATAGAAATGAAGATTGGAACAAAAGCAGTGAATGGTGAACATTGCCGAAAGCATGGGCAATGGTGAGTCTCAGTTTAGAGGAATGTAAGGAAACTAGGAGTGGGTCATGGAGGAGGAGGTGATAGGTGCTAATACATGAAAAAAAAAAGTAAAATCGACAGTGTATCTAGTTATTCCTTGAGGTGCTGTCTGAAGACTACTGATCTAATCTTTTATTTTTATGTTACATTGAACAACTAGCTATATGTCTAAAGTTAAATTCTTATCCTGAGTGAAGTATGTTTAGTGAAAAGTTGCTGTGGGATGGTGTTAAACAGTTCATGGAATAGAAACTTGTTTTCTAGAAAATTTCTAGTGTATATTCATTCTTAGAAATAGTAACTGATGCCAGATTTCTTTTTTTTTTCTTCTGGTTAATCAAAGTAGACAGGGTACCACCCATTACCTTTTTCAACACCTTTGAGACTGACAGAAAGGTGCTGACTTCTGACTGGAAACCTGATTTAAGTGCTTACAACTGAGTGGACTCCATTATAGTCACCTTTGGGTCAGCTGGTGCTGTTTGATCAGCTGATGGATTAAGTCTGCTTCTCAAAAAGCAGGAACAGTTCCTCTGCTGAGCTTCAGCAAAGTTTCTGTTTATCAAATTGTAACTTGCAAAGCTTTGGTTGGCTCAAGGCCCATGATAGAAGACACTTGCTAAAGGTGCAGGACAATAGGACTGAAATTGAAACCATATACTTGTAAAGTGAACTTTTTAACCACACTGCCAGACTTATTTCTACAGAATTATGCAGCTACTGTGGAAAAGGAAAAAGACAAGGCAAAAGGTGATGAATGGAAAATGTTTTAGAATTTTGTGTGAAAGCCAGAAGTTACTTTAAACGAAATTCTTTCCTTTATGCCATGTTTAGATACTCAGTATTCTGTTGATATTCACGATTCTGATAATTGTCCTGATGCCTTTCAGGGTTGTATTGCAGAACAAATCACATTCAATGTTTTTCTATCTAATCATTCCAATGATTTTTTTTACATTAATATCCGTATCATGTTTCATATTTTTGATTCACTATTTTTGAATAATTTTGAGTGTCATTATCTATACATTCTCTTAGTTTTCTGTAGTTCATTTCTTTTGTTTCTGACCTGGACTTTTACACTATATCTACTTTCCTTACCTATCTTCACTTCATGTAACATTGTGTATTATACATGACATGATCAATATACCATTTTTATTTTTCAATGCTTTCGTGGATTCCTATGACTCTCTGTTGCCATCCAGTTCCATTATCATGAATTTGAATTGGAAACTTGAGTAATATTGAATCTTTCATTAGCTGATCACACAATCATGGACACCACTCCAATGGATGCGTTGCAGTTACTCTCTTCATAGTGTTTAGTGATCCTGACCATAGATCTTCTAGGATTCCTCTGCTCAGCATCAATGTAAGAAGCGCTGTTGGCTCACTTGAGCTCTTCTGCTATCTCTTCACAATCCACCATGCCACAGTCCCATGACTTTGCTGTATCCCTGGCAGGGTGACTGAATGGGTGTTATGTCTTGCCAAAGGGCAGTCCATAACTATGCAGGGCACGGTTGTCACTTAGTGAAGTATTTCCAAAATACCCACATACCCGACGATTAACATCAGCTTTTCTGTGCTGACACAAGTTGGATTCGGTTGTCACAGTCAAAGTCAATTTTTATTCAGAATTACTACTTTCATCATTCAACAACCTCTCATAATAGCATTTTCTTGCCTTTTTCTTTTCAGTATCAGTGCAAAACAATTTCATGATTTTCTGTGGTTTCTGGAATATCTCATGCCTTTGATCCTCACTATCAAAGAACACATGCAAAATTTTGCTTTCAGTTACTTTCCTTGCTTAATATCCCTGACTTCTCACTTCTCTTCTTACTACTTTATATTAATATTTACTTCCTCCTATTTTCCAATCTTTTTAGCCTATCTCTTAGCTTTTATGGTTCTGTGAACAATATGTGAAAGTGCAAAGCTTAATGGTTAGGGCATTGTACTCATAGTCACAAAATCATGATTTCAATTCCTAGACTGGGTGGTGCATTGAGTTCTTGAGCAAAACACTTCATTTCATGTTGTTCCAATCTAGTCAACTGTAAATGAGTAACCCTGCAATGGATTGGCATCCTGTTTGTGGGGGAATGTTGTGATCTTTGTCACATATATATCATGGAAACCAGGTTATTGGCATTATAAGTCCTAGGATTTGAGACAGCACAGAACAATAATAGTCTACCATCGTATCACCTTCCATTTGACTGGAAACTTGCACTAATCACAAATCTGGTCTGTAGATTGCAGTAGATAATCTTGCAAAGGCACCTAATTATCTTTTGTCTCCTCTTTTCTGTCATATGTATCAACTAGAATTATTAGAAGGCTATGTCACCTTTTATATCTTTATTCTCCAGATTATCTTGTGTCTTTGGACCTGTCTAGCTTTTCCTCTGTAGTCACAAAACACTAATCTATGTTGAATAGTATATTTTTCACCAGGAAATACTTAACCTTTTCATTAGCATGTTTCTTTGAAATACGTGTCCTTTGCTTCAATAATTTTGAAAATAAAAAAGAATTTAGTGAAATAACTTTATTGTTAAGCTGGTGTTAGGATAGGATATTATTAAGCATTGTAGGATAGCTTTTAGAGGCTGGATCTGGCTGGTTTGAACATAAAACAAGTAGAATAATTGGGTCAGATTATTGGCACTCCATCACTAACGACATCGAGGGTTCCAGTTGATCCGATCAATGGAACAGCCTATTCGTGAAATTAACTTGCAAGTGGCTGAGCACTCCACAGACACGTGTACCCTTAACGTAGTTCTCGGGGATATTCAGCGTGACACAGTGTGACAAGGCTGACCCTTTGAATTACAGGCACAACAGAAACAGGAAGTAAGAATGAGAGAAAGTTGTGGTGGAAGAGTACAGCAGGGTTCGCCACCATCCCCTGCCAGAGCCTCGTGCAGCTTTAGGTGTTTTCGCTCAATAAACACTCACAACGCCTGGTCTGGGAATCGAAACCGCGATCCTATGACCGTGAGTCCACTGCCCTAACCACTGGGCCATTGCGCCTCCACAGTTGGGCCAGATACAGCCAGTTTAAATGCTAAAGGGTTAATTATTCTATCATACATCATCACTGACTCAGTTATCATTATCATTATTGTTTTATGTCCATTTTTCCACGCTTGCATAGGTCAGGCAGAATTTTATTGAGGTGGATTTTTCTACAGCTGGATGCCCTTCCTGTTACCAACCCTCACTTGTTTCCAAGTAAGGTAATATTTCCCCATAACCAGATATGTTTTTATGGAATAGTGGGAACGAAGGACACCACTTGCATGATGGACATTCATTTACAGTTCTCACACAATGTCAAGGCAAGGACATAAGGACACATACACACAAATACGGCAGTCTTTTTTCAGTTTCCATCTTATCAAATCCACTCCTGAAGCTTTGTTTGGCCTGGGGCTATAGCAGAAGACACTTGCCCAAAATACCACACTGTCAGATTGAACCCGGGATTCTGTGGTTAGGAAGCAAACAATATACCGCCTTCACCTGTTGTATTACTGTTACCCATCCAGCATGGCTGTGCGGTTAAAAAGTTTGCTTTCTAATTACATGGTTTCAGGTTCAGTCTCCTTACATGGTACCTTGGGCAAGTGTCTTCTAGTATAACCTGAAGCTAACCAAAGATTTGAGAGTGGATTTAGCAGAGAGAAACTGAAAGAAGCCTATATACCTTGCTTGAGAAGACCCATCAAGCCAAGTGAAATTGTAGTTGTGGCCAATGCCTATGTCGCATAACTAGCACCTGTGCCAGTGACACATAATAAGCACCCTTCGAATGTTGGGCCTCATGGAAGCAGTGACAAGTGACCGAGACCTTTGGCAATACACCATGCTTGAGAAGACCTGTCAAGCCAAGTGAGGTTGTAGTCGTGGCCAATGCTGGTGTTACATAACTGGCACCCATGCCAGTAGCACATAAAAAGCAACCACTACACTCTTGGAGTGGTTGCATTAGGAAAGGCATCCAGCCATAGAAACCATGCCAAATCAGCTTGGAACCTGGTGCAGCTGCCCAGCTTAACAGTTTTAAGTCAAATCATCCAATCCTTGCCAGCATGGAAAGCAGACATTAAATGATGATGATGATGTTATATATGTGTGTGATTGTTACAGATGTTACTGTCAAATAGTGTCATTCATTTCCAATCTTCTATGAAAACATGCCAGTCATAAGAAAATATTACCTTGTCTGGAAACAGGTGGGGGTTGGTGACAGGAAAGGCATCTGGCTGTAGGAAATCTTCCTCAATGAAGTCTGTTTACTCCATGCAAGCATGACAAAATAGACAGTAAAGCAATGCTGAAACTATATATATGTCATAAGATCATGTGCTGGTTGTAAACTAATGTTACTGCCATACAACCAGTGTTATTTGTTTTCAATATTCCATGAAATAATATCCAGCCACTGTGCTTTTTGAGTTGGAAGACCCAAGGGAAATTTTATCTTACTTGGAAACAGGTGAGGCTTGGTGAAAGAAAGGATATCTGGCCATTGAAAATCTTCCTTGATAAATTTCATGTGATCCATGCAAACATACAAAAAAGCAAGGAGACAGTAATACACACAAACACACATACATATACATGATGTGCTTCTAGCAGTTTCCACCCACCAAATCCACTCACAAGGCTTTTGTTGGCCTGGGGTTATAGCAGAAGACACTTATCCAAGGAAATTAAAATGATGGTGATGATATACTATTTTTATTCGTTCTAGATTATATTTTAGTCACAGCCATTCTGTGTACAACATTTGATATGGCACGTTTGGATACTACACTTGGTGTGGGCACAATTAGTACCACACTTGGTACTGCTAGTCTAGGAGCCATGCTTGGTATGGCAGTTCTATGTGCCACACTTCGTATAATATTCTAGGTGCCACATATAGTGTTGCAATTCTAGGTGCTACACTTGGCATGGCTATTCTTGATCTCGTGTCTATTCTTGATGTCACAATTGAGTTGATGTATAATTTTTTTTGTTACCATACATTGTTTTATATCCAAATTATTAGTTATTTTCCATTCTATACCCTTTAACTTAATTTTTAAAAAAATAAATTCCCAGATAGGCACAGGTGTACCTGTGTGGTAAGACGTTTACTTTCCAACCACAAGGTTCTAAGTTCATTTCCACTGCAAGTGTCTTCTACTGTTAACCCTGTTTGACCAAAGCATTGTGATTGGATTTGGTAGATGGCAACTGAAAGAAGTCTGTCAGTGTGTGTGTGTGTGTGAGTACATATATATGTTAAACAATGATGATGTGTGTGTGTTTGTCTCTCCCCTTATCACTTGACAACTGTGTTGGTTTGTTTACATCCCTGTAACTTAGTGGTTCAACAAAAGAAACTGATAGTAGCAAGCTTAAAAAAAAACTACTGGGGTCAATTTGTTTGACTTAAACCCTTCAATGCTGTGCATCATCCTGGTTGCAGTCCAATGTCTGAAACAAGTAAAAGATAGAAGCTAAATTCCATATTAGCATGAAAATAAACTACAAAATTAAAAATTTCTGTTAATAACTAACATTTTATACTTGATCACCCTGAACTAAAGTCCTTTGGACTGTAGAACATTGTTTTGAATTCACAACTTTCTGTAACCGTTCAACAGATTCTGCTATAATGAACCAAGTTTCCAGCATGAAAAAGTTTACAATTGTAAACAGTATTGAACTCATGTGTTACAGCCTTAAAATCTATAATGAATTGAAGGAGGTTGAGAACAGTGCCCTACTCAACACTAAATTCATCAAGAGCACTTGTTCTGGTATACTTTACAAGCATCACACTATATCGGGACTCTTGTTATAATAAATAACATGACTGAAGAGAGGTCTCTTTTACTGGAAAAGTGTGTAGAAACAGTTAAGCCAAAGAAAAACTTCATCAAAATAAAAGTCCTTCACCTGATAAGCAAAGCTTTATTCACCAATACTCTACAACCACTAACCTACTCTCTAGATGTGTGCCTTCTCACTCAGTTCCATTTTTTTTTCTCTTGAACTTGCCAACATTGTACCACCTACAAACTGTCTATTACCAATCTTCCTATAACTTTTATTTTCTCTCTCTCTCTTCTTTCTCTACATCCTATATCAAGTATTTTTTCACAGTCTTCTGTAACTGCCTTAAACCAGTTAATGATTCAATTTAACCATTATTAACTTTACACTCACCCAGTTATCTCTATGTCCTTGTATATGGGAGAGGAGGATGTTTCAAAGGTTACGGACACTGTCCCTCCTTAGCTTAACTAGTAGAAAATAAAGTAGCTCATGTAAAACTAAACACATGCACAACATATCTGCATACATTTTTCTCTTATGAAAGCTTAGTAAATGACCTTCAAAGGGCAAGATATATCTAACAAAATACTTCATACTGTAAGGTTTATCAGAATAATGGCTATCTAGTTTATGACCAAGTTACAACATATGTACATTTTTACACATTCCTTAACTTGTTGTTTTTTTTCATAATATATACTATGTTTGCTGGTGTATAAGGTACACTCTCACAGAAGATGCTCCCCTATTTTATAAGTATATTCTGTGGAAAAAAACAAATTTGCTGTGTTTTATCAAACACATATTGAAAGATATTTTAAAGTAGTTTTGTATGGAAAAATGTATAATTCTGTGCATGTAAACATAACATTGCGACAGTACACTGGAATAAAGTATGAAACTATACATTTATCATAAATAAACTACATTATAGGAGTATTGTATTTCAGTTGTATCTTCCTTCAGATCAACTGTATAATTGTTTATATTTTGGTCAAGAGAATTGCTATCCAGGATGTAAAACTCTTCTTTTTGAGCTATGATGTTTCGCGTTACCAAGATTGACCATCAAGTTGGTGCACCACTGCTATGGTTTTATTGTTAGCCGTATGTGAGAAAGGACTTCTAACCATAGGAACCAAGCTAAAACAGACTGGAGTCTGGTGCACCTCTCCGACTTACCAGCTCTCATCAAACTGTCTAACCCATGCTAGCATGGAAAATGGACATTAAATGATGGTGATACGTGCAAATAACTGACAGGTAGATGAAAGTTTATCATGCTTTTCATCTCTCTGGGAGAATTATTCATATAGATGATTACAAAATGTTACTTAAATGTAAGACACTTATCAAATAACATAAGACATATCAGGTGTGAGTTATTTATGCTGAGGAAGTATAATGAAATGATGTGACTTTCCAGCATAACTACCAAACTACTGTAGACAAATATTTGTAAGGTTGTGCTAACAAATTGTGATGATTTGGCCTATTTTCAACATTTTTATTATTAGTAACAAGTATTGTGCCTAGTGGACTTATGCTTAGCTGGCCTCCTAGTCCATGGTGTTCCATCTCCCATCTATTGTATAGTTGCAGTAGACAGAGGGCAATTTTTGCATACATTTAGAAATATAAAAAAGCATGTCTTAGCTGGTAAAGATGGTTATCTAGATTTCCTTTAATGTCATTGTGAATTAGTAGTTTAATTTATATAAAATGGTTGTGTATGTATATATGTACTTGAGCGCTAGTAGTGCAAACTATGAGGCAAAAACCAAGTGATTTTATTTCTTGCTATCCTATAAGTATCAATGTTATGTTGTATTATAAGACATACAGCCCTTCACAACTGAATACATTTGTATTGGTGCTGTTTCTGCTTCCCCATCTCTGTGAAGTTAGGGAAGATTGGTATTCAACTGCTTCAAGTTCTTATCTATGTGTGCTCTTTGATCGTTGTTATTGTTGTCTAGCTCCAAATTAGTTCTGATTGAAATCCCTTGTTACGCTTTACAGTGTAACATGGAGATTTGGCTGCTATTTCTAGCAGATCGACTGACCACATAAAGGCCTCCTTCACTCAAGTATATGTGTTTCTGTTTAATTTAGTGGTGTGGCGATAAAGGATGAAACCAAGGAATGTGCTGAGGTTTCCATGGAACTAGAGTGTTCAGTAAATTTAAACTAGCTTGATGCAGGTGTAGGAGGAAAGATTTTAACAAAGGGTTAGTGTGTATACTATGAATAGCAAAAGTTATTTTTTATTTTCCATGTTTATATGGGTGGGATGGTTTATTTGTTGAAACAATAGTTTTGGTCTTTACCGTTGGTTGCCCTTTCTACTGCTATATGTTCATTTGTAAAATAGGAATGGGCTTAGGTGAAGCTGTGTTGTAATGGAGTTCACTTTGTAACCATATGGAAACGGGTTCATCCCACTGCATAGCATTTTGGGTAAATGACTTCTATAGCCTCAGACCAACCAATGTTTTTTGAAGGAAAATGTATAGAATCCTTTTTTATATAACCTTTCTGTTCCTCTATCCCTATTCTTTGTCTTATATTCACCTAGTACCTTGAGGGTACACCCTCACCTGTTCCTGTTGCTCTATCATACTTTCACGTGTTTCAATACTATACTCCACTCAGTTGAAGGGTCTTGGCTTATGAGTACTTGGTGACCTCACTAGTGCTACTGCTGCAAAAAAGGCACCAAGTACACTCTATTAAATGGTTGGTATTAAGAAGGCTATCCAGCTGTAGAAACCATGCCAAAGCAGATACATATTGGAGCTCAGTGTAGTCCTCTGGCTTGTCAGTTCTTGCTGAATCATCTGACCCATACCAGCATGGAAAACAGACATTAAACGATGATGATGGGTATATTCTTTTATTCTTTCACTTGTGTCAATCATTTGACTGTGGCCATGCTGGAGCACCACCTTAGAGGGTTTTTAGTCAAAGAAATTGACCCCGGGACTTACTCTTTGTAAGCCTAGTACTTATTCTATCAGTCTTTTTGCTGAACTGCTAACTTACAGGGATGTAAGCACATCGCTATCAGTTGTCAAGTGATGGTGCAGGGGACAAACACAGACACAAAGACACACACACGCACACACAACATGGGCTTTTCTCAGTTTCCATCTACCAAACCCGCTCACAAGGCTTTAGTCAGCCCAAGGCTATAGTAGAAGACACTTGCCCAAGGTGCCATGCTGTGAGACTGAACCCAGAACCATGTGGTTGGGAAGCAAGGTTCTTACTACAACGCCATGCAGATTTGTATCTGGGTGTGCGTGTGTGTCTGAATGTCATGTTCACTTCTGTAAACTATCTGTTCTGTAGCTTGTTAGTTTTAATGTGTGAAGACTAGGAGAATGAAAGCAAAAGAGAAACCTCTCGCATGAAAAGCAGGTAAAGGTTGGTGACAGGAAGAACATCCAGCCATAGTATACTGTCTTAATAAAGTTTTAACTTCTCCATACCAGCATAGAAAATAAATAATTGTAAAAATGATGAGAAATGGATCCATTTCTGCTAGGTTAGGCAAATGTAAACGATCAGTAAGGTACTTGTAATAAGATTTGGACTTCTAACCATGTAGTCAGTTGTACAGCTTCTTGATGTCACAGCTCTTGTTTTCTGTGCAGAACTTTACACTGTCATAATACAGTAACAATAGCAAGATCTGAACTTATAACTGTGATCCAATACCTTAACGTCACAACCATTATTTCTTGTTCAGAAAAAAGATCAAGGAATTCAATTTGGTAGCATTTAAAGAAAGCAATATTGGAGGAGTAGTAAAATCTGTTGTAATAATGTTAGATGAGAAAGATATAAGTCACACAGATTATTGGTGAGTAAAGAATTAGCGACAGCTTTTATTAAAAGCAAATGTTTTTTTCTTTCGTGTAATCTTATATTTAGAAAAAGTAAAGATGTAAGACATATTTGGATTTTTTAACTTAACCATTTAGGTCTAAAGTATCTTGGGGGAGAAAAAAATTTAAGCTTTTTGAAAATGTAGGCGCTTATCAAACAGGGACTAGGAGACATTCCTTTTTACCATGAATATTCTTTTGACTGAGTTAACTTCCAGAAGTTCAGAACTGTTTGAAGCTTGGCAGTTGTTTCTAGATGGTCAGGACCATCTAGTGACTAAAAAAAAGCACAATGATATTAGTGTAGAGAGAATGGAAAAGCTCATTGCTGTAGATAGGAAGAGATAAGGGTCTTTGAAATATGATGGATGTTAACAGGGATCTCTTTCCACATATGCCACTCAGAGTTTGCCTGGTTATATGATCAGCTTTGGATGTCATCCATAACACTAAGTGCTACTTATATTAGATACGAAAATGTCAGTGCATTCACTGAACTTATTTAGTGCAAGGAAATACATTTATATAAGCTATTTGAAATATGTATCAGTGATCATTGATATGAGATTGATGGTATATTTGGACAGAGAATTATAATTATCTCTAATCTTATTATCATGAAAACTGATGGGAACATTTTTGGATGTTATTAAACTTATCATTTCTGGATTAAGTATATATATATATATATATATATATATATATATCTTTATTTGTATGTGAAGCATTTTTAGTGTTTTACTTCTCATTTGTTTTTAGTTGGTTATGTATATATTTCATGTGCTCTGGTAGGTTTAGATACTCTTACATGGGGTTTCATCATTTCTGTTTGCTCCATCATACTCCCCCCCCCCCTTATTCTAGTTAATCCTCTGCAATCATCCTCTATTCTATTCACTCTGTTGGTCACATTGCTCTCAATGAACAGAGATAATGCTAAACAGTGAGGACCCTTTTGTTTTGCAGGGTGCAAGTCATCCTCCCTAGTATTGGTGTCATGATAAAATGCATCTATTACACTCTATAAAGTGGCTGGCAAATGGAGATAGATATGAGCAGGAGAACCCTTTAGTCTTGCCTTATCAAGGACATAACAGTCTTTCTAGTGTACAATAAAATGACAGAATGTACAATAAGATACTGGTACCATGATAAAACCCAGTACACTCTGAGGTGGTTGGTGTTAGGAAGGTCAATCAGCCATAGAAACTATGCTAAAAAGATACAGTCTCTGACCCATCTAGGAGGGCAGTCATTCCAAAGAACTCCTAACTTGATCTGTGACATGTCCAACCCATGGCAATATAGAAAGGAGATGTATAATGATTATGATGAATAGAATTACACTTTGTAATTGTGTTATACGAAAATGAATAGATAAATAAAAATGTAGTATATAAATAAATTGGAAAAGATGAAGTAAATAATTTAAACAGATTTTTATCAGTTAAAATAATAACACTCTTCTAAAATTATTTTGACCTATAATTAGCATTATCATTGTTTAAACTTTCATTTCTCCATGTTGAGAGCAGTTGAACAAATCTTCAAAACAGTATCTTTTCTTGTGGTTCTGAATACTGTGCTATTTCATCTCTTCTGTGTAGCCCAAGCTTCTCAGGTGTGACTTTATTATTTCTTTTCATAACTGTCTTTACCAGCTGCTTTCCATTGTAAACTTTCAGAAATATTATATTCACATTAGCAATACCAGTTCAGTCATCTTTCATTCATACATCAGCAAAAGTTTTTAATGGTTACTTACATTCTCAATTGTTTTCAGCTTTCTCATAAGTTAAACTTGCTCACCAATAACCGATATATGACACATTCCTCCCCACTAAATGCACATCTCTATTGGTCACCCATATTTCATTGTCATTAACAGCATCACACTTCTTACATATATTTCAGTATTTTCTCTAAAATCTTTTAGTCAGGAGGGAAGGTAGTGCTGAAGACTCTTCACAGCACTTTCAAGATTGGAGGAAAGAAGGTATCCACCTAGTAGAGGCCTGGCCCAACTGCTTGCAACAGAGTGAACTCTGCTAAAGGCACTCAAGGTGTCAGGTGGTTGTGTTAAACCAAGCAACAGGTTAAGTCTACTACATAAGTAGGGTATAGCAGGATTTGAACTCAGAATGCAAAGAGTAGAAACAAATACCTCCAGTCCTCTAGACCACCATTTTTACAGTTTTGTTAATACACTACCTTGGATTGGTACTTTGTTATTGAACTTGAAGTGATGAAAAGCAAAGTTGACCTCAGCTGGATTTGAACCCAGAGCACAGAGAGTCAGGATAAATGTTGTGAAACAGTCAATCTGACACTTTAACAACTCTATTAATTTGTCTACCTTTTGTATGGAGAAAAACTTTTTCTTAACAATGAAGTTCTCGATCAATTAATAATTTAATGAAAGAGATGCATAGATATGTATATTAAGAATTATACATTTTGTTTTATCCTTATTTTCTCCAATTCCATTGAATACATCTTGCCTCTATTCTCCTATATAATATTTTTTTTATTTCTAAGATGGCAAGCTGGTAGAATCGTTATCACACCAGGCAAAATGCTTAGTGACATTTTGTCTGTCTTTATTTTCTGATTTCAAATTCCACCTTTCATTCTTTTGAAGTCGATAAAATAAGTACCAGTTGAGCATTGGGGTTAATGTAATTGACTTACCACAATTGCTGGCCTTGTACCAAAATCTGAAACCAATATTTTAGAAATTTCTCAGACATTCATGTTTAACTAAAATTGGAATTTAAATTAATTAGGCTTCAATTTATTTTTGAATCTAAACAAATCTCATCTGAAATTAAATATTACTGACTACGAAATAGAACAATGTGAATAATGTAAATCTTGTATACGTTATGCACAGGGGTTTAAAAAAATGGTAACTACTGGAATGGTAACAACTGGAATGTCTTTGTCCATTGTTCTGCTCAACCAGGGTTGACCTGGTGCTAAACAACAACAACAACAACAAAACTACTTAAACTGAAAGATCACTGGATATATGAGAGACAATTTGTTGCTGTATCTTGCTTTAATCCACACAGTCCCTGTTACTGCATGTACATTCACAAACACTCAGATACTATCTGCTACACTCTACAACACTGTAAAACCAAGGTTATAAAGCCAGAGCACAAAAGTTTTAACTGATTCCAACCCCCTCAATCTGTAATTAGACTAATCATATATTTCTTATATTGATTGAAAGTGGTTTTAATTAGGTTTGAAAAAAAATCTTGTTGCAGTTCAAGATGGGGGAAGAAACAAATGTTGCTTTGGTCTTTATTGATATATTTAATCAGGATAATATTCCCTTTCATTATTGATAACATTATCCCATCTATTTGGTAGATTGTTTTGAAGCATAGAAACACTCAAATACCATCGTTAACCTCTTCACAATTAATAAAGTGTTTTCCTGTAAATAATGCTGCAGTGAGCTGAAAAGATGGAAGTCAGTTACAGCAAAGTCAGGAAAGTAAGCAGACAAGGCAAAACTTCCATATTTAGTGCCATAATCTTTTCCTGAATGATTTGGGCAATATATAATCTTGCATTATTATGTAAGAGTGACACTCCTTTATGTTTGACTTATGATGAATGCATTTTCTGCAAATTTTTGTGCAATGTTTCCATTTGATGACAATACTTCTCTGCATTAAATGTTTTGTTTAACACAGTGAGATAGTCCCACCAAACACAGAGCATAAGTTTCTATGGGTGTAGTCCTTTTTCATTGGATACTAACCATTGTTGCTTTTGTTGTTCAGACATGTCAAACTCATCTGAAATTGAATATTACTGACTGTGAAATGGAACAATGGGAATAATGTAAATCTTGTATACGTTATGCACAGGAGTTCAAAAAAATGGTAACACTGTCTACCACACATACAGGCTTGTTCTTTCAGGTGCCAGTGCCACTTAAAAAGCATCTGCACTGGTGCTGCGTTGACACACCCATGCTGGTGCTGTGTAGACGCACCCATACTGGTGGCATGTAAAAAGCATGTGGCACACTCTGTTAAGTGGCTGGCATTAGAAGGGCATCCAGTCATAGAAACCATGCCACAACAGACATTTGGAGTCTGGATACCTCCTTACTAGCCAGCTCCACGTCAAACCATCCAACCTATACCAGCATGGAGAGCAGATGTTAAATGATGATGATTATAGAGAACCCGCTACTTATGTTGATTCTACCCAGGAAAGGTTTGGTGGCAAGTCTATTCTTCTATAACAAACAGAGAGCACTTCTTTGATTAAGTGAGAAGCAGCCAGATGATGATGGAGCCACTAAACAAATTTATATACTTTTTATAGTTCATGACTTTTGTTTGAGCAAAAAGAATTAATAATTTTGTTTCAAAGCAGTAACAGTTTGAACAAAAGAAAGGAATTGTATGCATAGAATAAGTACCAGGCTCCGTTAATCCCGTCCTGGTTCAGAGAGTGTAAGTTTTGATTGTGACAGACACACACACATACATGCACATGCACACACAAACAAACACACACACACACACACACACACACACACACACACACACACACATTAGAGTAGAGTAGATTGGGTGAAGCATTGTATGATATTAAATTAGATAAAAACTTGTTGAGGCTGAAACAATGCAGAATGAAATTTGAAGTTTTATCTTATATTTCTTTGATATTTCAGCATTAGGAGAATAAGTTATCTCACATATTTGAGCAATGATAACTCCATATATAAAGTTTTTAAGCAATGGTAACTTTATACACACACACACATACATACCTGTACATGCTGGCATGGGCTGCATGGTTTGACCAGAGCAGGCAAGGTCAGGGGCTACACCAAGCTCCATTGTCTGTTCTGGTATGGTTTCTATGGCTGGATGCCCTTCCTAATACCAACTACTCTACAGCGTGTACTGGATACTTTTTATGTGGC
This sequence comes from Octopus bimaculoides, assembly GCF_001194135.2. Lineage (NCBI taxonomy): Eukaryota > Metazoa > Mollusca > Cephalopoda > Octopoda > Octopodidae > Octopus > Octopus bimaculoides. The sequence continues at coordinate 45,157,379 of NC_068990.1, forward strand.
ACTAGCACTGGTATTAATTCTGCTGTGGCAGATGGGTTTTCTTGAGTACAGCAGTGTGCCAGATATTACATATTTATTTGTATAAATGCATATATGTTTGCAGTTATACAATAGATTTTTGAATGTCAATTTAGTTGTACCAGTATATATTGGGTCGTCCCAGAAATAATGTGATTTTTTCCAATTGTATGAACTAAAAGTCAGAGAGAGACAGAGAGAGACAGGATAAACTAACTGCATCAACTTGCTATAAAAGCAGATAGTAATTTTACCTTGTCCTTATTCTTGGTGCAAGTTTTGAAGAGTGTGGTTCTATTTTAACAGTTATTTTTTCAAAGCTATAATGGAAGTGACAAAGGAGCATATTCAGCACATTTTGCTTTATGAATTCAATAAAGCCAACAAAGTAACAAAAAGTGCAAGGAATATTAATGTAGAATATGGGGATTGGACAATAAGTATAAGCCAGTGTCAACGATGGTTCCAGAAATTCCAAACTGGAAAATACAGCCTAGAAGATGAGCCTCATCCTGGAAGATCTGTAGAGCTCGACAAGGACGTCCTGCAAACCCTGGTCGAACAAAATCCCATTGTAATTGTTGAGGAACTAGCAGAGAAGCTTTGATTTGGTCATTCAACCATTCATCAACACCTATGTGCCATCGGAAAAGTCAGCAAATTGGGTCAGTGGGTTCCTCACAAACTTTCTGAGTTCAGTTGCATGTAGAGAGTGAATGTGTGCTCGTCTTTGCTGTCACATCTCACAAATGAACCTTTTTTTAACCGAATAGTGACTGGTGACAAAAAATGAGTTCTCTATAAAAATGTCATGTGCTGAGGACAGCGGGTAGTGAAAGGAGACAGACTGACATCCCAGACTAAAGAAGGTCTTCACCCACATAAGGTGTTTAGTGGGATATGAAAGGTTTAATCCACTTTCAACTTTTAAACCTAAACCAAACAATAACAAAAGAGATCTACTGTGAGCAGCTTAAGTCAGTTCTAGAAGAAAAACAACTATCTTTAGTTTCAAGATGGAAGGTGTTCTTCCATCAGGATAATGCTCGGCCACATACAACGAAGATGACATTTCAAAGGCTGGAGCAGTTTGAATAGGAAATGGTGCTCTGCTCACCATATTCGCCAGATATTGTTCCATCTGATTATCATTTATTCTGCAATCTTCAAAATCATTTGAACAGAAAAAATATGAATTATATAGATGAGGTCGGAACAGTACTGGAGGAGTATTTTTCATCATGGACAAGTGAATTTTGGAAGAGGGTCCTTGCAAGTCTACCAGATATATGGAAGAGCATTGTAGAAAATGAAGGAAAGTATATTTTAGATTAGAAAAGAACTTTGTCTATCTTAATTTTGAAAAATAAAAGTATAAAAGAAACACATTATTTATGGGATATTAAACAATGATGATGATGAGTAATATTATAAAGCTTCCCTTGTTTGTGTAAGTTGACAAGATCTCTTCCAGTGGTTTTTTTTGCACCAGACTTTCTTGCCATTTATTGGTACTGCTTCTCCTCAGTTGACACCACTCTTGTTTCTCTGCAGATGTTAACTAATTCTCTCGAGTCTGTTTTGTACAACTCCTTTGTTAGATTCTTTTTTAATTTTTGGTATTTGTAGAGCACAAATTCTTTTAGTAATAACTTCCTTTCATTAGCTCGATTGAAACATGTGGAGTTAAAGAGATGGTATTATTGTTGTCATTGCATATTGGTAGTTAACATGGTATACTGGTTGATGATAGAATTGTCAAATGAAATATCTTGTGGAATTTGGTCATGTATTTTTATAGTTCTGAGCTCAGTTCATTCCCAGGTTGACTTGGCCTTTCATCTTTCCAAGTTGGATAAAATAAAGTATCAGTCAAATGTTGTATAATTTACTACAACCTTGAAGACTGTCTTTGAATAGTCAGAGTCCAGTAACTGGAACCAATAAAAGAATATCAACTGTTAGCATGATATATTCTTTTCTACTCTAGACACAAGGCCCAAAATTTTGTGGGAGGGGGCCAGTTGATTAGATTGATCCCAGTACACAACAGGTGCTTAATTTATTGACCCAGAAAGGATGAAAGACAAAGTTAATCTCGGCGGAATTTGAACTCAGAACGTAAAGTCAGACGAAATACCACTAAGCATTTCACCCTGTGTACTAATGTTTCTGCCAGCTGGCTGTCTTAACGTGATATATTGATTGACATGGTGTATTGACTGTTAGCATAGGATGTTGACTGCTAATATGGCATGTCAGCTGCTAGCATGAGATGTTGAATGTTAGCATGGGATATCAACTGTTACTGTGATACATTCATTGACTGCTGATATGCAATATCACTGTTGACATGGATTTTGCCTATTAGTATACAATATCATCTATTGGTTTAGTATACTGATCATTAACATAGTATTGACTACTGTCATAGCATCTCAGCTGTTAACATACAATATCTATTATTAGCATGTAATATTTACTGTTAACAAGCAATACTGACTGTTAGCACGGTATATTAACTGTTAATTCTTTTAAAACTCTCCACAATTCTCTCTTTCTTTATGTATTAGGTTTCGTTCTAATCATTTGATGACCTCATTTCATAAAAGGAAAGAAAAATATAGTTGCTGGGATTTTCCAGTTTTTAAAAAAAAATTTAATTTTGAAAATGAAAAACCTTGTTCGAAATACCTAAGTTTGATATGTTCAGCACCCTTCAAGATTTTTGGTTTGAAATTCAAGTTTCCATAGGTGCAGGCATAGCTGAATGTCTAAGAAGTTTGCTTTACTGCCACATGACTCTGGGTTCAGTTATTCTGTTAATCCACTGCTATTTCTTTGCGTTAATAATATTATTAAGTAACAACTATAAAATTGTGTGCTTTACCAGCAGGTGTCTTTTGTAGCCTTAGACTGACAATTAGCTTGTGAGTGGAATTTGGTGGACTGAAGGAAATTGTATAGAAGTTATTTGTACCTGTGTTCGTGCATATTGATGTTAAGCAATATGTCAAATTGCATCTCTTTATATCAAAAGGCAATTTAGACAATCAATAAACAGACATTGGTAAAATAAGTTCTAAAGTTTACATGATCACCTACAACCCTTGAAGTGGGTGTCTTGTTTATAACCCTTTTGCTACCATATGCTGCCTTTGTTTCAATTGATTTTGAAAATAAAGAAGAATTTAGTAAAATAATCTTCCTATCTAAGTCAGTGTTTGGAACATAGATTAACCTGAAATTTTAATGGAAGACTTTAATGTGGATAATTTAAAACAGGAAATTTGTTACAGGATACCATGCTTGTGAAGACCTGTCAAACCAAGTGAGATCACAGTCATGGACACCTGTGCCGGTAGGCACGTAAAAAGCACTATTTGAGTGTTGGACCACATGGAGGCAGTGACAGGTGACTGAGACCTTTGGTAATATACCATGCTTGAGAAGACCTGTCAAGCGAAATGAGTTTCTAGTTGGGGCTGATGCTGGTGTAAGTTCAATGGCACCTGTGCGGGTGGTGTGTAAAAAGCACCCACTGCACTCTTGGAGTGGTTGGTGTTAGGAAGGGCATCCAGCTGAAGAAACCATGCCATATCAGATTGGAACCTGGTGTAGCTCCCTGGCTTACCAGTTTTCAGTCAAACCCTCCAACCCATGCCAGCATGGAAAGCGGACATTAAATGATTATGATGATGAAAGTATCAGGCAAATTGGTATCAAAAGAGTTGATATTCGTCATTGATCTTGTCTGGTACTGTATCACACCAAATTCTACTTAATTGATAGCAAAGATCATATGTGAGGCTGTTACCATTGTAAAGTGTCAGCTCTCACAGTCTACTTCTTGCTTTTCTACTGAGAACAGGCTTTCCATGAGCTGTCTTGTTTGTAAGGTTTGAAAAACAATTGAGTGTTATTGTCAAACCACAAGTCAATTCTGATCAAACAGTCTATGATTGGAGGTATTTCAGTCATAGTGATTACAGGATTTTAGGGGATATGGACTACTACTGTTAGTATTCACAGATAAGCTGCCGTATATAACTTATGTACTGAACTTTGCTCTTGACTTGGAATATGTGTCACACACTAACGTTCTCTCTCTTTCTCTCTCTCTCCCCCCACACACTCACCCCCTCTACACATTTATATACTCACCATCATCATTATTGTTTTAATGTCCAATTTTCCATACTTGCATCATTCAGATGGAATTTGTTGAGACAGATTTTCTATGGCCACATGCTTTTCTTGTCATCAACTCTCACCTGCTCCCTAGCAACGTCATATTTCCCCATGGCCAGACAGGTTTTTCCTGGAAGATTGGAAATGAGCAACACCACTTGTATGATGATGATGCTCATTTACAACCATTACATGATGTCAAGCTAAGTACATGCACACATACCAACACACACACACGCACACATATATATGTGTATGTATGACAGGCTTCTGTCAGGTTCTTTCTACCAAATCCACTCACAAGACTTTGGTCTGCCAAGGGCTGTAGTAGAAGACACTTGTCCAAGGTGCCATGCAGTGGGACCAAACCTAAAAACCACATAGACAGAAAGCAAGCTTCTTAACTACACAGCTAAATGATTGAGTATGTAGGTGGAGTTGGTTATTGTCACTATGCAATCTATATGACTACCAGCATTGTAAGCAAATATATGTTGATGGCATCACACACACACACACACACACACACACACACAAAAACACACACACACACACACACACATGTGTGTGTAAACAGACTTAAATTGTACTGCAAAACAAATGCATTTGTGATGATATACAGTCACATGAATTTACCCACATATACACTTTGTACATGTGCAAAACATGATCTGCCCTCTGTCAGCTGGTTGTAATCCTAGTGCTCACTAAACTCTGCAAATATTGCCAGTCAAACAGGAGTAGTGATTAAAATTTATCAGTTGGTCTGTTTGTTCCAGTCACTGATCATTGAAACTCATTGCTGTGATATTTATGGTTACAGGGGTTTTGCTAGACTTTATTGATAATGTGACAATGATTGGAATTATTTCAGGTAAATGTGTTGTATCATCATCAACATTTAATGTCTGTACTCCATGCTGGCATGGGTCAGATGGCTTGTCAATAACTGGCAAGGCCAGGAACCATACCAGGTTCTATAGTCTGTTTTGGTTTGGTTTCAACACCCAGCTGTAGAAACCACAGTGTACTGGATGCTTTTTACATATCAAACACAAAACTATGAGCATAGTTGCAAACACTGTTCAGGAAAAGCAACTTATAACTTGTGCACCAATCAAAGGCTACAAAGAGGATGCAGCTTATACAAAAGTGTATGTGGTACATGATGAAGACATATGGCCTAGTTATTAGGGTTATGCACTTGTGATCACAAGGTCATGGTTTTGATTATTGGATTGGGTGGTGTGTTGTGTTCTTGAGCAAAACACTTTGTTTCAATTTGCTTCATTCTCCTCCAGTAAAGGCTGGGAAGTTAATTCTGTGATGGACCAACATCCCTTTCATGTAGATGAGAAGTGTTGCTATCTCAGTTACTTATACACTATGGAAACCAGGTTAATCTTTGGCTTTTTAAGCTCTAGAGCTCACGACAGAACCTATGTATACAATACATTATCCAACATATTCTTTCTTTATTTAAGATGTTATGGTGTTATTCAAGTGAGATTTGGCTGCTGTTTCTAATAAGACTAGTAGCTATATAGAAGCTCACTTATTAGTTAATTCAATTTATTGTTAATCCAAGGGTGGTTTATAACAGCCACTTTCAGTTATATGTGGGATTCTGTCTCACAAATGGAAAGAGATCCTCATGAGATGTCTCGTATCTACTTTCACAAAAAGTTTTATCTTTTGTTATGTATTTCAAAAGTTGCATGCAGTTCAGCCAGCGGAAAAAAAAAAAAATACTGTCACTATCAGCTAATGAAATGCCACTCTTTCGATGTATTCAGAGGTGGTGCCAACACCAGTGTACCCATGAGAACCAATATTTCTTAACCTTTTGGCATTCAGATTACTCTGTCAAATGTAATGCTTATTTATTTGTTCTCATTGTTTTTCATTAATCATGTATTATCTCATATCTTGTGATTTCAAAGATGTTATTGTTTATTTTTAGAATGACATTGTAGGGTAGGTGTGAGAGGCTGGATCTGGTTAGTTTAAACATAAAGCAAGGTAGAATATTTGGGCTGGATATGGCCAGTTTAAATGCTAAAGGGTTAAACCCATTCCACCTATAGTTGTGACAGAAAAATCCTACTTGCAGTGGCAAGTGGCTGCTGCTAAACCAATTCCAGCAACAACCATTAATTATAGAAATGTTAGCCAAGTTGCCATACCAAACCAACAATATTATGGCAGCCAAACCAACAAATTCTTTCTATGTTGAAAACCTATATCTCTTACCACCTTGAAGAACATGGGGAAGAACATCAGAGTAACAAGAGAACAAGGTTTTAGCTTCAAATGAAGGAATAAACTTAATTACAATTACTGAGTATTTTTTGTTTACCTATTTTTCTTGTTTGTACGTCTAAATGTGTGTGTGTGTGTGTGTGTGTATGTATATTAATGTTTATTTTTATACTCGGTTATAATAAAAATAGTTTTACATTAATCTGATGGGTTGCTCTATACTTTTGTAGAGTACAAATTTATTATTCTTATACAAGAATGTTATTGACAGTAACTTCTATGTTTTGGCCATGTGTGTGTATGTATGGTTCACTGTTCCGTTCTAGTAAGATCAACAGAAAATGTACTTCATCCAGTGAGAGATTAATAAAATTTAATGTACATTGTGTGTACATAATGTACACATAATGTACTCTTATTCTATCACAGTGTACATTAACTGTAAAAACAGAAATCAGGTAAACAATGTATAAGAATTGTATTTACATGGATACACTCCTTATGCTTACTTTCGTTTATCTGCCTTTTTTTTTTAATTTCTATACTTGCTTAATGTAAATTGTTCTTATAACTGACTTAAAAATCAGTGTTCTCTGCCTTAGATGAAGGAACTGGGAGATTATGCTTCAGATTTATCTGAGCACTACCTAGTGACTATACCACACATGCTTTTGTATTCTTCCTCACTCATTCTGTATATATCTATATATCCGTCTTCTGTATGACCATCCATCTATCCATTTGTCTGTCTGTCTATCAATCCATCTATCTATCTATCTATCTGTCTGTCTGTCTGTCTGTCTCTCTAGCTATCTATCTGTGTATCTACGTATTTATTTGTGTCTGTCTATCTGTCTGTCTAATCTGTCTATCTATTTGTCTGTCTGTCTAATCTGTCTATCATCATCATCATCATCGTTTAACGTCCGCCTTCCATGCTAGCATGGGTTGGACGATTTGACTGAGGACTGGTGAAACCGGATGGCAACACCAGGCTCCAATCTAATTTGGCAGAGTTTCTACAGCTGGATGCCCTTCCTAACGCCAACCACTCAGAGAGTGTAGTGGGTGCTTTTACGTGTCACCCGCACGAAAACGGCCACGCTCGAAATGGTGTCTTTTATGTGCCACCCGCACAAGAGCCAGT